>NC_138147.1:30140413-30465413 GCF_964199315.1 Orbicella franksi
GGTGCACCTTTAACAGATGTATCTTGATAGTCAACCGGTTGATCCTGTTTGCCGTCGGGTGTATCTTGTTAGTTAGCATGTTTATCCTGTTTGTCACTAGCGTTCGTCTGTCAAGAGTCATTATGTTTAGTTTGATTGTGTACCTTGTTTGTCTTCAAGATTATCCTGTTTGTCATCATGTTACCAGATGAACCTTGTTTTCATTGGGTGTATCCTACCCCTTGATATCAGGTGAAGCTTGTTCCTCATTATATTTATCCTTTCTGCTATCAGATTTGTCTTATCTGTCACCAGATATATCCTGTTTGTCATCCTGTTGATTGTGTTTCTTGTCATGGTGTACCCGGTTTGTGATCAAGTGTATCTTGTCTGTCAACAGGTTTATCCTCTGTGTGATCAGGTTTACCTTGTTTGACCTCAGGCTGATCCTGTTTTAATCAGCTTCTTTTTGTAATTACGTTTGTTTTGATTGCCATTACTTTTGTTTGTTCTCAGGTTTATTGTGTTTGTCATCTGGTTTATCCAACTTTTTTTCTTAATCATCACATCTTTCCTGCTTGGCATCACAATTGTCTCGCTTTTATTAGGTTGCTTTTTTCAGCAAGCTTAGTTTTGGTCGTTGTTAGTTTTATTCTGTCTGTCATCAGGTTAATTTTGTTTGTTGTCAGGTTTATCCTGCTTGTCATCAGGGTTGTCTTGTTTGTCATCGAGTTATCAAGCGTACCTTGTTTACCCGGCTTTCTGTCGTCGCCATGTTTGTCTTGTTTGTCCCCAAATGTATCATGTTTGTCTTGTTTCTTGTCAAGTAGTGTACCTGGTATCTCGTTAACGTTAGTCACCAAGTTAATCGTGTTTGTCACCGGTTTATCTTGTTTTTCATTAGTTGTATTCATTTTCTTGTCAGCTGTATCTTATTTGTCAACAAGTTTTTCCTCTTTGTCATCAGGTTTACTTTATACGTCACTACGTAATTTGTTTGTCACCAGGTTAATCCTCTTTGAAACCAGTTCTATCCTGTTTGGCATCAGTTTATCTTGTTTGCCATGTCGTGTTTTGAACCCGGTTAAAGTTTCATATCAGTTAAGTATTGTTCGGTAAAATGTATATACGGTGCTTAATAACTGTGTAGCTGTCTTCAATACTCAGTTTGTCGCCTGATCATAACAATAATCATTAAAATAACAAAACTGTATTGTTATATTCTTATTGTCAGTATTTAAACATAGCAAGATTCTTGGTGGAGAGCAGCTCGGAGTCGTTTACAGTCAATCTTAAAGATCTATGTTAGAGTCTGGCGCGTCATCAGATTGCTTATCAGACTCATCTTAGTTGCGTCATTGTTGAATTGTAACTAGGTTGAACTTTTGTCGAGCTTGGAACAGAGGTTTTCTGATGGCTGTCGCGATATCAATGCCAAAGTAATCTTATCTTATTGGTGATTGGTCCGCTGCAGTAACGGCCCAATCATAATTCGTAATAAAAACCTCTTTGCCCTGAGTACCAAGAACGGAGAGAAGAACAACACACATTACCTACCTCACGAACTATTCAGAAAACAAGAAGTTTGTTTTCAGGTTATGCTTGGTTAGACCAAAAAGTTGCAAGTAAACAATGCCAACAAATTTGCAATCAAGGATTGCCGACACTACTGTACCATGTTTGTGTTTGCTTTGCATCATTTTGTATTGTTTATTAGTGTTTGACTGCATTAGTTCAGTAGCCACTGAGTCAAATGTCACGTACGTTAAGCAAAGTTTACAACTTAGGCATCAGGTTAGTCGTCTCAGTCACACTCAACATCGTATCTTTTTGTTGCCAGTCGGTCAAATAATTTGTCTGTCCTTTGTACATCTTCATTTGTCGGTCATTTTCTGTTTGTAAAACATGTTTTCTGGGTAAAAAGGTCACTCGCGTTTATTGTAACGTCTCCCCAGTCTTGGAAAGTCGACGTCATACAAGCAACCTACGTTCGATCAACGTTTTCTGTCTGTTATTTTGCTCGGTTATAGTTGTCTCGACTGGTACATCGTAAGTAGGTTATAAAAATTGAGCAACAAGACAGATTCTTTTTGTTGGAATTTTGAACTTTACCTTTTACCGCAAAGGTGAGGGCGTGTGAAACACTTTCTTGTTCTGTGAGAACTGTGCCGAAGGTTGAAGTCAAGCAGAAATCTTCACATCGTGGTCGGGGTCAATTTAACCTCTCTATATATCCTTCAGTGGTTCGTTGCCTCGTGGAATTAAACTCAGCCATGTGACCATCACATGACTTCGTGGAATGCAATCGTCAGTCACGCGATCTACACGTGCTTTCCATGTGGCTAGTTAGTGGCGAAGAAGGAATCGTCAGTCACGCGGTCTTGACGTGCTTTCCACGTGGCTGGCTAGTGGCGAAGAACTGAAATCGTCAGTCACGCGGTCTTCACGTGCTTTTCCACGTGGCTGGCTATTGGCGAAGAAGCATCTGCTGAAGTCCTAAACTAATTTACCAATAGCGACTTTGCTTTTTAGTAGGCACTGAATGAAGATTAAAACACTTTTCTCAATTGTTTATAAGTAGTCTTTCATCGAATAGCCAAACATCTCAAAATCGTGCGTATACTTGTTGTATAGTTGTTCTTTCGCTTGTGGAGACAGCGATTTGAAATACTCCTTTGCTATGACTTTTGTGGGAAGCCGGTACCGCGAACTCTTGTTCTGTGGAAACTGCACGTCCTCGCTCACTTGAAGAATGCGGAGCAGTTGGTCAGCTTCTGTGTATAAATTCTCAAACTTTCCTATAAAGTCATAGTATATTAAGCAAGGGTGACATAACATGTCGTAAAGTTTCCAATGCCAGTCCATAAGATCTGGCTCAGAATTGTTAATAAACTCCACGAACTCTGAGAAACTCACACCTTCTCCTGTCTCTAAGGACTTAACGTCCGGGTTATGGCGGTATTTTCTTATAATGCGCCTTCCGTACATCTCTTTGAAGAGCGTCAAATTATACGAGTCTATAAACTTGTTTCTGTACGCTGATACAAGTCGCTCAAACGGGTGTCGCACGAACAGAAACTTGTAATAAGTGCTAAGTCTGTGTACGATCTCTTCGGGAGAGTACTGGCTCAAGTAACGAAAATATCCCAAACTACGATTGTGTACGTCTGCGGTCTTGATGTTCCACGGGTCAGCGGCGTCACCGTTCATAACCATGAGCACTCGTTTCCAGTTCGAGCATGCTACCTTGGGAATGTAACAGTACAACAGTTTATGGCGGTCACTTACTATAATGTTCCTGAAGTAATAAGCGGGGATTTCATTGCTTGTGTGTGGGGGTAAAAGCTCTTTTGGGTCTCGTTTATGGCAGTAGTCAATAAGATTCTTTTTCCGTAGCTCTTGTGTCTCGTCATCGCTCTGGAAGAAAAATGGAGACGGAAAATGAGATGAAGCCAAGTTTTAGTTAAGAACTGGTTCATGCTTAGCGCGCGTCTGAAAGGTTATGGATGTACGAGCGAATTTGGATCGGAGAGTACGAATGAAACTTAAGAGGCGTAACCGAGAGCGAGTCCAACTTCTCTCATGCTCTCCAAACTTTCCACGCGCATCCATAATTCGACAGACGCACAGATAAAAGTATAAACAATTATTTTTTAAGACAATATAAGTCTTCGCCTTAACTATCAGAAAGACTTTGATCGATGGCTTTTTTTTTTTTCTAAAACTCCCGTCTTTTAGGTTGATAAAATAAAGATCAGGGTTTCCTTTACTGATTTCTTTAGTTTTTATAAGTCGCGAGAAGAAAGTAGAAAAAAAAAAGCGAGCGCGTAGAATCCGAGAAAAAGAGGGCAAATTCGAATAATCGTAGTCTAATAGAATTGCCAGAATTTTATTGAGCGAAGTTTATTTTTCTCGAACACTAAGGATAATATGGTTACGTCATTCCTCGAGACTCTTAGGAGAATCTGTTGTTGATCATTTTAAAAGAGTCAGATATTTTTCCGGTAAACGACTTAAATTTTATAGCACACACACATTAAAATCTCAAACGCATGAGAAGATAAGTTTTAAGCGTCGATAGGTAATATGACTGCAGAACCAGACTGGAATCATTAATCCGAGTCGTGTTGAGACAAAAAAAAAAATCAGCCTCGCTGAACAGCGAATATGAAGTTTAGCTAAAACGGGCGTGTGTGATACCCGTTTCAAAATTACAAATGCATATGGTAGCTGATTTAATTTCACGAAATAAGAATACAAGGGAATTACAGGAGAGAGTTTTAATTTGATACATTGTGAGATACACAGAAACATACCTTCCAAATATTTTCCGAGAAACTGTATGCATTGTGGCGCTTGAAATTATTTCCTGCAAAAATGTGCAATTCACATGATTTTAAAAGTTGTTCAGTGGCAAGAGAGTGTATATAAAGACATAATATTTGTAGATTATTTTTGTTTCTCTGTTGTGTTTACCTGCGAAGTTGTCTCCGTTTGGTCTGTAAAATGCTTCCCAGACAAGCAAAGCGAATAAACCGAGTAGTGAGCCCAGACGAAACAAAAACAACCTCACCATCTGAAGGACAGTACTAAAGGAGCCCGAACACAAAAAGGCTGTGTTAGCATGAATTCGTAGCACTGCACGGCAGAGGTCAGACGAGAAATCCAGGCATGGAGGAGACTGTTTCAGTGTCTTAGCAAAGCAGTGACCCTTTTTGTCGACTTCAACGAGCACACGGAACACCATTACGAAAGACTTGTGGTATGGAGATCTTAACGCGGTGGTAATCAAGCGCGTAGGCTACAAGGCACACTAGTGCTTGCCCGCTGATGCAGATGATTTCAAAACAAGAGACACCATTTCCCGCCAGTCTAAATAAACAGATTCACAGAGCGTGAGCTTAACACCTGTCGAGTCGTTGTTGTGATGCATTGAACCAAATGGTTTTCATTAGAGCGAGATATTTGTGAGCTAAAAGATGCCGCGAGCTTTTCGTATGACTAATGATTTTTCCGCGTTGAAGTCATGACCCGTGTAGACACACTCTTAAGCAGTGAAGAAAACGCTCGACGCAGTGAATTTTCGAAAAGAAACTCTTTAAAACCTGACCATCGTTCTCCACCGCGCTTCGCTAAAATATAAATCATGTTGATTTGCGTAAAAGTTAAGATAGACAAAACAAACTGACCCGTGACGCAAAATAACGGCGTTTATAGAAAGGAAAATACAATTGCGATTGGCAAGGTGAGGTAATCCCCTTCTGATAAATATTTGAAAACAAAAGCTTGCAAATTTAAGGATATTCAAAAACGATAATCCTGGGTAACTTAAAAACAAGTTCGACGGACGGCGCTTAAAATAAGATAACAAAACATAGGCCTTATAAAGTCGATACTTTTAAAAATAATTCAGGGAAACAATATTGAATATTTTTTTTGGAACTTCTCTGCCTCGATTTAGATACTTAGTTCCTATGGTAACAAGTAAACAAGTTATTTTTGTTGTGTAACATCAAATTAAATACTCGCACTTTTGCGGCGGCAAAGTGCCGGTTGTGGAGGGAACTGGGAAAACCGCAAATAGTACCCGGAAGAAAATTCCTTCGGAGCAAGGTGATCATTAAGCAACTTTATTGGCGTATGACATTACACCGCGTTGAGGGCGAGGTTTTAAGGATGGTAAAATGTTTCGAGAAGTGCGCCTTCAAAACTAAAAGGCTAGGACAATCCCTCTATCGAAAGTTGTGCGCGGCAAGAGTTGAAACCTCATTTCATTTAGATCTCAGTGACACTGTAAACAATTTCTTCCGACTTATTAACAGAGCTTGCGGGACCAATTATGCAAGCGAACAAGGCTAAGTTAGACCTAGTTTGTCTGTAAAGTGACGTTACAATGAGCATCAGTCAACACCAACAAGTGGTGGATAAAATGGAGAAGTCCAAAGGAATTTTGGTTGTGACGTTTGAGTATTTCTGATCAGTATGTTAAGGGTCAATAGCTGTTGTCATTCTCAGTTCGCACACCTGTTCTTGTAACTTGTGCCATCATTTTGGAGTTATGTTGCTGTTGCTCCAGTTTGTCTTGTCACAAGTCCTCCCTAGCGCCTCTGTCGTTTCCCTGTTCCCATGGTAGCCTGAAAGGATGTCTACGTTCAGACTGTCATCCCTTGGGTGGGTTTTCTCGCGCAACTTCCGCGCAATTTTGTTTCTTCTTTAGCATATGCCTTTATCCTTGGTATTTTATCCTGTCTTAACGCTCAAGGGCTGGCAGCTTTTGGATATTTTATTTAAGCCCTCTATTCTGTCAATTACCTAGGCAGAGATTTTACAAGGGTAAAGCTCTTCACAGCCTAAAGCCGAGGTAACCTTCACCTTGGCCTGAATTACAATATGGAGAGCTTAAGTACAGACATTTTTGACTGAGCCACGGACGTCAACCGGAAGTCGAAATTTTTCCTCTTCGACGCGTATTACTCCCTTTTCTTTGAAAATGTCAAGTTGTAAATGTTCAAACGAAAGCTTTGTAATTCATTGGTTGGGCATGAAAACGTGCTAAAAGCAAGAACATAAACTTCCGGTTGACGTCTGTGGCTCAAAAACGTCTGTGCTTAAGCTCTTCTGTCTTAACAGCCTAACCCACTTCATTGTCGCTTTTCCGTGAAGCCCTTCGTTTCAATTTTCTAGGATTTGCAAGTTTCAGTTTAAGGCTTTGCTTTTGGGTATTGGCAATTGCTTCGGGTCTTCAGGCCATATTTAACATTGAACTTCTCTGCGCAGAACATTTCTCCATCTCTTATTCAACGAGCGTCAAAGGACCGTCGCCTGGAATAGTATGCTTTAACTCACGACTGCGGAATGACTTCTGGTTCTAGACTGTTCACTAAGACAGTTTTTCGCAACACACCTCTTTAATATATTTTTTTTGAGTAAGTAATTAGCATATAACGACATTGATACTAATATATGGGTATTTTGAAGATTTTGAAAATGTTAAGGGTTTGAATTGGGAGATTCGTTTTTACCATAAAGATATTTGGGTGTTGAATTCTTTCATTTACACCTCCCTACTCCTTCTGACTAGTCACCCTTTCCTCTCCCCCCCTGGACACAAACATGCCAAAACTAGGATTCAAAAACAAAGTCAAAATTAATCTGCAGTCTCGCTTAATTTTGAGTTGATTAAGAAAATACCTTTTCCGGTCATTGGTTTAGTAATTGGCTAAATAATACTTTAGTTTTCTAATTTTATACATGGCCTGACGATTGCCTCCAATGCCTCAATATAAGTAACGTCATTGAAAGCGTCAAACAAATGTCATTCGTATATTGGAAATAGTGCTGTAATAATAAGTCACAGAATTAGCAATTTGTCATGAAAGAGATATGCGGATAGCTGGGTAGAAATATTTTGAAATATTCGCAAATGTTTATTTCAAGGAAAAAAAATCAACAACAGTCTTTTGATTGGGAAAGCGACAATCTGGTGACCCGACAAAGGAACAGCGAAAACCAGGGATTTTTTGAACACGAAGATTAATTAACAAGTTTCAACTTAATCGAAGTCGTGATATCAAGGAATTCAAGATTTACTAGCTACAGGGAGAGATTTGTTGCAAGGCATGCGGTAAGTACAGAATTCTAACTATGCTAACCCTGCGATTTTTAGGAAACAGTTTTCCGTTGTGGTTAGGAGCGAAAATTTGTATTGGCTTACACGAAGTGAGTAGCCAGGTCGACCGCAGACAGGTCGGAAGTGATATCGAGCCGACACTATGTTCTGTTTTCATATACCTTCCTCTAAAGTAATGCCCCAAGTTTGATTCCTTTTCTGTTCCTCTTCCTTGATTGTTATTGTGAATTCTTTCCAATTCTTATTCTCACTGTCTGTACTCTTATTCACTGTGTCTATAGCCTTAACAAGAAATTCAACAATAATTTAAGACAAGGTGAATTCCCCCCATGTCATACTGAACATTTTATACAGAGTGTAGCCCTTCTGTAACAGTTTGGCAAACTTTGCACTTTTTTACATAACAGTTATCTTACCTGTTTGTAAAGGGGGTGTAGAACTGAAATTTGCTCGTTTTTAACAAGTACCATGCGTGAGTCAGTGCTTGCTAAAAGCTAAGAATCTTTGTTGTACTCAGTGTGGATCCAATATTCGTTTTGTTCCTTCACTCAAAGTTGTTTATCATTGTTGGCTAAAAAGTCTGCCGTAGGAGTTCAAATGACTACACCGTCGTTCTATATTTACAGCTCAAACAACCTCATTAACGGATTAAACAATCCTGGCTCTGACTTGCTATGCGAAACGGTAAGGTAGCTATATTTTAACTTGATTTTCTTCGGTCTTTGGGACAAAACGTTTGCAGCTTACATTGACTAAAGCCATCTTTGAACCTAGACGTAAGAAGGTGGACAATTGTCAAGTGAAAGTTTAACCGTTTTAAGAGAAATGAACCCAACAAAGTGTGTAAAGTGTTCCTTCACACGAAATTTAAAACGGTTGTCATGTAAAATTTAAAAAGAAACAGGTTGAATCTCCAAGACGCTTTAAAACATTTACATGATCTGACCTGATAGCCTTTGGATTTTTATCACTTTTAGTATTGCCTTGTGGCTGAATATATAACGGTCAACAGCAAAAGACAACGGGCTCTGCTTAACACACTTCAAGTTATCGAAGAAGGTTCTTGACCTCGCGATGGTGACAATAAAGTGGCAAGTGAAACTATTAAGCTGTGACATGCAACCTCAGTAAGAGTAGCTGTAATTTTTTTCTGACCTCTGTTTGTGAAACAGCACTTCAAGGTGTCTGGAATACCCTTATTGCATGTTTCCTATTCTTTTAACAGTTGTTTATTATCAAACTTAATCAACGCACAGGCGAGATAAGATATTGCCCGCCCCGCCTATTTGTAAGAGAAATTGATATGTTTTGGAAAAATATTTTCTTTGTTATCAAGGAAAAGTGTACAAGATTAGTGAGGTAAAAATAGCTGGGCTTAACGGGTTACCTGAAAGTATGAAAATCCAGATACTGTGCTAGTGACAGAAGATTAACTGCCAGATTCACACCATCCCGGCCTCCCGAAAGAACTTAAGTGCAGCAATTTTCCCCCCTTCTCCATCCTCTTTGTCGATCCATTTTATCACATGTAACACTCTTTAACTACAAGAAAACTAAGTTCAATATATTTGATCCCTCAGATAAGATAGGAATGAAAATATCACACAAATTAGCATTGTTAGTGGAACTCAGGGCTAGCTCCCGTCTTTTTTCTTCCAAAGAGTCGAAAAGAACAGAAAAAACAAGGCAAAACTGAGCCGGTAGGGCTAAATTTTCAACACACACCGTTGCTATTACCGACAAAAACAAAGCGATTTATTTGTTAAAATATGCGTACTAAATTCCCATATAAATGACATTAATTACACGAATAAAATGCCAACGATAAAAGATAACATAACATTTAAATAGTCACGGCTACACGGAGAGACGAACGAGGCGAAATGTTGCGTATGCTGCAGAGAAAAATAGTTGACAACGCAGCAATTTCGCGAAAACCACAATAACAAGCAGAATTTTCCTGCCGCCTAGTTTATTTGACAGGACGAGTCAGATGAAACGTGAACTACTTACTGCTCATTTATTTGATTTAACTGAAACAGGAACTCGAGTTACGTTTGTTAAAAACATATCTCCCTTAGAACAAAGTCCTAGAAAGTACATTGTAAAGGTTAGTAAAGTGCATCAGAATATAATTGTGAAGAATTTTAATTATTACTGTGGTTTGAATAATTCTTATCAGTCGTCTGTGGTTGTTAAGGCAAATATCAACGCGAAAATCTCTCAAGTAACGGCATTGCCAAATGCCCCTTGCCTTCACGTAGATGAATAAGCGGTTCATTCAAAGCATGATAGAGAAAAAGAAAATAACATTTTACGTACGTCCAGTATAAGTACTGGGTACACCTTGTATAAAAACTTCCTGTTATGTACTCATAACATAACTCGCCTTCTTTCGGATTAAGTTTGTTTCTTTTCAGTTGCGGTTTGTTTTAGTAAATGCCACTTTCCTATTTTCTCTTAGTTTGTAGACGTGATAAATGGAAGCATCATGTAATTAGTGGACGAGAAACCCATTACAACGACGTTGCTGTTACACTTGACTGAAACAAAGTGACCACATGCTTCGACAAGAAACCATAGTACGAAACTCGCAAGAACCTTCATCCTGTCCACCCACGACATGACAGAAGGAAATTAACTGTGTCATCAATTTGATGGGAATATTGTAAGCAAACCACGGCGACGACGGCAACGAGAACGTCACCAAACAAAAGGTTTAATGAGCGAAACCACGGCTATGCACGTGCGTTATAAATCTTTGTACATTCCTTAGCCGTCCTCTGCAAAACAACAACGTGAAATGACTAATTTTTGCGTATTTTGGAGAACGCAAACGAAGGCGGCTAATTTTTAGTATTATCATTTGGAATTAAACTCTAACATTACATATTTAGCTTAAGCAAGTTCTGAGACCAATAGGCGCACAATTGTGGAATTCGAAGGTAAAATATAAATTCATTTATGACTAGGCGTTGTCTACAGGGTCGCCGTCGTCATTGCTTAAGCTCTCTATTATATTTACGGAGTTTAAAAGAAAACCACGACGGAAAGGGGAAGTCGCTAAACAAAAGATTAATGAGCAATGCAAGGCTGTGCGTGTGCGTTATAATTCTTGGTACATTTCTTGACCGTCCTCTGCAAAACAACAACAAGAAATGACTACTGAATTCTACGTTGTCTGGAGAACGCGAACAACGACGGATAATTTTTTTGAATTTTCTTTTCAAATTTATCGCTGTGTTCCTGATTTCGTTTTGTGATAGTTTTGACATTGATAAACAAAGTAAATGACGTAAGAGGACCGCGAGATTCGTAAGTAAAGTATAAATTCATTTTTTCATCGACATTGTCCTCGGCTTCGCCGTCGTAGTTGCCCAATTAAACTCCCTCATGAGCGAAGCCACTGCTGCAGAAACAAAGAGAAAGATGGCGAGGCCGTGAGTTCTGAATAACCCGAGCGGACGATTCCCTTGTTGCGACTCAGTGAAGCGACTTGCAGCTAGTGTACTGATCATCGTGTTTCAGCCACTAGTTACTATGTTTCTATTGTAATGTAATTTGGGTACTTTGCTTAAAGCTTCCGTAGTGAAAACTATCTCTAAACAAATTTATCAAGAATTCGCGAGCAACATTCGCAAACAGTCAATTCGTAATGCGCAAATTTAGTTTATGAATCAAGTTGCTTAGGAAGAACTTTTAAGTTCCATGTCGAAATCACTAAATAAGATTAAAAACATCTAGATTAAAAGCTGCTAAAACTTATAAATCATTGCGGCGAAGGACAGACGTAATGTTGCCATTTTTATCACGCTGTAGATGCAAATCCGCGAACTAAGCCCATGAATTCGGCTCTTAGGCAAAAATATCTTATAATAGAACAAAAGTAACACTACCATGGATACAACTAAGCAATGAATTACTTTCCATTAGTGATATTTAATTAAGTATAAAACTTATTTTTATATCATATATGCTTCTGACAATAGCATGATAAATGACCTTTATTATATAAACATTTGTGGTCTATTGAAACTCGTAACCTAACTTCTTTAACATATTCTTAGGTTCTCCCTTGGTGTAGAGTTAAGGGACGTTTAGGAAATCCTTCTCGGCCCGTTGTTTTTTAATGTCTGTTGTATTACTTTGTGCAGTATATCGGTTAATAAAACCATTTGCAAAAGATATGAGGCAAATCGACCAAAACCGATTAATGTTCCATTAGTGATAATCTTGGATAAATTCCGCCCCCGGCAGCGCTCGTAAAATGTAACTGTTTCGTTGACAAATAGCTCAGGTACATTCCTCTACAGGAGTTGATTATCTTCGTGTGCTATTCTGCACGAAGTCTGACAACGAATTCATTCTTCGTTACCGAGAACGGTTTCTGAGACGGCCTGTTCTGCTAGAAGCACTAGCAGCAGAATTCGGGAACAACTTTTATACGTTGTCAGAGCCAACCGTTTTACTGGTTTACAAGACTGTTTTCTCTCTAGCAAAGACGATTGAGGTTCTGTAATGTTTCTTTTCATCTCTGCATGGATATCTTTGATTCTGTGCGTCACTGAAAGAGATAGAAACCGGAGGTGCTTTGATTTGCTAAACACACATACTGTCCACATAACTCCATAAGTGCAAAAACGGGTATCCCTTGTGAAAAGAAAAAAAAAACATATCATCCTTTGTTTTAGAACTATGGTTCTAAATTTAAAAATCATTAGATGCTAAATACCTCTTGTAGAGTCCCATTAAAACGATTGGTGATTACATCTTAAAGAATATCCAAAATAACTTTTCTTTGTAGATAATCGCTGTTGCGTAGTCACAACTGAATAATACGATATTGTTTTAAACATGTCGTCAAACACGGAGATCAAAACCTAACGTTACCAGGATAACGACATGCTAGTATGCTATGTAAGTCCCAGAAAAGAAACAAAAGAAAAACAACATGATGACAAGCTCTTTTAAATAAAGCACTTGTTTCTCAGTGGACCTGTATTAAACACTACAAGATGCTTGCTAAATATCTCTGATTTATTATCTTAGTTTCTTTTACGTGTTTCTGGGACTTTCCAAAGGTCTTTATTACGAACAAACGTTACTAATAAAGCAATGAATTACTCACTCATTGATTCTAAAAAGACCCTGTACTTCTAAAACACGTTAAAGACGTAAATCTGCCAAAATTTGGGTCCGATATCTTTTTTGTACACGTGGGTGTGTCTTTAAGCAAGACTGATTCGAACAATTGCTTAGATAAGAGAGTTATCATCCGGTTTACGTAATAAACTATGGAATTTTCACTATATCGTTTTAAGAGCCAGTCTGGGAACATCACAGACAAAACTCTTCTTTTTGTGCAAATTGACCGCAGCGATAGTCCGTTTTTCACACTCGATGCGAAAAGCTCCACTTTCTTTCAGGTCGCAAGTATGCGAAAACAATTTAAATGGCGGTATTTTCACTGATTCTTATCCGTGTCCTAGCATACAGCTTCTAGACGCCAAGGCACTTCACATATGAAGTGTTTATATGCTAATGTTATATCGTCAGTGATCGCTTTTATGGCTGAGTCAGTCACCCGGCTCTTCTTGAGCGCCTGGCCGTGGTAGATGTTCCGCCGGCCACAAAAACAACACTTGAATCTAAGTTGGAAGGAGGGGCAATTCAAAGAGCAAAGCCTTTATCAGGTTTTTAGCGTCTTAAGTACGCATATTAGTCGACGCACACACCAAGAGTTTGATCTAACGCGGCCATTGTTTCCTCTGCAGGCGGGAAATCCGCAGCAGGTTTTATTTTACCAGTGTCGGCGTTCCCTACAACAAAAATGTCTTCTTTTTAGCAAATTCCGCACTTTGTTCTGGAAAAACCTGTTTTGCTCGACTCCCAAGAGAGGCCAATAATATCTTAAAGCGGTCTTCCAAAACGCAAGCCGGAGTCGTCCACTTTTCAGGGTCTCGTGTTTGTGACGTGCAAAAGAACCCAGATGCCGACCCGGCACCCTTAAAGTCGACTCGGGAAAAATTCCTCCCATACCGAACCAACACTAAACACGCCGTACGTCAAAATCTTTCGCTGTACAGTGACTTGCCGCTTTTCGGTTTGTATTGAACTTTTTTGAGCTATATAGCAAAGAGATGAGTCGACACCGTGAATAAGAGTTGTTGAGTTAGTTTTAAACAAATTACTAGTCAATTTTCGCGCAAACCGCAGAGTCAATGGCTTAGTTGTATAAAATTAAACTCGTTTTCAAGGTAATAAGGTGGATTTTGGAAGGCAAAACTACCAAAAAAAAGTTAATAACATAATGCTGCCTTTTTAAGCAAAACCCCTAGGCAGGTCTGACAAGAAAACTAAACAAGGATTTTGCTGGGGTCGAATCGCTTAACACGATAAAAATGTTTTCAAAATACGCGTCAATATTATGAAAACAAGATGAAAGGTTTGAATTTGGTTGTTTCTTCATTGTCCAAAAGACCTCCGCGGCGCAATTGTTTACTTTTGTCGGGGAGAGTGTGAAGTTTTATTGTGGGATACGATTATCGAACGAATGTGCAGAGAGACAACGCATTTCAATGAACGCTGTGATCGTTTGTCAGCCACAAAACAATTATTAGAAGAACAATTGGGCTAATTGAGTCAACAAGCAATATAATTCTATCTAAACACTGATAAATCGTGCCAGCGGAACCACAGACTCTTGACTACAAACTTTGCGAAAAAATAAGCCCGGAATGCAGAGTCGAGAAAGCATCGGTTACTTAAAGGCGCCCGAACCTCAGTTTGAGTGTTCAAACCACGCGAATCGGTGATATCGGAGCGTACATGAAGTGGAGTGGCCTCGCCGATGTCACTCACTTTCAATCACGTGCAATCTAGCTTATTAATCTGAGGAAATCACAAGTCAATGGTAAAGTGACGATATTAGGTTATAAAGGACAAATACGTCCAAGGGGGGGAGCTGGAAACAAGCAAATCCAGCTATAGAACAATGAAAATAATAAATATTGTCCCTGGTGCCTGTTTGTTTTCTGTTCAAGTTGGCGTGAGGTTGTTTGGGTTGTCGGCAAAGATTGTGACGTATTCACTTTCTCACGCTTTTGTATTCTGTGAACCAGCGACCAGTGTTGAGTCGAGGTTCGCTACGATGGGACGCGTGATGTGTTTCTTAGGAATGGCAATTTTGATTTTCTTATTTGCGGCCCAATGCGGTGCGGCGTCGGATTCCGAAACATTAGTTTTGAGACCGATTGCTAGTGAATATCAACATGTATCTACCAAGGCTGGAGGTGAGTTCAGTGTTAAACGTCAGTTCACTTGTGATTCTACCACCATCACTGCCAATTCTTTGCTGTGTTAAGGGAACGGTTTAGAAGTGAATCTAAACGTGGGATCGTGTTTATACGTTGCATTATCAGTCACTTCAAAAATGTTACCGTTTACCTCAAGTCATATGTCAAACACGCCACGAGAAATCACCGGGCACGTTCTGTGTCCTTTATTTACAACTAAAGCTTAAACATAACAAACTATGGCAACTTGTGTTGGACGGTGGAATTTTGTCAGACTAGTCACAAATTCGGTTTTAATTTTATTACTGTGTAACGCAGAAGACATAGTGCTCAGTTTTTTTTTTTTGAACGAGTTTTCCTTTTTCTCTTCTAGCAACGTCTACAGACTTTGAAAAATTTTACACTAAGTGAAAGCGGATGAAGGTGACGGCGACAAAGACGTCATTCCTAAGTTATAAGCTCTGCGGCCGCATTTGCCCACATTCCAGCGAATATTTCGCGCGGTAGAAATTTCTTTTCCGCATTCAAGTTCAGTTAATTTTAGCCATCTCGTAAATTATAGCACGCGCCATTGAGCAAATGAAAATGGCGTGAAATTTCCCGGACTTCAAAGTTTTAAATTAGGCGCCTAGCCCAGACGGGCTCTTAGCGCCAATACCTGAAAACAGGCAAGCAAGTGTTTCAAAAGTAATCGGGTTGTTTCTCACAGTAAAACTTCGTATGAATGGCCTAATTCGACCTTTGATATATGAGCAACTTAGACGAGCTAGAAATAGCAGTTTCTTGAAACGTTATGAAATAATTTTAGCTGGTATTGGACAGACCTTTGTGAAGTGTATCCGAACTCGTCTTTTTGTACTTGAGCGCCATATACTAGCACCCTTAAAACATCGCAATTCTATTCAATGATCTACAAGGCTAAAAATCCTTCTCATTCCTTCACGAAAACAAAGTGGAGAGTCTTTCGCGATGTTATTGGATTGGTCTTGTATCACAAAAGTGCTTGAAACCATTGAGTGCCATGAAATCAGTTAGCTATCTCTTTAATCTAAGCTAATCTAGCCAACAAAAGACGTTAGTGTTAGGAAGGAAAGATCGTAGCGCTAATGCACAATTGTTTATTAAACGAAACCTTTAAAACAAGGCGGCATTCAAGTTAGGTGTAAGTAATATGATAACAATTCGTCTTCTTTCGACAGGCTGCAACTTTGGGTTTCTGCACTACGATATTGGTGACAGCTGGCATCCGGACATTACCCCATTTGGAGTCATGTTCTGCCTCATATGCACGTGCAATAGGGTAACTCACTAAACACGCACTTTGTTGGGTTTTACACGCACTTTGTTGGGTTTTTTCTTGAGGTACAACATTCAATGTTCCTTCGCTTAAACTAGATCCGCAATTGAATAAATCGTAAATGAAGAGATTAGCTGCGTGTTTAGACTCATAAAAGAAGAGTTTATTTGTTCAGACCGAAGTCTCCTTAAGCCACTCCCCTCAGCTTTTTTATTTCAAGTGGATAGATTCTATCATTCTTGCCGACTCAAAAACCGGACCCCACAGAAAGCAGCATTAAAGAGCTTTTTCAACTCCAGTTTGAAGTGGAACTTAATCGGTTTTAGGTATTGGCGATGATACAATTAACAAGCGATTGTGTCGTTCATCTCCCACATAGTGTCTAATGAATTGAAGTGACTTGTACGCTAACTCCTTCTCTCTTTTGTTCTCACTTCATATCAACTGCACAGCGTTTTATTTGTTTGGATAAGTATTCAATCACCAATTAAAGTAATCCCTAGCACAAGCATTGAGAAAAGGCTTTGTATGTTATTCAAAAAAAGACTTTGTAATTAACTTATACTCCCTGCATGAGCGCGAAACGGTCTTACGCATTTTACGAGACTGAGGAAGCCATTTGAAGTTCTCTACAATGACTTGTGGAAGAGCAGTTTAGAAATTTCTGTCACTGAGAAAAGTATTTTGTAGATCAATTTGATAACGAAAAGAAGACTAACACTTATTTGACCTTATTTGTTGAACTGATTAGTCGTTGGACCGCAAACAAAACTTATTCGAGTGAACAAAAAGATTCCTCAGTTACCACACGCAAAGAACAAGGAAGAGAATGATTTTATCTGAAATTTAAATACGCATCTTAGGTTCAGAATGAAGAAATTTGTTTTAAACTTCTTTGATGCTGTCAGATGATCATGTTTCAGACAGGGAACAAGTCCAAAGGGAATGCAAACAGAAGAAAATTAACTGACTTTCTTTGCAAACAGCTGTTTTTTTTGTGTTTATTTTTTTAAAGAGTCCGTTTCGAACACGCAAAGATTCGTTGTTGTAAGACATTTAGTTAGTTGTCGGTAAAAGAGACTTTTTTTTTCGCAAGCGTCCAGTAATTAAATCATTTCGATTCTAGTCGGTTAGCTTGGTTGATCGGCCCCTCTTTGGTTAAAATATGCCTATCTAATTTGAAATCTTTAATTCTTGCTCGTCCCAGATCCCAAACATACTGACAACAGGAAAAGTGACATGTCGTAACATACGACACCGCTGTCCAACAACCGCGTGCGCGAGGCCTAAGGTCGAACCAGGACATTGTTGTCCGTCCTGTCCGGACGGTGAGGCAAACATTGTAAATCTTTTACTTAGTTCTTCTACTGTAAAATAATTAGGATCTAACTACCTTGAAATAACACTTGATATTACATGTGACCTTTCCAAAATGCTTTAAAAGTAAAAGTATTGTTTTGTTTTTTCAGAGTTCATATCGTTGCTGACGACACCCGGAGCCTCAGTTTCCCGCCAAAACGGTCTCGGGCGTGCGCACTTCACACTTGTGCGGAACACGCTCAGCATTTCAATTCGCTATGAGGGGTAAGGAATAAAAGTTATCTTTGACGATAAAAACTTGTTTTTCAAATGAAAAAAACGATTTTAATTTGTCTTGAATTTCCAGGCAAAGGAAACTTCGCATGGCGTCCTTTATGGATACAGAAGGTTCGGTGGTTAAGGAGATGAACATTCAACGCAAATCGATAAATGGATCCCAGGTCAGTGATGTTTTATTAGCTGTATGCTACAGATTTGTTCTGAGGTTTTATGCATGTTGTAATCCACTTTCATCTTTGCTGTTAGTAAGCGTCCTAACTTCCTAAAGCATTCTTGCCATTTGCCGAGTACCGTTCTATAAAATTCAACCATTATTTTCGTTGTTGTTATAACCTGGATGATTTTTGTTCATCTCGAAATCATACCGCTATAAGCAGTTTGCTAACTTGCTTTCGCGTCCCTGCATGGTAATCATTGCTGATCAAATCTCCTAACCAATTCTGTAAGAAAAGTGTACAATGTAGTTAGAAGAAGTTTTGAGTAGATACTTAGAATCTAACAATTTGCACCCTGCCTTCTCTTTCTAGGTATGCCTTGTATGGAATCAACTGAATAACAAGCAGATCGAATCCCTCAAACAAGGAAAAATTAGTTTCGCATTGAAGCTCAAACGCCAGCAAGCAGCAGGTTTAAAAGGAGACATTGTACTGCACAAATCCTACTCGAAAGGTAAGTTTATTGTCAAGGAAGCCGAGAAGTATAGCTTTATTCATTTGTTCACTTCATATGTAAAGGTGAACAAGGGGAAATTAAAGGTAGACTGGAAAACCAGCCAGAAATTTTCCATGCGAATTGGTGCTACTGAGACAGTACCGAGTTATTTTTTAAAGGAGAAAATTATCCTATTGTTTCAAAAGAGATCTTGAAACACTCGTTCACGCTTACGAGAATTTTGAAACGGAACAGTGAAGACACTCGCTTACGGCTCGTGATTCGATAGTTTTCTCTTTCAATCTCCAATGGCGGAGCCTGTTCAAGGCACATAACGTAATGAAAACACCGGAAATTAACGTTGTCTACCTCTTAAGTAGTTTTAATAGCCACACAAATGTTTGTGGCTTTCGTATAATTAGGCTATAGATTATCACACGACAAGAGATTAAAATAGAAATTTAACACGAAGGATGCGACTGAGAAACTGCCTAGAGGGAATCCACAACCAATAAAATTAAACGCCAGTCTACTCATGGCAATTATCGTTGGGCTCCTTTACAACAAGGCTCTAAACAAAACTGTTTGTCTTCGAAATGGCGTTTATAAAGCGGCCTTTGGGCCAAGAGATGTCCGTTATCGTGAGATCGTGAGCAGAAATATTGGAAGACGACATTCTGGTGTGAAAAAGACCTTTATAAGTGTTGTGCCGTGTCTTTTGTGATAGTGGCTTGATTAGTTATCATTGACTCACGCCGTGTTATTGTGTTGGTATTAGTGGAAGTACAACGTTTTGTTATATTAATCAGGAGGAGAAGGAAGAATTCATGTGGCCCGAGGCACTATAACTGACGATAATTAGCAGCAATACATAAGTGATTACAAGATCGTTTGATAAGCTACAACCCTGTGATCACGCACCTTACAAAGTTTTTGCAAACTGCAATTTCAAAGTGCAAGTTTTTAAGTTCATCGTTCCTGGTCGACTGGCAACCCTCCCCTGCAGTCTTCAGACTCTACGTCCATTTTTGCTCCTATTTTTGTTTTCTTTTCATCCCTATGATGTTTTCCACTTGGGAATGTTAAATGCTTTGAGATTTCTTCGATATCAAGCTACTTTTGAAAAGCGCAGAAAATGTGTTAATGAATTAGTATATCGTGACCAAAATCTGTTAAAACACGAACGATAAATCATTTTGTTTAAGTAAAGTTCTTAAACCTTTTTCCCTTTTCTTTTTCTTCAGAGAGCTTTGAGGCGTTGTTGTCATCTGACGATGAGACATCCAGTGCTCTGGCATCTTTCGACTTGGCCAAGAGCGGAAAACTTCTAAGGATATATCTTCGTTATAGTGGATCTCACACTGTAGGTTAGTAGGGTGGGGTGGGGTGGAAAGATACATTCGACATTAGCTGGATGGGGTGGGATGTGACACTTTAGCTAGTTGTTTGGGGTGAAATCTCAAACAGCATGACAGTGGGGTGGGGTGGGGTGGAATCACGTGCTTAAAGGTATTTGGGCATTTGGGTGGAGGTAGAGAACTCTAAACACCGATAGAAAAAGAACATTGTAACGTTTAATATGTTTTTCTTCCCCCTCCCACAGGTTCAGCAACTCAGGTTACCATCAAATTAGTAAGAACGCCCACTAATAACAAAGGTGCTCGTGTTGTGAAAGTCATCAGCACGTTACAAGTGAAGCAAGAGGTGAGTAATTCATAGCCTTTAGTTCCGTTGCTTTTTATTCAGTCCACGACCGCACTAATGCGCTTTCATTTGAAAACGCGTAGTTTTTGATGCATTTTCGCTTGTCGTACACATTAAAACGGTTTCAAAAGTGGAGTCTTTTGAAAATGCGTAGTTTTGAAAACGTTCCGTGCTGTGGATAGGTGAAAACGGAGGCTTTGAAGACGGTGACGAAAAAAGCGTCATAAACTGTCCCTTTCAGCAACGTTTTCGGGCGGTTTTGTGTGGACGGTAGCCAAAACCGTATCAAAAAGTGGTGTTTTCAAATGAAAACGCATGAGGGTGGACAGGTAAAAACAAAACGAAAACGCTGGCGCGGGCAAAAATATAGTGCTTCGGTTTGGTTGAGACGAAAAGGGATACTTTAAAAACGTATTTTTGGGTCCGGGGCCTCCGTTATTCACCCAGACAACTGGGCATTTCTTAATCCCTTACCTTGTTATCAACGCGTACAGAAAGACGTTTCACAAACGTTTCACAGGTCTTGAAAAATATTTGTTTCCCCTAAGGCATTTCTTTATGGTTTTAACTTAGAATTTAAATTTAAATTAGCAAACGGCAGTATGCAAAATTTGTTATTAAAACTGGCTAACCTTCATTCTCTAGCTGACAACTGAATGATATGATACCAAATCGCTATCAGGATGTTCTAGTTAGTTAGACAATTCATCGAGGTTTTCTTTGTACTTTTGTTTAACAATAATTCCTCTTCAAACCGAATTGCATAAAGCTCATTCGTTATAGAAGGTAACAGGAACTCCTTTCTGAGGAAACCCTCAAGAGTCTAACTCAGAAAAGAACCTAATTCAGAAAAGCAAGTAGCAAGCCCAACCAGCTAACAATTAGCTTTGCAGGTATTCAGAAATCAAATTAGATATTACCATTTTCTCCCACAGAATTCGGTTTTTAAAACGTCATGGGCAAATCCAGCTCAGCATGCTCTGAAGTGGCTGTCACGTGGTAATTTAGACATCACAATGATACTGAACACCGCTGACCAATCAACTAAACTCACTGGTCGAATAGGCATCAAAAGAACTTGCAATAGTGAGTAATGGATTGGTAAATAAAATAATAAATAAAATACGCTACCCTTTTTTAAATTTAACCATTGTCAAGGTGATAACCCTATGAACTCAAAAAGTAGCTTTTATCAGTAGCCTTTGTAATTGTTGAAAATGTGTCGACTGTAAAATTCAAATCATGGCAAAATATTTCGCGGGATCAGCTCAAAGTACCTTTGATTTTAAAAGAGCAAAACGTCGGCCCAACAAGCTTTACCAAGAAGAACAATCGGCCAATCACAGGTGGCTGAACGTAGTCACGTGCCGGTAACAACCAATCAGGTTAACTGATTTTGCATCGGTACGGCTAAAATGTAAGATTTTGAGAATGAAAGTCAAAAACCGAAAAAAGAAGAGGACAGATTAACAGAATAAAAACTGTGTTTGCTTTTCTCTCTCAGCCATCGTTTGTCAGCTTTCTGGCCGAGAAGCCCCTAGGCCGACAATGACAGGAGCCAGCGGCTATGCCTCTTTTGAATTCATTAACAACGGTAAAATACACTACCAGGTAATTAGAAATAAATTACAGTAACTTTATTTTGAAATGTCTTGGTTACAAAACTTTAGCACTTGATTATAACGGTTAAGATCATCCGATATATGTTTCAACTTTCTAATTCCCTGGCTCCGTCTTTATGTTTTACCATTGACATTAGTTTTCAGTCAGATCTGTGTTTTGATACAGAGAAGGGCAAAAAGGGAAGGGGAGCGGGAAAAAAGGAGGATGGTTTTTGAAGCAGTTTTGTACAGCATTAGTTTTCATTCATAATTGTGGTTTGATACAAAGAAGAGCAAAAAGGGTAGCGGACCAGGAAAAGCGGAATAAGCGGATAGTTTCTAAAGCAGTTGTGAAGTGCACCGAAGTGAAATTTAATCAAAAAGATCACCTTAACTGGAAGTCATAACGGGAACAGGGACCACCCTTGCACTGAGCTTTCAATATTAGCCTTTCGAGGGTTATTACTTCTTCATGCTTTTAACAACTTTTCTAAGACATGCAAGATGTTAATTATATGGTATACGTTTTATTTCTTGCAGATTTTTCTGTCGGGACTTATACATAATGTGACGCAGATCAGTCTTCAAGCAACAAACCGCAGGCAAAACGTTAAAAGACTTTCTCGACTTATAACCGCTGATGAATACGGCCGAGCCAAGGTCAGCTTGTTGACAAATTTGAGCGAATAATTGACTAAAGTACATCTTTGTATGGAAGTAACTTATTTAAGTGTTTTGATATTAGACATGGTATTCAAATAGGTAATTGAATTCGCTTCGCTTCTTCAAGTATATCTCAAAGACCGTGATAGACTGCAAATATTACTCTGTCTGAGAGCCAAGACTTGACAGAAATAATTGGCTGAAGCAGACTCGTAACTCTGGCCAGTCAGACGGGCGAATATGACTACACATAAGTTCATTTCGGCTGTGTCTTGTTCGAAATAGTTACAAGCTATAGTCGTGGACATGTGAAATCAAGTGTAGAAATAGACTTGAAACTGGCCTGAAAGTGGCGCGGGATACGACCAAAAGTTATCATCTGACCACCCCGCTGGAAACACGTAGAAATCGCGCCCAATTTAACAGGCCATTTCCGAGTTGCCCGAATTTTGCTTCTGTGTTAAAACGAGTTTTCGTGCTAAACGGAATTCACATGAAAATGAGTTCCGCCTACAGGCTCATTTTCATGCAAATCAAACTTATTTTCATATCAAAGGTTTTGCACGGAGACTCGTTTTGCAACAGAGGTACAAGGTAACTCGGAAATGATCTTCTTTCATTTTTGCTTTAAACTCTTGACGTCCTCGGCAGCTGTGTCTCAACAATATGGATCCGACCGTAGTTCCACGAGGGAGTGAAACATAAGCGATACAGCAATTGTCGTGCCGGTTATGACTGCAGTAAATACCCTTTCATTATTGCGTTTCAGGTAACAGGCGTTTGGGAGAGACCATCGTTTACAGAAATCTGCTGGCTTTTCGGTGGAGACATGTTCATCAATGTTCGAACGACGGCCAACACGATTGGCGAATTACACGGGCAACTAAAGCAGTTTACCTTCCGGGGACACCATATGTCATATCATGGTGAGAATTAAAAAAAAGCTGTGAGAAAAATGACTCAGCTTTATTTTGTAATGATAACGTTTTATCTTCCCCCAGATCCACCGATTATGCTGTCTGGCAACGAAGTGGTCCCCAGGATTCAGACGGGTGCCGCCGGGCAGGCCTGGTTCTCACTAGACAAAAATTGCGCGTTACACTATCACCTGATGTTCAGCGGCATGGACCGCGGGCGACGGAACTTAATGACTGCGGAACTCCAGGGTTTTGCGGATTATGGCGAAGTTCCTCAGCCGTATAATGAACACGTGCACTTCTTACGGTCCTTTGAAGGAGAAACGGTGCGTTGCATGTACCAGATGCATTAAACTTAAGCTACTTGCAGATAAAACAAGTGAGCTTAAGCGCGGTTTTTTATGCATTATGGCCAAACAGCAAAAAAAGTCGCTGTTTGATAGATAAACCATTGCGTTATGCTGAAGCAATTTGACCACTTTCTCACTCGATTTCATACCGGATCTCTAAAACACTCGCGCAAATCTGCAAACATGATATAAAGATGTACGACCTCGAAAGTTTTGGCGCTGGCCTTGAAAGAGTATTTAAACCTTTCAGACTTAAACGAGACGCTACAATTAACTCACATTTGCTGTTAATTAAAGCCTTGCGAAACTTATTTGTAATGAATGGTTTGACGCTTTTCATAATACGAAAGAAACTAAAAATCAGTGTGTTTTCCACATCGATTTAAGTCTCGTCATAAATGTTCAATGAAAAACCGATTATTCAAGAGCAACGTGCCAAATTTAATTTTTAACGTTGGTTGTAGTGATTAAGTGGTCCATTACAAACATTTACAGCTTCAAGTAGATAACGGTGAATCTCGTATAAAAAATAAACGCCGGAAGCGTTAATTGAGGATTTAAACACAACACTAAGTGCTCAGGAAGGTGACTAACTACCTGAGTCAAATTTCTTGCGCGAAATCGCATTGAAACTCTGCGATTCTGCAAACTTCTAAAACGCGCACTGCAATAAACAACATCTCAGCTAATCCTGAAACTCTTGTAGGTTTCTGGATTTGCACGCAACCTCGATTTTGTGTTCCTCGGCAATCTCGTCCGCGGATTGGTTTATTTGCAAGTGAGCAGTGAGGAAGTCCCGCAGGGTGAGCTGAGGAGCCAGGTCATGGTCAACAGCGATATTTGTAGGAAGCGGTTTCCCGATTTACAGCAGGGAGTCGCGATGGATGGCTTGTGTTTCCATGGCAACAAAGATTACTATAACGGGCAGACCTGGATTTCTGAAGATGACAAATGTACCTCGTGTACTTGTGAGGTATTTTAACCTCAGTTGAGTTTTGCTACGTCTCTTATAAACTTAAAAATCGGGATAAGCTCTGGCCTGAAGGGCCACTTGCTCTTAAACAGGACTCTTTTTTTTTCTATAATAATCCCGGATTCTCTGATGCTGATTTTCCTGTTTTTGCTCTTTGTAGAACTCCGAAATCGTTTGTTCTCCACTCGAATGTCAGCGGTTAAACTGCACAGAGGCGCCTATATTACTACCTCATTTATGCTGCCCGGTTTGTCCAGGTATTTGACCTTTGCACTATTTGCCATGGGTTGGTTATTCATATTACATCAGAGGAAGCATATAGCCCCCTATCGGTAAATCGTTTAAAAACATCAATAAGCCGGCCTGATACCAAGCCATCAAAACGTCGTTAAACTAACCGATGCATTAACTAGAAATAATTTTCATACTTTTTCAGCCATTGAGGAAAAAGTTGTCATATACTACGAGAAGAAGAATAGACCATCCATGAAAGGATGCTACGTGAAAAGAGACAGGAAAGTTTACCCAGCAGGAGCTGTGTGGCATCCGTTTGTTCAGCCGTTTGGTTACATGAGATGTCACGCCTGCACTTGCCTGGTAAGCGGCCGAACAAATGAGCAGAAGCGCGCGCACGAGCTACTGCTATAAGACTGCGCTTTAATCAACCTCGTTTCCAGGCTCCTTCTTCTTTGCCTCCTTTGAGGTTGCACTTTAATGACACCAATATCTTAGGCCTAATGTTCTATTTTTTTCTTCAGGCAAAATCAGAGGAGATAACATGCACCAAAGTTAAATGTCCAGATCTTCAGTGCAAAAATCCGATCAAAATGCGCATGACAGACTGCTGTATGCGCTGTCCTGGTAAGGAATTCCAGACTACTTTACGTGCATGAGTTTTGGAGCTATTTATCTTAGGACGACATTATTCTGAATAAAGCTGCTACGCTGCTTCACTGCAGCTTTTTTTTTCAGACGAAAACACAACATAGTTTTGGTTTTGTTCTAAGGCCACTTGTGATAAATGTAACAGCTATTCTTAGATACACACTTCGTTCAATTGTATTCAGATGAAGAGGATGAGCAATCAGATGACAGCAAAGTCCCGAAAAAAGGTAACATAAAATGACTGACGCTCACATTATCATCTGTAGCATTAGCAACTGATAGTGACAATATAAGCGGCCAATTTGCAAGGGTATTTACAATGGAGACCCGAAGACAAGGCCATAGTAACAGACGAAAATGTAGTATTGGACTTGTAAAATGAATTTATATTTTTCGTTGCTTTTTAAAAGCATAGAACCAATAAAATGATGTAATTGATTGGTTTAAGAGGGCACGAAAGATAAGAGAGTTCATTCCAAATATAGGCCTTATTTCCCTTCAAGGTTATTTTTAGATTTGTTGTTCAGTTCTCCCGTGGTTAATGTCACCACGCTCGTTATGTAGCAATGATCGCAGAGGATGAAAACTATTGAATTAAAGTCGCTTGGTCTGTCCAGGTAAGTAAAGTCCGCGTCACTCCTGGGATTTCTGAAGTGATCTAAAAATAGCTTGAGAGGGATTACCTTAGCAATAAGGTCTATATAGGGGATTACCTCTCTTGTACTTATCCACTCTTAATTGGTCCCATTCTGTATCGATTATCGAAATCACAGAATGCTGCATATTTTGCTTGGGTTGTACAGCATACATTTCATGTTAGATCCGTTCCTTTTGAATCTGTTGACAATTTTTTTTTTCGAAGCGGTTATCGAATAGCATAGCTTGTTATATCTATGGTTTTCTGGATCTGTAGGGTGCAACTTTCGTGGAAATGAGTACAAACACGGTCAAACATGGAAGCCATTTATCCCGCTGCTCCCTTCCAGGTGTATCACGTGCAAGTGTGAGGTAAGATGTTCTTCCTCAATTTGTGGAACGCAGGGCAAACAGCAAGAAAGCATGGTGCTGACGTGGGTGTGTCAGTGTAGTGGAACTCGTGTCAAGATCGGCCTGTATGAATTTTTTCTATTCCCCACCTACTTAGGCAGCGTTCACACTACGCCGAAGGAATTTGAAAACACAGCTTTATTTCTACGGTTAGGCCTACCGTCCACACTAATCCGTCACGAAAACGGAGGTTTTCGAAAACGCCATTCAAACCAGAAGAATTTGAAAACGCCGACTTTTCATTTTCGCGTGGACGGAAAACATTTTGAAAACGGAGCTTTCGAAAACGATGGCGTCACGATGTAAATCAAGGGATTTCCTTGACCGAGTTTTCCTCGAGCAAAAATCCAAAAAGAACCGGTGATTGGTGCGTTTTTAAATTCTTACGGTGCAGCATGTGGACGGAAACATATGATACATTTTCAGAGTGAAACCTGCGTTTTCAAATTCCTCCGGCGTGATGTGGACGGCGCCCTATAGAGTGTTTTAATGCTCTATTGAACTACCACCTTCAGTCAGCCATAACCCTTCTCGGGCTGGCGTTTTAAAAAGCTTGCTTACCATTTTCAAAGCGATAATTTTATGGTTCAAAGACTTAGGGTTATAATTACAGAACCCTTGAAAGAACAACCCTTCCATCTCTAAACGAAGGCCACTTTGCCTCACTCTACTCGAGGCTCTTGAAGACAGAATTCCCCTGCATAACTATAGGTTTTCAGCGTAACTATCTTATCTCTTTTCAGAATGGAAAAACGAAGTGTAGACGTACCCAGTGTCCTAAAGGACAATGCAGAAATTCTATTGACGGCGCTTCGAAAAGTTGTTGTGTGCCATGCTCAGGTAAACATGCAGATTGAATCACTCGCATTACTTGTTACCAAGGTTTAGTTATTGTGTTTGATTAATTATACGTGTGATATGTTCTCGTACTGATGTCCTGAAAACATGTTTGACTGAAAATCTGCTGTTCAGAGCTGATGTCCGCTACATTACTCAGTTATTCACCTGACAGGTGAAATGGTCCCAACTTCGTTGGCATAAAATTTGGGTCCAGTCCACGAAAACAAAGGCTTATTGTTTTCTGACCACTCAGAAATATTTTGATGTAGAAAGCTTAGCCCATTAACGAATAAAACGAGCTCCTAAATAATTCTGAGCATTTTTCATGTCACAGGATCTTGAGACTGATTTCAGCTTCAAATAATTCGTTGTAAATAAGAAGTAGGAGTGAGACAGTGAGAAGTCCAGAGGCCCGGACTCAAAGGAAATTAAAGTTTCGGTGGACGAGGTCCCCAGCTGCAACTCTTCGCGTACCAATTCTGACGGGACGGGGCATACAAGTTCTGATGTAAAGAAAAGGCGACAGAAGCCGGATCAAGGAAGCAAGACGAACGAGCCACAGCTGTCTAGTTCTTATGCCCCTCGAAAGAAAAAAAAGGGAAGAAAACTAAACCGGGCGAAGTGGCGGTATCTAGAAGTGCGCTAAAAAATCGAGGGAGACAATGTGTTGGCGAAAATGTTTCCCTTCACGGTCAACAAAAATGGAAGTGGTCCAGGCCTCTCCCCTTGATCTGCTATTAGATTAGACGGCAGGAAAGAGCTCTTTATTGTCTCGCTTCAACGCGCAATGTTGAATTCAGTTAGTAAACACAAGTCGAAAATGATGTGCGCAAATTTTATATTCATTTCATGTTCGTTGAATCTTGCGCGCAACAGTTTCAAGATCGAAACTATGATGCATTATGATTACATGTGTGTCTTTGTTCAGTTCTGGGCCCCTCTTTGTTACGCAACGCTACGCTCGTAGCGTTGCGTGACAGAAAGAGAGCTAGGACTAGACTTTCATGTTTGTAGACTAAGTCATCCAGAGCGCATAACACAACGGTCTTCAGCTGCTACAATATTACTGACGAATAGGTACATTCCAGTGTGAACAGAAACATTGAATAACACCAACAACTTAATTCTTTTGTAAATTGTCCAAGAAATCGAACAGATCTTTTGAACAGTGATTTAAATTACAGTAACCCACTGTAGTGTAAAGAGGGGTTTGTACAGTACCCAAACTGCTAGGTTACATCACAACCTGTGAAATAGCTTTGACATTATCGTTAGTTAATGATAACACACTCAAGGTAGGCCCCAGTCTCTTTCCCAGGCAATTGTTCCCTTACTGTATTCACCAGTCTCCCTGCATGCAAAATACAGAAGCAAGAGCCTGGAAACAAGACTGATGATCACTTTCGCTTCTGAAGGCCTCTCAGAGCTTCATACATGGTTTCTCAAAATTTCTTCCTTGTTCCCCTTTAGTAAATTCCATTGCTCCCTGAAGGGCCTAAAGCTTTTGTCCAAAGTTCCCATTAATAGTAGAGATATCTGTTGTTCCTTCAAATAGACCATGTTACATTTGTCTGTTCAGTGACCTAGCCTTTGTATGGTAGCGAGGCAGGAGGTGACCTTCTTTTGATAAAGACCTCACTGTTTTTGTTTTGTAAATCAAGTTGTTCTTATGCTAACTAGTTGGCATTTACATGAGAAAAGCAGAGGCCTGTATCAAAGCAAGGTCACCTCCAGCCTCGCTTGCAGTCAAAGGCCAGGTAACTAAGCACACAACTGTAAAATGGCTTATTAATCCAAAAAACATCCCTTGTTTCCTGAAAATAAATGACCAGGTTCCTTTGCTTCTGCAAGCTCCTGGGAGGCTGTCACTTTATTGTATGACAATGCTACAAGCCGTAGAATTTAAGAGAGAGTTTTGTTGTGCTGATAATGACCTATCCTAAAGGCCGACTTACAGGGGCATGTTTAAAACACGAAATGGTGAACTGGCGCTATGGTTAGCTTAAATGGCACTCAGGTTAGCCTGAATATCACTGAATGGATAGTGGTTAGCTCTCAAATTCAAGGCTTGACCCTTACAGACACCTGTATGTCACATTGACTCTTACCCGTAGTGTCATTTGTCATTTTACCATTTCATGTTTTAAACATGCCTGACTTAAAGAAAACTTGATGAGTGAAATATTGCCTGAAAAAGAACTCGCTAGATAGGGTTTAGCTTCAGGATGATTAATTTACATACCAATAACATAGCTCTGGTTGCTATGCAAAAATTATGAAAGGAAATACATGTCTGGTTAGCGATCAGATGAAGGTTGATATTTTTTTATTTATTGAAACAAAAATGAAACTAACTTAATTAATGATTACCATTGTTAATGTAAGTTTTGTAGATAAATTGAATAACGACGAAAGAAGTGCTTGGAATTTTCCAAGTGTTAGTTTTCTTGTCAATACTTGCTTTGTAGATAAGCGCAAAAATTTAATATAAAGTTAAAAAGAAAGACAAGCCAAAAATGAAACAATGACTGCAAGAAGTCTCTTCCTAACTAATCAAATGAAAATAACTTATTTTACATAACCTTGGAAACCAGCTGCCCTTCCCAGGGGCTCCCACTCACCACTGAGTGAGAAAGGCCTGGGAAAAATCCACGAGAGGGTCCTGGTTTCCATGGCTACAGCTCATGAACCCACCCAAGGTTATCATTTGCAGTTGAAACTGACGTTAAGTTATATTCTGTGGTAAACAAAGGAAGATTCCTTGAAGTATTAAAAATGTTTAAAGGTTTTAAAATGTTGTCATAACTTATTTTGTTCTTTGGTTCTACCAAGTGAAAAGCAGTTTTGGAATGTCTCAACCGACGACCTTCGCATTCATTTTGTCAGCCAAGTCAAAGCCAAAAATCCCTTCATCTTTTCTCCATTTATAGCCATAAGTGTGTTACAGAGATCATCTGTCTTTTTTGGAAAGAAAATCTTTATTCAAATTTGTGCAATATCTTTTTTACGAAGTCACATTCCCCTTAAACTGTAGCATCTGACAGTAATAACTATTGTTAATTTGTTAATGTACAAAGCCAGTTCCTTTTTAAAATGAACAAGAACTGTCAATCATCCAGTGCTTGCGGCAAGTCTTCAGAGTTCCTAAATTTTTGATTGAATGTGTTTCCCAAACAAGCAGATACCGACACAACAAACACATTTAAATAAAGGACTGGGTATTTTTTTAAAATAACAACAAAAATTCTTTAATATTATTGTTGGGTGTGGCTTTTTCAAATACATTTCTCAAATAATTCATCAAGTTCAAAAGACATCATGACCATGACGGCATTTGGATATCTGATCGTATTTAACGTAGATTTTTACAACAATATTGCAAATGATGGAGTTTTTGTTTTGACAGAGAAGATATATCATTATCTTGAGAACAATCAAGACAGTGTTTGACCATATTTCCAAACAACTCAAAGTTTGTCAAAAATACTCTGCTCAACCTCATATTTTCACATCTCTTCTTGGTGTTTGGGAATGTGGTTGACAAAATAAACATACAATACAGTTGCACCGCCTTTACTACATGTGCAGTGACATACAACTGGCACTGTATAGTGTTACGACTATCATATATTACTAAAATACAAGTTGTCCGACTTATTTACTTAAAGCGTATAACTTAACTTCATGGACAACCCCTCGTGGAAGGGCTGAGCTCTAATTCTCAACTGACCACTGAAGCTTGTCCTAATCCGAATCAAGAATACTAAACTTATGAGAAATTAATACAAATCAAATGAACTTGAGTGAAAAACTTACAGTGGTTTCATTCAATCGCAGATACAAATCCAGTACCACAACTAAAAATATTACTGTACATCTTTGTAGCAATAACGTTCTGTCTTTTAAAACTTATGATTTCATAACATCACCACTGTCTTCCTTGCCTCTGTATTTCTGTTTTCCGTAAGTGAATGGTAGATATCGGTACCTTATCATATGCTGAAAATGAAAGCAAAAAATAAATAAATAAATACATAAAAATGAAAGCAAAAAAACAAAAACAAAAATGAATTCAAAGCAAAAAATAAATGAATACGTAAAGATGTAAACATGTTCAAATGCGTAAACATGTAAGCAACCAAATAGGCCACATTCATATTCTCACGTATTCATATTGGACTGGAACTAGCTTGCAATGAGGCTCACGCGGGGGAATATCATTAAAAATGGATCCATGTCATTTGCATTTGAAAAGACTCCCCACATTAGCCTCACTTGCAAGCTAGTTCCAGTCCAAAACCGAGAATACAAATATGGCTTATTAGACTTGCCTTGTGGAATTTGGAGAGAATTTTCAAATCTCACTCGTAGTGTAAATCCTTGATTGTACTGGCATCCATACGATTACCTATACTAATTCATTTGTTTGTTTGTTTGTGAAATATTGTCATGTTTCTGAGCATGTCCATCTTTTTGACTCACCTTTATTTGCCTCTTCATTGTAATGACAAAAAGAACAATGAAGTACATGACTAGGATGGGCCAGAACACAGGAATGTTAAAAAATTCAAAAAATGTACATGTTATGGCAATAACAACAGCCCTTGTGGCTGCATACCTGCAAGGAAAAAAAACCACAAATAAATTTGCTAATATTGCAAAAAATGTCCTCTTTTCCCAAATACCGGTAGTCTTTATCGCAGCTGTTATTTTGCTTTTCTCAATCAAGGGCTGTTGATACCTGAATAATTGGCAAATTACTTTCCAGAGGTTTAGCAAAGGACAGCTAAGCTTTCATTGGAAATGGGTAGGCCAAATCAAAAAATGAACAAAGGGTGTCTCTTATCAGTCATACTAGCACTAAGCATTTTAATAAACAGCAAATGCGTGTAACTAAGCTCACAGAGGTAACAAGATCACACTGTTTGATGAAATGTTTGACCATTTAATAGTCAAGAACCTTCAACCTTTCATTTAATTCACCTTTTTTGAGTCTCTTCAGTCTTCCATAGAGACACCCATCTCTTAATTCTCTTACTAGCATGTTTGTGTCAGACACCACAAGACAACAAAGAATAGAGTGTATGTAGCACTTGATGTACAGTGGAGATCTAAAATTGTAGATTTCCAGACTCTAGTTAAATGTTCTAAAGAAGACTTACCAGAATTTAAACTCTGGTAATCTTCTAATAAATGGTCTGAACTCTTGATCAGCTTTGGTGGGGAGTTCTGGACCATCTTCTTCTGTAAAATAATACAAAAATTGTCTCAAAAGAACAAGGACAGATCAAATAGAATGGTTGTAAATGTCAGGTTTGACTCTGATTCCTGAGGTGTTAAGTGACTTAAGAGTATTTCTACCCACAGCAATACAAGACAGTTATCATTCTATTGTCATGCTATTTTACCAACATCATTGGGTAAAGAGGAAGTGCAAAATATGAGCCCATATTGCACGGTAGAGCCATATTTTGTTTTTGCCATTGGCATGTGCCTTAATATGTGATTGGTAAAATTTTTGGATAATGCAGGATGAATTTCAAAAACTAGAAGCAGAAAATTATACTAGAAAATGACAGGAATATTAAATGTAGAAATGACATCAACTCAGAATTTTTTTTTCGAGTTGATGTCATTAAATTTTGCAAGTATTGAAATTGTACACAAATACGTTGTAATTATACTGTACTAATCTCTGAAGTCTTTACATGTTTATCCTGCACTTCAAATGCATGATGTTTGTAATATACACGTGCATACAGTGTTTCCCGGCATTCTACAGCATACCTCTACCACTATAAACATTATATATTATACGCAATTAACAAGAAATAAACACACCTAAGTCCTCCTCACCTAACTCTTCTAAAGCTGGATCAATTTTAGGTGTCAGGAATGCAATAAAGAGATTAAGGTGGTAAATACCAAGGGCATATGTTACTATGTACCAGCCCTGCAAAGAAAAAAAAAACATATATCCATGGAAGACTATTTTGTATTGAAACATACATGTAATATGAATGATTGCATTTATCCTGAGCCTTTCCCACTCAAAACTAAAAAAAAAGAATGAGATTCAATGGCCTTAAAAATTATACATTGATGATGTAACCTCACACCATCAGTGTCCTAGCTTTAAGTTAATAATGATGATGATGATGATGTGGACGCCAACATAGCTTTATATCTATAGATCTGTGTAGTATTTCTGATGCTGCATTAAAATAGAATTTTTGTACACAACTGACAACTGACACTTTGATGTCTTTTGAGGAGGGAAAGAATATTGAGTAAGCAAGAAGAGATGCACAGTACATGTAGACCTAATGTTACACTACCTCAGTATGAAAGTGAAGAATGATCATCGCAATAAATTTTCCAATTTAAGCAATTGGAAAGAAGAAGTCTTTCCAATTGCTTAAATTGGAAAATTTACTGCGATGATCATTCTTCACTTTCATCTACAACCGCAGTTCATGTATGAATCATTTCATATAAACTTCACACCACTACCTCAGTATCAAGTATGGAAAAAAAATGCACGATCTTCTTGACAAGAAGCTTTCAGTTGTCATTTTGGTGCTCAAACATAAAGTCTGACCATACTGTAAAGTTAGTCTGTCAATTTCAAAATTTAGTTGGAAAACGTCCAATGGCTACATAACCAGGGGTTTTATTGCGGGCTGGCCACTGGGCAAATTGACCAGCTGTGAGGATTATTTTCCTTGCCTGGTTTGACCACGTAGCAAAAAGTTTTTCTTATAAAGAAGTTAAGTTTACAAAGTTTTTCCCACCTTTGAAAACCAGTTGCCACCCTGCTAAAAAAGGTTAATAAAACCCCTGCATTTCACTAAGAAATGTTTTGGATACTCATACCTGTAGATAAAATACCCTGGCAAGAAACAAAAGTGTCAGGACCAGTGTTGCAGCCCATCTAAGTGGGAGATGTGGCACTGTGGTGTCCAGAAACGTCTGGTATCTCTGTTAAAAAGAGTCATAGATGTAACATTAAAAAAAGTCATAACATACATTTACCACATGTCGTGTATGTACAATCTATTCAGCATATACAATTAAACAGTTACCAAGAGATTACAAAGAAGTAATTAATGGTAAAAATTGAAGATGAGTTCCTGTACACAGGGGTTTCAGAATGTTTTGGAAGTAGGCGTCTGCAGTTGGAAGAGTCGCTGGCTGTGACAAGTTAGGGGCTGCAAGGCCATGTTACTCTGCTGTCTTAAAGATTTATATATTATTAACTTAACCCATGCTTTCCTCAAAATCAATTGACAAATCTGTCCGTTTTGACAATATTATTGACAATACCCTTGCTCTCAGGCAGGATGATAGTGCTTTCGAAGTTTGGTAAGGGTTAGAAAACCTGGCGGGATTTAAAATCAGTATCTGCACTTAAAAGTAAAAACTGGCAGTTTTGAAATATTACCTGTGATATAGTTATGAAAAACTTTTTGACAAAGCCTGGTTGAGCTGGACGGCTATCTTCTGAAGCTTCATCCATCTTGCACTTTCTACAGAGGAAAAAATCCAGGCATTTGTGATCACTCTGAAATGTAATGGCTTATGTTTTTTTAACTTTTCTGGTGCTCTCAAAACCTGATTGAATTTTACAACAGTACAAAAAAAGCTACATTTTATTCCTTTATGATAATAACTTCCATAGTGGATTAACTAGGTGAAACATGAACACAACATAGCTTTTTGCAACAGTTGGTCATTGGATGATGGCCGAACAACGATTTTGTAGTCTCCTAGTCTTGTAAAACCCCAGCCATGGTTAGGTTTAAAACAGCTTAAAATGTCAAAGACAAGAAAAACTACTCTCTAGTGTTCAGAGTATGAACAAAATAATAATAAATATTTATTCATATTTAAAAACAACTTCCTGCAAGAAAAAACTACTGGCTGTATATTCTCCTTTCTTAAAAAGTGCTGCATCAAAGCTTTTAGTGTCCATTAGTCTCATTCCACATGGAAATCCCAAGGATGTTTTGGTTAGGGGACAGGAAAAAATCCTGGACTCCCATTTGAACTGGACCTCCTATTTGCTGATCCCCTTCTAAAAGGGGGTGAAGGAGGAGTATCCAAATTTTGTACCATTCCTTTGGTGGGGATGTTTTGTCTTGGAGGCATTTTGACCTTTAAAGTCATGGCTGGACATGCATTCAATGCCTGGACAAATCTTTTCATCATCAATAACCTCTTCTCTGCTGGAGACATGTAATCTGTCTAGACAACTTGGTAAAGAGGTCTTTATGCATGTCTGTGCTCCATTACAAATATGCTGTTAAAGAGTCATTAAGGCAAGTTTTACTACAAAGCAAATTATCCGCTTAACAGCAAGTTCAGTGATATACTGAACGAAGTAAGATGACTTAGTCTGACAGCAATCTTTCAAACAACAACAAAAAACTTATGTTTGCAGCAATAAGTCAATATAATAACTTAAAATTCGTATGAAACTGACAAGGAAAGTTAAGTCGTAAACTGAAAGTTAAAAGTAAAGAAAAGCCAACGTAGGTATTCGCCAACTTAACAACTTTGCTATTTAAAATGGCACGAAGCCGGAAAAGTTGTTAACATAAAGTTGGCAGACACTGTAAACCTGCTAGAGATTATTATGTGTTAGAACATGTCACTTAATTTTCATAATATTGCTGACAATTAATAAGACCACAAACTGCTCTGAAATTACCTACGGTCTTTTCGTATAGTACATTAATTCTGTTGAATATCAGCTGTGAATAATGTATACAGCTGTCGACCGATCGCACGACCATTAGTTTAGAAATCACGAAACATACCGGAACTAAACTTGAAGCAACGAACTTCTGTCAAAATAACCAAATAACCTCAATCGAACGATCTCAAATTTTACGAGCTGCAAACACTTCTATAAAAAACTTACCTATGCTCAGAAAGTGTTGAACACCTCAGCCACCGATTAGACGTATCAGAAAGATCAAAATTCTGTATAATTCCTAGCCGTTTAAGACGCCACGTTGCAAACTACGAAGGTTTTATTCAGCGGTTAAACGTGAAAATATATACGTAACAAAGAGATTCTGGAAGAGCATCATGGGTTTGAACAGTATCTCCTTCATGTAAAATTCTACCATTTGTCATAGCGCTTTGACACCTTTTCTCACATGGAGTTTCAGGCGGTTCAACGTGCTTCCATCGACAAATTCCTACTGTAAGGTTCCTCGAGAAGCTCTTTTGGTTTGAAACTGCGTGTGTTATTTTGGAATTAACTGTCTGTTTTTTTTTTGTTGGGGGGGGGGGGGGGTATTTTTGAAAAGCTGCAGCAACAACAAAGTTTGGACCACACTGAACAAATTTAAGCATAGTCTTAGCTACAGCCACGCTCATAAATTTAAGCCGTAAAAGATTTTTACCTAAAAAGCTCATATTTATTGTGACATATTGCATTTTCCTGTGAACATAACAGGGTTATGAACATATTAGAAGCTTTGCTGGGTGAAAATAACTGAAGGGCAGAAAGATGTCACATTAGGCCTGCTGGAGGGTGGTGGTGGTGATAGTAGGGGAGTTGGGGTGGGGGGAGGGGGTGGGAGTTGGGTTGTAGGGGGTTGGGTTGGAGGCCAAGGACATCGAGCCCCACTGGAAATTTCGGTCATAATACATAGAAGGGTTCTTTTCAAAATTTGATGATGAACACCCCTGCCATATTTAGAAATTAATTAGTTGAGCAGTGTGCTAATGTTCTTATAGTTATTACTTTCCTGATAGACCTTAATGCTCCATGCTTATTGTTTTTCAGCATAACATTTGGTGTTATAGTTCACACCTGTCTGGAAGTTGTATGGGGTTAATCTTAACCATTGTGATCAGTATGCCACAGCTTTACAATCTCAAGGAGTCACTTGCTTTTGAATTTATTTTTCAATAGCTTAATTTACTCTAAACATCACATACAGCACTTCACAATCACAATCAAGTGTAGCTAAATTTAAAACAAACTTAAGCTCTACCTTCTAATGACCCTCACTACATGTAAATGTGACACCAAAATAGCAATATAACATTATATCATTAATAAGCCCCTGTGAGGGCCATTTAGAACAAAAATGGTGCTGCTACTTTTAGGCTTGGTAATTTAAATTTCTATTTTATTGCTAGGAACACCTGCATTAATTACAAGAAAATAAGTTGGTTTACTGAGATATCAACAGATCTGTCCGTCTGAAAATACTCTTGTTCAAACAAAATATGCCAACACTTCAGACTGATTCAAAAGGGAAAATGAAAAAAACAAACAAACAAACAAAAAACAACCAAAACAAAACAAAAACAAACAAACAAAAAAAGAAACAAAACAAAACAAAAAAGCAAAATAAACTGTACTGTCACAGGGCATCTCTATTTTCTCACCTACGCTCTGGTAAACATCAAAAATAGATACCCAAGGGGTACATATGTGTGGGATACAAACTCATTTACACTAACGGACATGAGCCAATGACAAAAGTGTGGGAATTGCCACAGGTATCCCACACAAAAATAACTGTGTAAGAACCGGTCAAGAGTGCAAGCATGGCAGGCAAGGGGATAATGGTTCTTCACTTTACTACCCTATCACTATGGTAAAGTCTAGGCCTGTCTTGCCCTTAAATCTGATTTCCATAGCATGAAGTAACTAAGAGTTTTCCTATTCTCCTTTGGATGGGATTCTAGTCTATCACAGGGCTCCCTTTAGCATTTAATTTACAGGTACCCATTTATACACCTGGGTGGAGAGAGGTACTGAAAGTAAAGTGTCTTGCCTAGGAACACAACTCAATGACCCTGGCAAGGGCTTAAACCTGAAGTCCTGGTTACTAACCATTACGCCTCCCTACCCACACTTTCCTCATTTTAAACATTGCAATGTCATTTATAGTAACCAGGATACATAAAATTTTACTGTTTTACTCTACATCGCAACATGACATTTTTCAAAATTCTTGTATAATTTACAAAGAAGTTATATCAGTATTTGCTTCAATGGCAAAACCTATATCAGGTATTTCCTGTTTACAAGTACAGAACTAATTTCAGGATCTTCAACATTAGATATCAGGGACCTAAAATCTGGAATTCTCTTGATGAGTCTGACAAAAAATTACTTGATTTTCAATTAAAGAAGAAATTAAAAATACACTTTATTGATTCATATTAAATATTACAATTGTTTTAATTAATTCATAAGGATATATTCTGTTCCGCTGTAAGTTTCCATTCTGTTTGTATCTTTATATTTGTGAGTGTGTGTAAGTGTGTTACCGACCGATAACTGTATAAATAATCTATGTAACTTAATGTCTGCCCATTCTTTTTAGCCCTTATGGTTATTTTGGGCAGGCAGTACTCTATACTAATTTAATGTTTATGGTAATTATTTTATAAATTGTGAGTACAAATAAATGGTGGTTGTTGTTGTTGTTGTTGTAAACTATGCATTAACACTTGCAGATTTCATACATCTTTTCTCGGCCTGCAGACATTTCTGGTTTGGCCAAATTTGACTTGCTTTTGATCATAATGGTACAAAATTCTCTAAATTTCAGCTCAACTGAGCTTGATGTCTCTACAAGACAAAAACTTATGGTCATGATTCAATTTAACACCTGGAGTACTTACTGGTGATGGGTGCTTATAAGAGACAGGGTGCTATTTGCACATAAACATCTGGAGGTGACACAGTTCTTATTATAAATACACAACAACAAATACTTTAACTTGTGAACTGTAACAATAGGGGCTCTCAAGATCAAAACTATTGCTTCTAATGGTACATGAATCTTGCTACACTATTTTTAATATGGTACGTGTATGTTGAAGCAGTTTCCCTCCAAATTAACAAGCTACTCAGAAACTATCATGAGTTACAGTCACACAGTTTTTAAAAAGTAAACCAGTGCATACTGGGATGACCTATTCATTACAGTCCAGGCCAAAAGAATAACTTTTTTGTCAAGGTATATGCCGGCTCTGACACTTGCTTTGTCTTTATTTCACCCATTTCGCCGATCCTCTGATTCACCATTGTGAGCATGCTAAGCAGATCCTCATGGCATGCATGCTCACGAAAAACCTCCACAATACAGCGGACAAAACGGCTTCCTTGACGTGGATTTCTGAATGATGCATACCCACTGATAGTTGAATTTGCAATCAAAATATCTGCATGCTCTGGAATAGTTTTACTAAGTTGAAAGTTGAAGCCTTTGTCACTGCTCTCTTCACTGTCGTTAGTTGATGGTTCCTGGCCTTGCTCAGTGGGGCTCTGTGGAGCATCAGCTACTACACCTTGTCCTTGTTCTTGACCTCTGCATGCCTGAATAAAAATGATTTTTGGCTTTCCCTTCAACGTCAAACATCTTTTACTACTGAAAATGTCTCGCACAGACTCAATGAAAACCGTCTTTCCATCGGCCCCATAGAACTGACCATCCTGGCCATGACTCATAAGCCATAAAACAAAGCAGTCATAGTCTTTGTGATCGTATTGAGAGATGTCACATAATAAGTTCAAAATCTCTTGTCCTCCTTTATTTCTTTCAGTTTTCACTTTAAAATCCAGTGCTTCAAACAACTTTTCGAGTGCTGCAACATCTTCGTTTGACCCAAGTCGTACATCCAACCTTTCTTGTTCTTGCTCTTTCTGTGTGGATTCAGTTCTACGGTTAAACACCTCATTGTTTATGATCAATGTTATTCCTCTGGGTTTTGATTTCATGGGGTACACCAGATCAGATTCTGGCCTGTTGTGATGGAGAATTTTCGTCAGGTCCGTTGGTTTAACAAAGGGGGCCGCTTCATCTCCAGGTGGTGGGTGAAAATGATCCTCTGAAGTCTGACTATAAACAGCACCTGTTTCTGTGTTACCAAGTTGTGGAGGATGTTCAGTTGCTGTTGGGCTTAGAGCTGTAAAAATATATTAATATGTAGAAATCAGTAAAGGTGCACTGCAAACCCTAAAATTATTTACAGAATTTGATCACACATTTGAAGCATGCAGTTGATGCTATGATTATCAGTTGAGTAAGGTGGGACAGAGCTTTGGTGATGAAGTTTTGTGCATAAAATTATGGTGTTGCCACAGGCAACTTTCCATGCTTCCAATTATGGTAACAATATCGTCACCTGCAATTTCTCAGACTTCGCTGCCAGTGACATCAAAGGCTGACAAGTTGCCACTGGAAATGGAGCCAGTTGCCCATGACAACCACACAAGTTGAATGTTTAAACCGCGGGCCCGTTTCTCGAAAGCCCCAGAAACTTTTTGGGCCCGTAAAGCCATAGCAAAATCTTGAACCTTACGATAAGAGAGCTGTTTTATTCACATATTCTTAATATGAAGAGAAGTTCCCTTCATACAAGAAGTTTCAGGTGCATACACTTCTCTGTTTTTAGATATAGGTAAAGTCTGCATGCGAGCCAAGTGGCCCATCAGGCCGGAGCTTATCCCGGTTTCTGTAGCATGAAGCGACTAGGAGTATTTCTACTTCCCCCTGGATGGGATGCTAGTCCATCGCAGGGTTAACCCCAGCATTAAGTTCGCCGGTACCCATTTATACACCTGGGTGAAGAGAGGCACTGTGAGAATAAAGTGTCTTCCCCAAGAACACAACACAATGTCCCCGGCCAGGGCTCAAACCTGGACAGCTCAATCCGGAGACGAGCGCACTAACCATGAGGCCACCGCGCCTCCCCTTTATGGGGCTTTCGAGAAACGAGCCCCTGGTCATCAAACTTTTGTCACGCCTTACTCAAGTGATAATCATAAAACAAGATTAATGAAAATTATTTTCAACCGGACAATTAAAACAACAGTACATGACAACAAAATGATATAAACATGTATCACGGATTTCAAAATGTCTGTGAGCCTCTGATGAAGTTTGGGGCTTAAGTGATACCAGGCTAAGAACATTAAACAACTAGAATTCAGTTTTATTATTTACTCAGTCCATAATATAATTGTCTAAACACAAGTGCCAATTGCAGCTCACGAACCACAATCTGGGAACTGGCTGAATTATGGCAACCTATAAACTCATTCCATCTCCACAGGAAAAGACACCTCAAATGCATGGTCAAAAGAAAAGAATTAAAAAACAGCTTATAAAATACCTTTGGGAACAAAAGAAGCAGGTTCTTGGTGCACGTGCAAGTTAGTCATGCCACTTGTAAGATTTCCCATTCTTGACCCTGCAAAAAAACTTTGAATCAAGACTACTGTTGTATTTACATGAAAAAGCACCACAAAGCTCTGCAAGTTTCTTGACATTGCTAATTTGAGGGGAACAAATTCAATAATTCATTTTGTTTCAAAATCCTTGGTATAGAGTGATAGCCAGCTGTATAAGCTTTAATTTGATACAGGGTTTAGGTATCTAGAGTTTAAACCTGAAGTGCTACATCCCTTGGACGCAAGACACCTCGAAAGGTGTTCTAAAGGTATACAGTAACCTTAAGACAGGTGTGTGCCATGAAGGGGTCTTAAATCCTGACCTTATGGGATGAAGCAAACAAAAATTAATACCCCATTCAAGGGAAAAAAAAGTTAAGAATGGTATGGGCAGGTCAACTTAGTTTATTTTGTTTCTGTAACATAGAACCTAAGCATCAAGCATTTAATTTGTTTTTCATTAAGCTGGGCATTTATGCACTGGAATTTTAGCTTAACAATTTAGCTACCCTATCTAAAGATCACAACAGGGGCAAAAATAATACCCTATTTAAGAATCAGGAACCATACCCTATGGAGGAAGTGTGGCCGAGTGGTAAGGGCACCGGACTTGAAATCTGGAGGTTGCGGGTTCAAGTCCTGTTCAGACCACTTAGCTGGAGTTGTTTCTCGGTAGACCCTAGTTTGACTCCTGGGTCATGCTTGTAAATAGCCCACTGGTCTGCCTCCTGCCGGTTGGGATTTTTAAGCCTATTACCTTTAGTTGATATATTTGTTTCTTTCATTTTAAGTGGCATGCCTGTGAACTACCTAGGTGTAGCTAAGCGCATTGACCACTATAAACAACAACACATTTGAACCCTTTCCTGTAGCCCCCTATGCAGACACTCTTTGGGTTTGTCATGCAATCTTCCTTCCCCACAAACATCTGCAGAAACACAGGGTAACCATATTTACCTGATTAAATGCTGCCCTCAAATAAACACTGCCCTCGAATAAACGCCAAATTTTAGAGCAAAAATGTTAATAAATGCCGCCCTTGAATAAACACTGCGCATTTATTTTAATATTTAATAAACCCAAAAAGCGACTGCGGTAATAATCAAGTTTGAGCAAGCCTAAAAAATATATTTTCCTTGATTGTAACAATGTTTTGATATCAATACATTCAAAGCTCGAAGGAATATAATTGAAACACAAGACCAATATATGGCAGTTCAGCTTACACAAGCTTAAGAAATTTGCCTTCGAGGATAACAATGTTTTTTAGTTTGAAGTGAGTACACTTCAGTGCTCTTTCAATGCCCTTACCATACTATTGTTTGCAAGAAATAAATTGGATTTATAAACGCCGCCCTCATATAAACACCGCCCTCGAATAAACGCTGCACTCAAATCACAAAAAATTAAATAAACGCTGCAGTGTTTAATCGAGTAAATACTGTATTTACTTAACACAATCACAGCACACTTTGGACCCAGAGTAATTTTGCAAGAGACTTCAACGGATACCATCATGGCCTTTTAATGAGTATGTGGACATTACTGTCAATTTAAATTGATACCTTACTGGCAAGAAGCTATAGAGTATACTAACACGTGAAGAAATAATGGACGTGTCAGTGCACAGACATTCATTTGGCTAGTTCCTCTTAAATCTTGGAGGCCTGCAGCAACTTCAGAAGTGATCACAAGACCCCACAATACTAGAGTGGCCCTTCATCCAGTGTGTGAAACATTTACGATGCTCTGTTTAAATCTCCCTCAAGAAACTATAGTGTATTTCGCCATGAAAAAGATGAAGGATCAAAAATCTACAAACTCGGACTGAATTAGACCCAGGATTTGAAAAATTGCATATTCACTTTGACATGCAACAGTTCGCATTGTAGTTCTCGCTCCAAGCATGGATAGTATCCATGCCCCAAGTAGGCCTATTCAGTTAATAATTAGCTTTTTATTACACAATGAGCCAGCACTGATTGGCTCTCAAGTAATTTCTATGCAATCTCCAGCTGATCTAAATGAACAAAGGGAAAGGAATGTGCTGTTTGTTTCAGCAGATGTTTGTGGGGGAGGAAGATTACCTGACGATCCCAAAGAGTATCTGCATGAGAGGCTACCTATCCTGTGGCACATACCTATATAGCCCAATGGCAATCTCGTTCCCAGAGTTTTTGTTCCCCTAGACCAGCTGTTGCAAAATGAGAGCTCTGGGAACAACCATTTCAGGTGTGTGTTATAGATGAAGAAAATCTGAGACAGCATAGTGAAACTGGATGGGCAGAATTTGGTTATTTCAAAATGGTTGCTCTCAGAGCTCTGGTTTTCCAACCGCTGGTCATGGGGAACGAAGACTCTGGGAATGAGATTGGCGCAATCGGTGAAGTTCTACCGTTTGAACAATTGCATCTGTGATACTGTGAGGAATTGCCTCCCTCCCCCCCCCCCCCCCCCGCCTTCCTCACCTGTAGCGTTTCCGGGATTACGAATATACAGTACATGTAGCTCCACGTTGGGATTACTTATTTTAAGGAATACTCATCAGCTCCCTTGCTCCCTTGCTAAACGTTCTTTCATCAAATTGGCTGTTGCCTTAAAGCATTACTTGTTATTGATTTCCATACCATTAGTCATGATCTATGATAAGAATGCAGTACACAAACCTAAACCCTCTTGCACTTGAGATCGCATTCGTGCATCTTCCTCCCCCGGAAATGGCCTTTGTAGCATATTGTACAAATGTCGCTGAGTTTGTTGCAAAGAGTCTACAACAATGGCTACCTCACTATCTCCCAGGAGTTTTACTTTCTCTAAGAGCACCTCGGCTTGCTTTTTTCTCGTCTTCTCGCATTTGACGTCAGCCATGTCGTCCTCATCGAAAACTTCTTCCTGATAAAGAATGTTTACGAGTTTCTTTGGTTCTAGATCTCGCAGAATCGCCGCATAACACTTTCTCAGTCTGTGTTTGTAGTAGGGAGCTGCCATCGTGTTAGAGAATCTTCAGAAGAGCCACATTTCTTTGCCAAATAATCTACTCCTTGCCGAAATTAACAGGAAGTTTGAATTAACATTTCGGGGTATTCCCCGCCTATCGGGATTTTTCCCATATCCCACAAGTCTCTTGGGCTGATGATGTCATGAGCAATTCGAGTGACTTTGACAATTGAGGGAACGAAAGTGAAGAATGATCATCGCAGTTAATTTTCCAATTTAAGCAATTGGAAAGAAGAAGCCTGAAAAAATCAGGGCTTCAACGGGATTCGAACCCGTGACCTCCGCGATACCGGTGCGATGCTCGCGGAGGTGACGGGTTCGAATCCCGTTGAAGCCCTGATTTTTTCAGGCTTCTTCTTTCCAATTGCTTAAATTGGAAAATTAACTGCGATGATCATTCTTCACTTTCATCTACTACCGCAGTTCATATATGAATTATTTCATATAAACTTCACATCAATTGAGGGAACGTTACACAAAGTAGTTACTGATTACTTAGTTGACCTTTGTTCCACTGCAGAGTGAATTGATTGAATCACGTGGGATTAGTTGCATGTCACTAATCCCGTTTGAACTTATCCACTCCTCACGTGATTCTATCAGAAAAGCCAGAGAATCCTTTTTAGTCCAAAGTACTATTGAGGTTAGGATATTAGGGAAGATACTTCAAGTAAACGAAATGCTAGTTCGTGATCGAAAACGTGGCCCTCTGCCTAGGTGTCAATATTTTTGTCAGCTGGATACAGTATGACTACTTACTGAAATACCGTGGGAGTGAGCAAAAGGGCGAGAGCGGGAGCTGGTAGCGAGTGAGGAGCGCGAGCGCATCCACACTAAACGGCAAAATTCTGTACTTAGAACCAACCTACAAAGCACAGCTTTTAAAAAGAGATCGAAATGGTAAGGAATAAAAGCATCAAGAAGACTCGACCGATGGTTAAGAGGGTGATAATGACTTAGAAACAATGATATCGTCCTTCGGGTTGCAAGAAGGTCTGAATCAAAGGTCTTCCTGAATACATATAAACTGATATAATAATAATAATAATAATAACAACAACAACAACAACAACAACAACAACAAACATGAATGAAGAAAAGGAAAACAAGTCTCAGAATTACTCAAATTCGACTTTCGTACGGGAAAAATAAAAGCGTTTAAATTTCCGCAGCAGTCCCTCAGGGTCAGTGGTGAGCTTATCCACTCGGCTCACGTGATTCTATCAGATATAAACCAAAACCGCGCCTCGGAACTCTGTGGACAAGTTTTAAGATGGACTTTCTCGTCTACGGTATGGAAATATCGCTTGTTCAACCAAATGTATCGCTTATTGAATTAGCATTCTCTTCTAGAAGAATTGTTTTGGTGTTACTTATATAAACTTTAATTTCAGCTGACTTTTGCGTTCTCAACAATGAAGCTTATTTGGATAGCACAAATATACTTCACGGTAGGACGCTTATATCCAAATCACTATTTTTCATGAACACGATTAGGGCTTGCCATAAGTTGCTCGGCAACTTTTTGGCAACTTTTCGTATTTCGAACAACTTTTTTTGTTTCGAGCAACGTTTTGCACACTGAGCAATTTCTAGTTTTCTAGATATCGGAGCAGCTTTTAGTGCTGTAATTGGCCATGTATACTTCCATAGTTTACAATGTTTCAGTAGACAACTTGTGAATTTCTTTAATTTTTTTACATTTTTTTTTCATTTTTGTTAAAAAAATTTAAAAGATTTTTAAAAAGTTTTGATATTGATGCGTAGTATTTACTCATACGTATTGTGAACAAATTTATTTAGTGACGCTGCGGGTTACAACACAAAATTGCACAAAAATGCTTAGAAATGTTACTTTTGTTGCAGAGATTGCATATTTTTTGCATCAGACCAAATAAAAGAAGAGAGAAACGAAATGTTTTGGCTTTCTAGCAACTTTCGTCACCAAAGGCAACTTTTGAGCAACTTTTTGAGAACTTTCGGACAACTTTTTGGGAAATCTCGAGCAACTTGTGGCAAGCCCTAAACACGATCTTAGTGTCGTTCACCTGTTTATTATTATGCAGCATTCTAGATGTTAGCCTCACTGCTGCCATTAAGTGAAGTCTGCTGACTTTGCACTTTCCGTTCGGAACTACTCGTTAATAGATGTAGCGGGGTCTTTAGAGCCCCACGGTATTTACAGACGCGATAAATCATGAAACTTGTAACCTAAGTAGACCCATTTTATTTTTACTTTATTTAGTTTGTTTTGTTCGTCATTTCCGCCACTCCTTTTAGTTTCGAAATATGTGTTGCGACATCCACCATTATATAATATTGTAATTTCATTCATAATTGTTGGCTTCCTACCAGAGCTTGAATTGTAAGTATAATTTAAGTGCACTTGGAACTTACTTTGAGTGTGAAGAGGTAAAATGTACTTTAATAGATGGACTTTACTTATTAGTGACCATGGAAGCGTTGGTAGATCAAAGCGGCCGAAGTGCGGTCTACACCACATAAGGCTACCTTTAGCATTTAATTTACAGGTACCCATTCCTACATCTGGATGGAGAGAGGCACTGAAAATAAAGTGTCTTGCCTGGGAACACAACTCAATGACCCTGGCAAGGCCTTAAACCTGAAGTCCTGGTTACTAACCATTAGGCCTCCCTACCCGCACTTTCCTCATTTTAAACATTGCAATGTCATTTATAGTAACCAGGATACATAAAATTTTACCGTTTTACTCTACATCGCAACATGACATTTTTCAAAATTCTTCTATAATTTACAAAGTTGTATCAGTATTTGCTTCAATGGCAAAACCAATATCAGGTATTTCCTGTTTACAAATAAAGTGTAAACTATGCATTAACGCTTGCAGATTTCATACATTATGAAATTAGTATAATTATGCTAAGGCCAGAGAAGTCATCTTTTCTCGGCCTGCAGACATTTCTGGTTTGGCCAAATTTGACTTGCTTTTGATCATAATGGTACAAAATTCTCTAAATTTCAGCTCAACTGAGCTTGATGTCTCTACAAGACAAAAACTTATGGTCATGATTCAATTTAACACCTGGAGTACTTACTGGTGATGGGTGCTTATAAGAGACAGGGTGCTATTTGCACATAAACATCTGGAGGTGACACAGTTCTTATTATAAATACACAACAACAAATACTTTAACTTGTGAACTGTAACAATAGGGGCTCTCAAGATCAAAACTATTGCTTCTAATGGTACATGAATCTTGCTACACTATTTTTAATATGGTACGTGTATGTTGAAGCAGTTTCCCTCCAAATTAACAAGCTACTCAGAAACTATCATGAGTTACATGCACAGTAAGAGTTTCTAAAAAGTAAACCAGTGCATACTGCAATGACCTGTTCATTACAGTCCAGGCCAAAAGAATAACTTTTTTGTCAAGGTATATGCCGGCTCTGACACTTGCTTTGTCGTAATTTCACCCATTTCGCTGATCCTCTGATTCACCATAGTGAGCATGCTAAGCAGATCCTCATGGCATGCATGCTCACAAAAAACCTCCACAATACAGCGGACAAAACGGCTTCCTTGACGTGGATTTCTGAATGATGCATAGCCACTGATAGTCGAATTTGCAATCAAAATATCTGCATGCACTGGAATAGCCTTACTAAGTTTAAAGTTAAAGTCTCTGTCACTGCTCTCTTCACTGTCATTAGTTGATGGTTCCCGGCCTTGCTCGGTGGGGCTCTGTGGAGCATCAGCTACAACACCTTGTTCTTTACGGGGACCTCTGCATGCCTGAATAAAAATGATTTTTGGCTTTCCCTTTAACGTTGGACATTCTGTACTACTCAAAAAGTCTCGCACAGACTCAATGGGAACTGTCTCTCCATCGGACCCATAGAATTGACCATCTTGGCCATGACTCATAAGCCATAAAACAAAGCAGTCATAGTGTGTGTGATCATATTGAGCAATGTCATCTAATATCTCTAAAATCTCTTTTCTTCCCTTATTTCTTTCAATTTTCACTTTAAAATCCAGTGCTTCAAACAACTTCTCGAGTGCTTCAACATCTTCGTTTGACCCAAGTCGTACATCCAATTTTTCTTGTTCTTGCTCTTTCTGTGTGGATTCAGTGCTATGGTTAAACACCTCATTGTTTATGATCAATGTTATTCCTCTGGGTTTTGATTTCATGGGGTACACCAGATCAGATTCTGGCCTGTTGTGATGGAGAATTTTCGTCAGGTCCGTTGGCTTAACAAAGGGGGCCGCTTCATCTCCAGGTGGTGGGTGAAAATGATCCTCTGAAGTCTGACTATAAACAGCACCTGTTTCTGTGTTACCAAGCTGTGGAGGATGTTCAGTTGCTGTTGGGCTTAGAGCTGTAAAAATATATTAATATGCAGAAATCAGTGAAGGTGCACTGCAAACCCTAAAATTATTTACAGAATTTGATCATACATTTGAAGCATGCAGTAGATGTTACGATTATCAGTTGAGTAAAGTGGGACGGAGCTTTGGTGATGAAGTTTTGCACATAAAATTATGGTGTTGCCACAGGCAACTTTCCATGTTTCCAATTATGGTAACAATATCATCACCTGCAATTTCTCAGACTTTGCTGCCAGTGACATCAAAGGCTGACAAGTTGCCACTGGAAATGGAGCCAGTTGCCCATGACAACAACACAAGTTGAATGTTTAAACTGGGGGCCTGTTTCCCGAAAGCCCCGGAAACGTTTCGGGCCCGTAAAGCCATAGCAAAATCTTGATAAGAGAGCTGTTTTGTTCACATGTTTTTAATATGAAGAGAAGTTCCCTTCATACAAGAAGTTTCAGGCGCATACACTTCTCCGTTTTTAGATATAGGTAAAGCCTGCATGCGAGCCAAGTGGCCCATCAGGCCGGAGCTTATCCCGGTTTCTGTAGCATGAGGCGACTAGGAGTATTTCTACTCCCCCCTGGATGGGATGCTAGTCCATCGCAGGGTTACCCCCAGCATTAAGTTCGCCAGTACCCATTTATACACCTGGGTGAAGAGAGGCACTGTGAGAGTAAAGTGTCTTGCCCAAGAACACAACACAATGTCCCCGGCCAGGGCTCGCACCCGGACCGCTCGATCCGGAGACGAGCGCACTAACCATGAGGCCACCGCGTCTCCCCTTTACAGGGCATTTAAGAAACGAGCCCCTGGTCACCAAACTTTCGTCATGCCTTACTCAAGTGATAATCATAAATCAAGATTAATGAAAATTATTTTCAACTGGACAATTAAAACAACGGTACATGACAACAAAATGATATAAACATGTATCACGGATTTCAAAATGTCTGTGAGCCTCTGATGAAGTTTGGGGCTTAAGTGATACCAGGCTAAGAACATTAAACAACTAGAATTCAGTTTTATTATTAACTCAGTTCATAATATAATTGTCTAAACACAAGTGCCAATTGCAGCTCACGAACCACAATCTGGGAACTGGCTGAATTATGGCAACCTATAAACTCATTCGATCTCCATAGGAAGACACCTCAAATGCATGGTCAAAAGAAAAGAATTAAAAAACAGCTCATAAAATACCTTTGGGACCACAAGATGCAGGTTCTTGGTACATGTGCAAGTTAGTCATGCCACTTGTAAGATTTCGCATTCTTGACCCTGCAAAAAAAACTTTTTTTCAAGACTACAGTTGTACTTACATGAAAAAGCACCACAAAGCTCTGCAAGTTTTTTGACATTGCTAATTTGAGGGGAGCACGGTGATATTTCTCAAAACACTCACTCTGAAAACTAATTAGCCTAGTGTGCCAATCAGAGGAGATTAAGTAATAGCAATTGGACTGAGTGGAGTATAATTCAGGGAGTAATCACTCAAGTAATTTCAAATCGGATGAGCGTGAAGCGCGAGGTTGATTTGAAATTACAAGCATGATTACTCCCTGAATTGTACGACATGAGGTCCAATAAACCAATTTCGATATATTAAAATTCAGCCTAAAACAGTAGACCCCAGTACGAGGCTCTAGGGAATAACTACAGAGTTTGTGGGGTTTATTGCTCAGAGCCTCGTGCTGAGGTCTATTGTGTTGGGCTGAATTTTAATATATTGAAATTGGTCTATTACTAATTAATTGTATTTATAACAAATTTTGAAATTAATAAAGTCTTTGGAGAACTTGTTTTGAGCAAAAAAGTCAGTGGTTCTTTCCATAAGTTTTAAAAACTGTCGGAAACATTACGAAGGAAGCCATTAAAGCGTGCATAATTGACATGAGAATCACGTGGGTATCCAATTAAAAAAAGTTCAAATTGGATACCTGTAATTGGACACCCACGTGATTGCACACTGATCATGTGACAAATAAGCATGCAGAGAACAAATCCCAATTGAAAATTTTATCTATAGATACCATTACAGGAAATACTGAATTGTCTCGACTGTTGACTGATAATCTCTTGTAATTGGATAATTCTGCTGATAAGTATTTTTTATAATAAGTAAAATTAATTTTTACCTATGTTTTTGTAAGATTAATTACTTTTAGGTACTATTTTGTAACTGAAATACAACATAAATATTAAGAGCAGCAGAGTCAACAAATACCTCAGTGTAGCTCATACATATGTAAGGTAAAGTCTGCATATGGGCTAAGTGGACCTGGCTATCAAACTGTACCAAAAATTGTCTTTAAATGTGAGCATCTGAATCACCTTTTGAAAGCTTCACGTTGAATTAAATTTTGTTTTCCCCACTTATTTAATTTGTTCCTCAGTTTCTGGACTCAAAGCACTAAAAAACTGTGTAGCCTGCGATTTGCCATATGCAATTTCAGTGAAAAGCTACAGAACATTTTCAAAATAGGATTAAAATAATATGGACTGACTGTAGAAAAATAACCCTGGGAGAAAAATATCTGGAAATAAAAAAAATTGCAGAGTGACAGGTTTTTGTTGTTTATATTTCAAACTAACTACTGTCCAAATCTGAGGGCAAACAAACAAATTCCCTTTGACTTGTAGCTTTCAAAAGGGATCCAAAAGATTATTTGGATGTTAACAATTAGAGGTTGTGAAAATTCAACAATTCATTTTACTTCAAAATTCTTGGTATAGAGTGATACCCAGCTCTATAAGCTTTAATTTGATATGGGGGTTTAGGTATCTACAGTTTAAACCTGAAGCGCTACATTCCTTGGACGCAAGACACTTCTAAGGGTGCTCTAAAGGTATACGGGCAACATTAAGCTAGGCGCGTGCCATGAAGGGGTCTTAAATCCTGACCCTATGGGATGAAGCAAACGAAAATTGATACCCTAACCAAGGGAAAAACAAAAACTAAGAATGGTATGGGCAGGTGAACTTTATTTTGTTTCTGTAACATTGGAAGCTAAGCATCAAGCATTTAATTTGCTTTTCATTAAGCTGGGTATTTGTGCACAGGAATGTTAGCTAATAATACAATTTAGGTACCCTATCTAAGGATCACAAGGGGAACACAATGCCAACAGGGGCAACAATGATACCCTATTAGAGAATCAGGAACCTCAAAAACCATACCCTATCCTGTAATCTCTTATGCAGACACTCTTTGGGATTGTCACGCAATCTTCCTCCCCCAGCAATGTCTGCTGAAACACAGGGTTATTTACTTAACCCAACCACAGCGCACTTCCTAATCTAGGCAGGGAAATTTGGACCCAAATTTTGCAAGAGACTTCATCGGATACCATCATGGCCTTTTAATGACTAAGTGGACATTACTGTCAATTTAAATTTATACCTTATCAGCAAGAAGCTATAGAGTATGCTAATATACAAAGAAATAGATGGACAAGATAGTAAGCAGACATTCATTTGCCTAGTTCCTCTTAAATCCTGGAGGCCTGCAGCAACTTGACAAGTGATCACAAGAGCCCAAAATACTAGCATGGCCTTTCATCCAGTGTGTGTATTTTGCTGTGAAAAAGATGAAGGGTCGTAAATCTACAAACTTGGACTGGATTAAACCCGCCATTTGAAAAATTGCGTATTTACGTTGAAAGCGTTACTGCTGATATGACATGCAACAGTTCGCATTGTAGTTCTCACCCCAAGGATGGATAGTATGCATGCCCCAAGGGAGCCTGTTCAGTTTATGATTAGCTTTTTATTACACAATGAGCCAGCACTGATTGGCTCTAAAGTAATTTCCATGTGACAAGCCTGCAAATAACAGTTGGTCATCGGACAATTGTCCGGTAAATTTGAGGTTTTGACAGGTAAAAGCTTAGCCTAGTCGGACACTCTGACCGGGCATTTCTGCTAAAATGAAAAATATTTTAACTGGAAGTTTGTGGCCAAATATGGGACAAGTTATTTTGTTATACTGCCACACAATACTACGCAAAAAAGCTTTGTCATTGGTTTTGTTTTTATTCCAATTCTAAGAATTTTATCACATGCAGTGCGTCATCTCAAATGTTATAATTATGTTGAATTGTAAACACATCACATCAGTGCCACTATCCCCACATGTTAATTTACGCATTTTGCGGTGGCGTTGTGAAAGATCGTGAAGCCCCATTTAGTCTGAATTACGTTCATCTGAAAAACTACTAAAAACTGAGGTCTTATGTAATTACTCATTGTTTGTTGCTACCAAGTGTTGTGGAATTAATTTTCAGTCGTAATACATTGACCCGATTATAATAGTATGGAAATTGAATACATAGCCCAAATACTCACGTTTCGTTCATCTGAATGTAATCGCTTTCAAAAACTTTAAAACCTCTAAAACGTAACCAAATGTTTTTCTAGTCCGTATGGTCAAAAATCAGTTTAATTCTTAACTCTAATAGTTTTTTTTACGTCTGTCAGTGTGGTTGAAATATAGTTTCCGTTCCACAGAAATGTTTTTGTGAAAAGCATGAATGTACAGACTAGTCATGCTTTGTAGTCACAACCACCTCCAATTCCACATTTTAAATAATTATGCAAATTTTTTATTCAATTGACCCCAAAAACATCCAGAGGAAACTTGCTTTCAGAAAAGTTGAAGAATTCATTTCAGCCAATTTTCAAGTCTCTGAATGTCCACGCAGGAGATTGAATCATTGCTTTTCCCGTTTTCCTTAGATGTCTTCGGAAACTTGTTATGTTGGAAACGCTTGTGTGACTAGGGGTATAAACGTTTGTAAATTTGTCAATTTTCAACAGGTAAAATAATACCAGAAGTAATGTAAAGGTCCCCTTGCTGGTGCTAGTAGCGATTTTACACTCAGTTGACTTATAAGCTTTTTGAATTTACAACCAATATTTTGGTGAAGAGTCTACACTAAAATACCAAAATGTCTCAAATGTATTTTTAATTTTTAACGACAAACAATTTTTTTTGTCTGACCAGACTGGCTTTTTGTCAGGTCAAAACTGGTCCTTGTCCTGACAAATGAGCTGCCTATAGACAAAAATTATTTACAGGCTTGATGTGATCTTCAGCTGATCTAAACGAACAAAGGGAAAGGAATGTGCTGTTTGTTTCAGATGTTTGTGGAGGAGGAAGATTACATGACAATCCCAAAGAGCATCTGCATAAGAGGCTACCTATCCTGTGGCACATACTGTACCTATACAGCCCAATCACAATCTCGTCCCCAGAGTCTTTGTTCCCCTTGACCAGCAGTCAGAAAACCTGAGCTCTGGGAACAACCATTTCAGGTGCGCACCATAGATGAAGAAAATCTGAGACTGCGTAGTGAAACTGAATGGGCAGAATTCGGTTATTTCAAAATGGTTGCTCCCAGAGCTCTCGTTTTCTGACCGCTGGTCAAGGGGAACAAAGACTCCGAGAACGAGATTGGCCCAATCGGTGAAGCTCTACCATTTGAAAAATGTTCTTCAAGGGTCTGAAAGTGAAATTAAGGATCTCCTGCATTTCAATTTTTTTTTTAGTTTTGCATCTGTGATACTGTGAGGAATTGCCTCCCTCCCTCCTCCCCCTTACTCACCTGTACAGTATGGGGCCCAGTTCTCGGCCACAAAAAACGTAAACTTGTACTTCTTACCTTGGAATAGCCGTAAGGACTTAAAATTTCACGCACAACTAGCTTCAGCATTCAGTTTACACATGTAGAGCTATTGACTGCTCAACGCTGTTTTCTCCCGAGGAATAACGAAAATGGAGGCTTCGTTCGTGGGCCCAGTTGTCGGCCACCGGGCCCAGTTGTCGGCCACAAAAGAGTGCGCGCGATTCCTCAGAATAAACAACGCTTTATTACCATTTTTTGTTGTTAAATCACTTATAAGGCTTGTGTTTTGATATTTTGATCACAAATTATCCTTAAAGAGCTTTGTTTCATGTTAGAAAAGGAAGTTTTTTGCACACCTAGTTTTTCTCTCAAGTGCAGTCAAGCGAGGCTAAAAAAGAGTTGGGTATTTAAAACGGGGTTAAGTCAGAGCTCAAAGTTTTCAACATGCCACCCCATTACAACTTTATTTTTACAACTGACCGACTGACTGACGAATACTCCACACAAAACTATGAGCGCTTTTAGTGTTGAAGGCGAGCAGGGTGGCCGAGAATAGACAAATATGCAAAAGTACTAAGGAAATATTGGAGTGAGTTTAGGTCAAAGAATTAAACAGGCCAGGAAAAGTTTATGTTTAACAGATAGCTTTATCACTCTACGTCCTTTATGCCAAGAATTGGCTCATTTGGGCTTTCTAAACGGACAAAATATAAACTTGAATTAAACCATGTAATTCGAGTAGCTGTAAACAAACAAGTTTTCGGGGAAACCGAATTCACCTACCTTCGCGTCACCTCGACGTGCTCACAGAAAAACTCGGCAGGACGAAACAAAACTCGGCAGAACGGAAGACAAGGAATCAAGCTACCTTTGGAAACAATTGCTTTTTATTCAGATTCATTTGTGGCACGAAAAATAAACGCTGAACAAAAAGTGACCGAGAACTGGGCCCCACACTGTAGCGTTTCCGACATTACGCATATAGCTTCATGTTGGGATTACTTATTTTAAGGAATACTTACCAGCTCCCTTGCGCCCTTGCTAAACGTTCTTTCATCAAATTGGCTGTTGTCTTAAAGCATTACTTGTTATTGATTTCCATATTATTAGTCATGATCTATGATAAGAATGCAGTACACAAACCTAAACCCTCTTGCACTTGAGATCGCATTCGTGCCTCTGCCTCCCCCGGAACTGGCATTTGTAGCAAATTGTACAAATGCCGCTGAGTTTGTTGCAAAGAGTCTACAACAATGGCTACCTCGCTATCTCCCAGGCGTTCTACTTTCTCTAAGAGCACCTCGGCTTGCTTTTTTCTCGTCTTCTCGCATTTGACTTCAGCCATGTCGTCCTCATCGAAAACTTCTTCCTGATAAAGAATGTTTACGAGTTTCTTCGGTTCTAGATCTCGCAGAATCGCCGCATAACACTTTCTCAGTCTGTGTTTGTAGTAGGGAGCTGCCATCGTGTTAGAGAATGTTCAGAAGAGCCACATTTCTTTGCCAAATAATCTACTCTTTGCCGAAATTAACAGGGAAGTTTGAATTAATATTTCGGGGTATTACCCGCCTATCGGGACTTTTCCCCAATCCCACAAGTCTCTTGGGCTGATGATGTCATCAGCAATTCGAGTGACTTTGACAATTGAGTGAATGTTACACAAAGTAGTTACTGATTACTTAGTTGACCTTTGTTCCACTGCAGAGTGAATTGATTGAATCACGTGGGATTAGTTGCATGTCACTAATCCCGCTTGAACTTATCCACTCCTCACGTGATTCTATCAGAAAAGCCAGAGAATCCTTTTTAGTGCAAAGTACTATTGAGGTTAGGATATTAGGAAAGATACTTTAAGTAAACGAAATGCTAGTTCGTGATCGAAAACGTGGCCCTCTGCCTAGGTGTCAATATTTTTGTCAGCTGGATACAGTATGACTACTTACTGAAATACCGTGGGAGTGAGCAAAAGGGCGAGAGCGGGAGCTGGTAGCGAGTGAGGAGCGCGAGCGCATCCTCACTAAACGGCAAAATTCTGTACTTAGAACCAACCTACAAAACACAGCTTTAAAGAGATCAAAATGGTAAGGAATAAAAGCATCAAGAAGACTCGACCGATGGTTAAGAGGGTGATAATGACTTAGAAACAATGATATCGTCCTTCGGGTTGCAAGAAGGTCTGAATCAAAGGTCTTCCTGAATACATATAAACTGATATAATAATAATAATAATAATAACAACAACAACAACAACAAACATGAATGAAGGAAAGGAAAACAAGTCTCAGAATTACTCAAATTCGACTTTCGCACGGGAAAAATAAAAGCGTTTAAATTTCCGCAGGAGTCCCTCAGGGTCAGTGGTGAGCTTATCCACTCGGCTCACGTGATTCTATCAGATATAAACCAAAACCGCGCCACGGAACACTGTGGACAAGTTTTAAAATGGACTTTCTCGTTTACGGTATGGAAATATCGCTTGTTCAACCAAATGTATCGCTTATTGAATTAGCATTCTCTTCTAGAAGAATTGTTTTGGTGTTACTTATATAAACTTTAATTTCAGCTGACTTTTGCGTTCTCAACAATGAAGCTTATTTGGATAGCACAAATATACTTCACGGTAGGACGCTTATATCCAAATCACTATTTTTCATGAACACGATTAGGGCTTGCCATAAGTTGCTCGGCAACTTTTTGGCAACTTTTCGTATTTCGAGCAATTTTGTTTGTTTCGAGCTACTTTTTGCATACTGAGCAATTTCTAGTTTTCTAGATATCGGAGCAGCTTTTAGTGCTGCAATTGGCCATGTATACTTCTATAGTTTACAATGTTTCAATAGAAAACTTGTGAATTTCTTTAATTTTTTAAAATTAAAAAAAAATTTTTTTTCAAATTTTTGTTAAAAAAAATTTAAAAAGAGTTTTAAAAAGTTTTGATATTGATGCGTAGTATTTACTCATACGTATTGTGAACAAATTTATTTAGCGACGCTGCGGGTTACAACACAAAATTGCACAAAAATGCTTAGAAATGTTACTTTTGTTGCAGAGCTTGCATATTTTTGCATCACACCCAATAAAAGAAGAGAGAAACAAAAAGTTTGGCTTTTTTAGCAACTTTTGAGCGACTTTCGTCACAAAAAGCAGCTTTTGGCTTTTTTTGGAGCAACTTTTGAGCAACTTTTTGAGAAATTTCGGGCAACTTTTTGGGAAATCTCGAGCAACTTGTGGCAAGTCCTAAACACGACCTTTATGTCCTTCACCTATTTTTTTATTATGTAGCAGTATAGATATTAGCCTCACTGCTGCCATTAAGTGAAGTCTGCTGACTTCGCACTTTCCGTTCGGAACTGCTCGTTAATAGATGTAGCGGGGTCTTTGGAGCCCCACGGTATTAACAGACGCGATGAATCATGAAACTTGTAACCTAAGTAGACCCATTTTATTTTTACTTTATTTAGTTTGTTTTGTTCGTCATTTCCGCCACTTCTTTTAGTTTCGAAATATGTGTTGCGACATCCACCATTATATAATATTGTAATTTCATTTCATAATTGTTCGCTTCACACTGGAGCTTGAATTGTAAGTATAATTTAAGTGCACTTGGAACTTACTTTGAGTGTGAAGGGGTAAAATGTACTTTAATAGATGGACTTTACTTATTAGTGACCATGGAAGCGTTGGTAGATCAAAGAGGCTGAAGTACGGTCTACACCACACTTGAGAACACACTTGACCAATAGGAAATGGAAGCCAACTGAAAGCGATGTGCAGCGTTGCTACAATTCTGATGAACGGACAGACGAACAACTGTCTTTTTCAAAGACAGCCTAAACCATCGCTTTTCATATCATTCCACACCTGAATGCAGTTCTGCAAATTGCAAACCAGCTGCTGTTTCAAGTTTCAACCAGGTCACTCGCTTTGCACCCGAACAACTCTGTTGAACATTGGACGAGTCGCACGGAAATTCATTGTTTATAGCGGATGCATGTCTCGGTTACAGCAATTTCTTTGCCGAAAACCGCGCTGTCGAGCCATTCTAGAGAAATACAGAAGATGTCGTTTGTTCCTTTGTGTTGCTGCTATGTATTCGTTAGCAACAAAGCAAGTATTTGCATTTCTTCACGATTTTCCTGCCGAACAATCGCATTTGTGACATGCATGACTGATTTTACTGCGAAAATGCTTCAAGTAATATACTTAGTCAAGTTTTTTAAAGTGCGACTTGAGATTTTCAAGTGCACTTGAGTGAAATGCTTAATTGAAACTAACTTTATAGCTTCTAGTGTGAAGCCAACAAATTTAGTAACATCTGAAGAAGGCTGGTCTGGCCAGCCGAAATATTGTTTTAAATATACGACCGTGTGTCAGCCTTGCATTAGTCTTTTCCCGTCCTTTTTTTAATTGATTGATTAACAGTAATAGTAGTAATAGTATATGTTTATTGCGCCTTACTCTCCAAAGGGAGGTATTGATCTAGTTATAATAAAGGTTTGAACAGTAGCTAGTAAAAATATAACATAACATTTACCGTATCCGTATACAATTAATTGGAAAACTCATAGCGCTTATTACATTTGTGAATTGTAAGAATCTCTTTTCTTGTTTGCAACATTAAATGGATATATTTACCTGTTATTTTCGATTTAATCTTTACTGATTGTCTGCTTTAAGTAAATACTTGGTCCTCTCGTTATCACTTAAACTGGTGTAACGAGTGTCCGAGTTTAAAATATGCGAATATATGCAGCTCACGTCGTATAGTGGCATAACCCTGACAATACATCAAGAAATGCTGTTCATGTCCTGTGCAGTTTTCTTTGGATACTAAACATGTTCGATCTTCTACTGGGATTAATGCTCCTCTATTTTCACATTGATTGTTATTTTCATATTGATTATCATTATTGATTGATTGATTCCACAGTTCTCTCTCTCTTCCAGCAGTCTGTGATCACCTGATATTTCATTCCATAATCATTACATATGACGTCTCCTGAGCGCTGTGACCTCGTGATCTTGTGACATAAATTCCGTCTCGAGCTTGTGCAGTCAGATCAGTCGGAAATATCATTGTTGCCGGCGAGGGTTAGGAAAAGGACTTCGTTATCTAGGCGAAATCATATTCATAAGAGACCTGCCTTAAATAAGTTTAATCAAAACTGGACACAGGTAAGGTCATAAGGACCTCTTTTATTTTTCGAAAGGGTCAGGAAGCACCGAGAAATAACATTAGCAAACCACTCGACCACCTACTTAATAGTTCTAGTAATGCGCTTATGTTTGCCCCTGTTCAGAATGCCTGTCAAAGACTTGTCCATCAAGTACTTGTCTCAAACAGAGATTAATGTCGGCTGATCGAACGAGAACAACTGTGAAGTTTGCGTGAGGCACTCGTCAAGAACCTTATTGAATCATACATTTCCTCACAAACATCAGTGCAATGAATGCATAATCAAGTTATTTACCTTTGTAGTCAGTTATATAATAGTTATGGCTACAGATAGACATATTTGGCCAGCAAATGTTGATTTCAGTGTTGGGCATTGAAACAACCATTCATCAAGTACAACAGTTTTACTTAAAAATATTTGGATATTGATCAAAATATTGCGTTTCAGTTCGTTTTCCGCGTCTGGAAATTAAAATTGGCCGGTTCTACGCTCGGCTGCGGGCCAATGTAATCCGTATTTTGCGATGACGTTGTTAACTACTCCAGGTGGCAAAAGTTTTTATTCCTTGAACACATACACTAATAATGGGGGGTGTCGAGCTAAATTTATAAGTTTTTATACTTTTTAAATTTTAGAACTCTGCACTCTATATAACGACAATGCCTTAATAAATTAATACGGTATTATTAAGCTGATTATGTAACAGACGTGATCATTTCATGGTACTGATATTGCCTGAGTAAGGCATAGTTCACAAGAACGACATAACAACATCGCAACATAGCAACATAGCAACATAACGACATAAGGAAATAATCGCTTATGTCGGTAATGTGAACGTAGACATAAGTTACATAAAGACTTAAGATTAGGTGCAAACAAGACTTTAAAAATGGAGGAAGAAACACTTATTGCAACTCATTTTTCTGTTTCTTTTCTTCAACGACGGAAAACAAAGGGAGAAATGCCAGAAGAAAAGAGTCGATGAATGCATGAATGAATGAATGAATGAATGAATGAATGAATGAATGAATGAATGAATGAACTTCATTTAAGTGTCTGAGTATTTAGCTTAGATAACTAATTGTGGACACTCAATTGAACGTAAAACGTAAAACTTATTAATCTATTTACAATCAATCATACGCCTGATCCTTCATCATGAAGCTAGGAGAGCACACGGCCAGTGCCACAAACTAGTCAGAGGGTTTAGTTTGGGGAATCGGGAATATTTTTCAGGTAAACGGTATTACAATTCCTGATCACACTTGACAGTCATCGGAATTTTGAAAATAGTGTTGGTGGCGGACTGGGCTCGACAATTCGTGTGCCGCTCTGATTGGTTTTTTGTTATGTTGTCAATCCCTCCATCCATCCATCCATCCATCCATCCATCCATTTATGTTTTAAAACACGGACTAAAATATAATAATTTCTACCTATACAACTATATACAAACTTTAAATGTCTAAAATTCTAATAGCATTTTAAACGCACTTTGCACAATTTCCTGTACAGACGTAATTTGAAACTAGGTTCGCGAGGTCTTTTCTGCGGATGTTCGAGACAAAATTAATGATGTTAGAGTTGGCATTTGTCTGTCGCTATGTCCAAGTTTTGACCACAAATCAAATTATTATGTCGATGATGTTCACACTTGTTTTAACTGAAACATAACGACATAGACATAACGACATAAGGAAAAGATCAGTTTTTTCTATTATGTCATTATGTCAGGATCTTCACACTGGTGACATAACAACATAACGTCCTTAATTCTTATGTCGTTACGTCATTATGTCCGGCTTGAGTGAACAAAGGAGTAAGGAGCAAGCTACCTTGCTTTATTAAATATAGAAACTTAGCTTTCAAGCTCGTCTCACACGGAAACGGTGTTTCCTTCAAATTGGTTTACTTTAACCCCAGTCATTGACAGCTAAAACTTCGTTTTGTGCATGTGTATGACGTTCAAGCATATTCTATGTATGAAATGTGTTAAACAACCTGCATAGCCAAAAAGATATGCATTTTGAGTCTCGAAAATAATCGGAACAAGTGATTTTCCTATCTTTTTCTCACAGTGTCTTCTAAAATAAATTTTACCGGAGTGCTTGCCAGGTTTACTGAAAAACTGAAAAGACTCCCGTTGTGCCGTTACTAGTTTTACTAAAAACCACAAGGTACATTTTGTTTTTGCTACAAAGATGTCACTAATCACGTACACGCACATTAGAGCGGTTAATTAACAAGGGAAAATCGAGAAGAAACTAATAAGCTACTCAAAAATTGTTTCGAAACAGCACCAAGAGCTTAATTTTGTTTGGTCCCAAAAGATGGAGCGAAAACCTGTCTTTAAATGAAGATCATCGGGGAAAGACTTTTAAATCTCTGAGAACAGTATGCAAGGAAACGAAGTTAAGAGAATTTCAATTTTATTCATAGAACTGTCGTGACAAAGGGAGAACTATTCAAATATGGGATTAAACCGGACACCATCGACCACACCTTCATTCACTGCTCCTTCACTAAGTCATTCGTACAAAAAGTAACACTTTGGTTCACTAAAACAAACAACTCTCAAATCTCTCCAACTACTGCGCCCGGAAATAACGTGATAAAGAAATTTAATTACACAACACTATTTATGCGCTACTATATCTATGGTAGCAAACTAAACAATAAGTCTATTTCTCTTCACGATTTTATAGATGCGGTACAACAAAGATACATGTTTGAAAATTCCTGTAATTAAACAGGAACTGGAAAGCGCTCCTTCTTTAGTTTATATCTCTCCTATTTCTAAAAATATGAATATGCAAAATGGAGAATTATTTTTCAGTACAACTTGTACCCTTAGCCAGCCAAAAAAAAAAAAGATGAAATAGTGCATTATTCAGTGCAGTATTCAATGTATGGTAAATAATTCTTAGTGTAGGCAACCATAGCAAAATAATAATAATAAACAATAATAATAAAAGAAAAAAGAAGTAAAATTAATGTAAGATTAGTTATGTAATGCACTGTAGCGTAATGTAATTTTAAGTACATGTAATGTTTTGCAATGTATTGGGAATTACAAAAAGCTATTTTTACATATAAGAAATAGGTACAAGGTTTCTGATTATATTTTCAGTAAATCAACCGTGAACAAATGTAAAGAATACCAGTATCGTAGCTGTAGTAGTTTATCTCAGCAATATCTTTGTAACGCAAGTGACTTTAAATGTAATAAAAAAAAACAACAAAACAAAACAAAACAAAAACTAAGAGCTCAATAATGGTTGAGATAAATGATAAAGAATCCTGATTGGCCAATTCATGTAGTTGTTGGTCCTCTTATCTGCATGTCTTACTCGTGAAATAACACAGTATTGTAGCCTCATCGTTCTGGCCTTTACTGCAAGATTAAAAAGTGCAATTATTTTCTTTGCATTTAGTTGGGCTTCATGTAAGCCACAAAATTCCAATTTTCGATTGATCACCAGCCCTCTTTCTAGCTGGCACACAGTTCCAGCTATCTTAACCATATACAAGTGTTTCGATGTTATATATAGATTGCTAAGTGGTTGGCTCTTGTTAACTCGAAAGCGATCTTTAAGGTGTTCTTACAAGATTTCGTATGTGTTTTTTCTTTAGAATGAAGACCTGCGGGGAAGTCCTCTTTGGAATCTCGATTGATGAACACGTTCTTTTCAAAGTGTCACTGGCTCTTTTATGTTTCTTGTCTCTGTTATTGATATTGATTTCGATTCTCGCTGTCTGGCTCAGAAAAATACAACGTCGAGTGGTTAGCTTGACCATAAACACTTGCTCTCTCCCTCTGGTTATTTCCAACAAGAGAGCGGCAAATTTCAAGAAAAGAAATTCCTGGAAAAATTTGGTTGGTATTAATGCGTACGGACCGTTGGGTTTCGATGGGGATGGACCTCGCTCAGATTTACCTCAAGAAACTTCATTTGACAATTCCTTGGCGCCAGTGAACGATGAAAAATCTGCCCATGGCTCAAACACAGAAGGGGAAGTTGATGACAATTCAGCAGCACATTGCTCAACGAGTAACCATCCTGAACTGAACACTAAAGGTGACTGCAAACTGGAGAAGGATTACATGAGTTTAAAGAATTTAAAGCGTGCCAAAGATTACACGTATGCAAAACCCTGTGCCTCCCCACGAGTGAAGTCCAAAATGCGATGTGACGAGCGTCAAAATGGAAGAAACGAGAAGCAAAAGGACAACGCCCATGAAGAAGACAATGAATATCTCGTGGTCATCCATTCTGACAAATTATCCGCGTTATCAGAGGGAACTGAAAATGAGATGCCCTCCAATGAAGACGATTCTTTATACCTTATTCCCATTGATTCCAAGCCGGAGGAGAACGGACATCACAAGATGGAGAGCAAAAATGGGACGGAGCCCGAAGGAAAGAGCAACGTAAATGGTGTCTCAAAAGACGATGAGCGTGCATCACATCTTGATGATCCAGAAGAAGGTAAATATGGATACCTCTCCAGCCAGCATGTGGGAAAATTAACTACGTTTAGACATAATGCTGTGTTCCAACAAACACAACCTGAGGTCTCAAAGGATGTCGATGAAGATGACTTTGGTTATCTCATTGTGCAACACGTGGGAGATGGTGCTGCTGGAAAGGCAAGTACCAATACTCCAGTGGGCCAATTCCAAGCTGGAGGTACCTCAGAAAGCGATGGGTCAGTGAACCCATGTCATGGTGACGACAACAGCTATGAATACATACAGACGAAAGACCGGTCTGGGCCAGCTGACAACAATGATTCCAAACTCCAGAAGAACAACCCCACTGGCAAAGGTAAGCCTGTTACCAATTCGTCGGCCGAAGATAACCATGACTATCTCACTTCGGTTGTCCACGAAACGGCGGTGAACTCGTCAAAAGAGCAAGGACACTCCACTGACCAGATTTTCTCCATTATACACGACAGCAACAATAATAACAACGCTGGTGTGCAGTCAGAAGTAATTTACGTCAACCAGAACGGTGTCCAAAATCTTGGTGTTGAATGTTCAGATGTTGTCCCGGTTTACTCAAACAACGATGCACAACAACAATCTTCTATGTTTAACGACAACGCCGCCTTTTGCAGAGTCGAGGAAAGTCCACTTTATGACAACCTATGATGTAAGGAAAGTTTCATTTCTTGCTGCAAGAGGGATCTAACAGCAAGTATTAGGAACGTATTGCTAATTTTGCTTGGAGAGAGGCAGTTACTTTTTCTAAAGCAGTTGGTAAATAATTGACCTTTAATTTTAGTTTCTTTATGTACATTGTATCGTTCGCGAATAGTTAATATCGTTGCGTCCTTTTGTTGTTAAGACCACTGGGCAACTAGAATGATCGTGCCACTTTAAGGTTACAGTATACCTTCGGGTTGGCAATTTTCTTCAAATTTGGATTTTTGGGTCAAAATAGTGGTCGAAGAATAATCTCTAATTTCTGAAAAAAAATTTTGAAAAAGGCTAAATACTGGCGGAGAAATGGCGGTTTTACGTTTTCACCGGAAGTAAAAGTTTACCTCTTGATTTACAGCCCTACGGCGCGTATGCAATCAACCGAGACGATTTTCGCGGGAATTACCTATATGGATGTCACGAATTGACTACTCAGTTGATCAGCATTGTTGTTCTGACTACCCAGTATTTTTGGTATTAGGCGTGTCTCTATTAAGTTATAAGTAAACATAGACCACGTTTAAACCATGGACCGGTTCGAAAAAGCGAAAACAGCGAAGAACGAATGAAAATACATCAATGAGTGAAGAAGCGAAAGTTCGCCACGCGGGTGAAGCTATAGTTATCGTATAAGGCGGGCAAATATTCGTGGTAAGAGAAAAGAAAGGTTCTGTAAAAATTTCGGAACTTGACAGCAATAACAGGGATGCTGACAGAGACTCTTCTGATGAGTCCGATATCGACGAATCGTCGGACTCATTGAGACCATTTGAAATATTATCCATGAACAGTTGCCCACACACAGTTGCTCTCGGCGCTTTCTTTTGTTTGTTTCCTTCGCTCAGCCACTCTAACGTTCGTATCCTTTTTAGTCTTCCCCATTTTGCCGGACCAGCTTCAAGAAAAACCGAGCTACAGAAAAATTATCTCTCTGCCTTCGGTTCCTTGAGCGCATTGCGAAACACAAGAGTTTTTTAGAGATTCGCGCGTAAATTTCACCAGGAGGTTAACGGTAGTAAACTTTCCCTGCACTGATTGGCTTAGTTATCTGAGAACCCAGTTGAAGGCGTTTGTGGGCGGAGTTTGTTTGCGAAGCAGAAAATTTTTCTTAGCGCTGTTTTCTCGAATAAATTTTTTCACTTGAAGCAGACACTCTAAAGAGTTATAACTCAAAGGGAATTTGTTCAATTGCTCTTAAATTTGGACAGTGGCTAGTTTAACATATAAACTACAAAAGAATGTCTGCGAATTGTTAATTACGAAATACTTTTTCTTCGAGAGCGATTCTTGTACGATCACTGCACATTTTTTTAATCCTATTTCGAAAATGTTCTGTAACTTTTTACTGCAATTGAATATGCCAAAACCCAGACACGTTTTTTAAGCGCTTTGGGCCCTGAAACCGAGGAAAAAAATTAAATTGGCGGAAAACGAAATTCGCTTTGACCCGTAGCTTTCGAAAGGTGACTCAGGCGCTCGCATTTAGTGGTCGTGAAAAATTCGACAATTCATTTTCTTTCAAAATTCTTGGTATGGTTTGATAGCCAGCTCCATAAGCTTTAATTTGATATAGGGGTTTAGGTATCTACAGCTTAAACTGCACGCGCTACATCGCTTGCGCGCGAGACACCCCTCAAGGTGTACTGTAACCAAGAGGGTCACAATTGGTCTTTGTCTACTTGTATGAAAAATAGCCGGTTTGCTGTTACTGATTTTCAGGTATTCAACCCTAACATTTGTAAATCGTCGTCTTATTATAGTTAACATCGTGTAGTAAATCAATTTGTAAGTAGCTAGTCAATTTTTTCTCAATAATCTTCAGCGGTCAAATGGCCTACGTCTACCGTGGAAAAGCAACATTTTGAATTGTTAAGTTTCATCGTCAAAAATAACCCGCCGTTATGATTCTCTCTTACCTAGTGCTGGCTTTATTTGTATCAGTTTTAAGTGCATTTGCTTGACACTAACTTTCATTTGATGGTCAGGGCGACACGTATGGGTTATTGACAACATAAGTGTGAGGTCAAGATGGCTGGATATTGGCCAAGTTCTTTTTTGCGTGTTTATGGACCGAGACGGAGTCGAGGTCCACAAACTCGCAAAAAATGAAAGAGGCCAATATCCAGCCATCTTGACCGAACAAGCTTGGTCAATAAAGGATTTATTATCTGGCTTTCAGGGAAATTTTTCTTGCGGGACACGGCGGGTAGTCCCGAGCAGGCAAGATGGCTCCATCTTGCCCGCTCGGGTAGCCAATCACAGCGCAGGATTTGATTCATCTTGCCGGATAACGACGCTAGCCATATAAAAATATGTATATTTATTTTTTATCCCTACAGACAGTAAATAGTTTCAAAATTTGAATTCTGGCACCTAACGTCGACCGGGTTTGATTCTCGGGGTGTGCAAACATAGTTCTTTGGGTTCTGTAAGTAAAATAAGTATAAGCATAAGAAAAGTTTTTGTAATAAAATTAGCTCTGAATTCTCTTGTTGTAATAAGACATCATCGGAACAAAAATACGAGTATGGCCTATTATTAGTGAAAGAGGAAATTCAGTTTGATGGATGGAAACAAGTGCCGAGTGATAACCCTCCTGGGGGGGGGGGGAACTCCCATATAAAAAGGATGGGGGTGCCCGTCGGAAACTTTAAAAAGAACCCCAAAGCGGTACTAAGATCCTGTTTTGCGTGTGTGGCTTGAAATGTTTTTCACCCTAAGAGTACCAGTTCTACAACGACATATGATCTCCTGTCATATCTTTTCGGCTCAATACCCTAAAAGGTACCGAAAAAGCGCCCGCTGTGAACCTTTTAAGGCTGAACACCCTAAAAGGTACCAAACTGCTTTTTTACCCCTGGAAAGCAAGACGAGCACCCTAGTCCTTTTTTCGTGGGAATTTCCCCAGGAACAACTCGCAGCAAAAGAGCGGAAAATCATCTGTCTTAAAGAATTTGGTGGTCTCCCCAGTCTTCGCCATATCAAAAGTGTTGTAATTGTGGTCTTCTTTTTTTATTGAGGCAAAAATGATAATGATGATGATGATGACGATAACGATGATGATGATGATGTGTTATTTCAGTTAATCCTATGACCAGTCGCTTACTGCTAAAATTGCATGACCCAGTCCCTGCAAATAAAGTGTTCAGTTCTTAGCTCTCTTTTCTAGGGGGCTGTGGTCACATGATCCTTTCCATATTCATTACATACGACTCCTCCCGCTATGACCTCGTGGACCTGTGACTTAAATTCCTTCTCGTGCAGACGTTGTAACAGATCGCGCGGAAATATTAATGTTGTGAGGATCAGGGGACCGACTTTGTTATCCAGGCGGAGTCATACTCATAAAAGACCTGCGTTAAATGAGTTAAAACAAAGGTGGATACAGGTAAGACCACAAGGACATCTTTTAGTTTTCGAAAGGATCAGGGGAAATAACATAAGCTCGGGGAAATAACATTAGCTAAACAAGCACTTATATATGCCTTTGTATTAAAAATGCCCGTTCATTAAGTTCTTGTCTCAATCGGCCAGATGAATGTCGACTGATCGAACGATAACAACTTCGAGGTTTGCGTCAAATACGCTTGGCAACTCCGGTAAGGATCGTATCGAATTGTACATTTCACCTCGGGGTCTTGAATGCATGTTGTTTACTATTGTATTTGTCATTTATATCATAGTTATGGCTACGGACAGAGGTGTGCGTATTTGCCAAACAAAAATGCTAATGAAAGTGAACTTATTGGGCTTTGAAACAACCATTCATCAGATACAATAATTATACTAAAAAAATATTTGCACATTGATCACGTCAGGCACAGAACGCTTTTAGTTAATTTTCCGCGTATGCAAATCCCGGGAGTGAGGGGGGGAGGGGAGGGGGGGACATTCCTATATGAAAAAGTCGGAGATGTTCTCGCTTAGGGGTACAAGTCAAGGATTCTGGTCTCACTTAAGGTGTTGATGACGAAACGTCACCATTCTTAGCTGTCAAAGTATCTTTTACGGTGCTGGCTCGAAGAAATATTTCCGTTCTCCGGCGGCGTCTCGAGTCCGATCCGGTCTACTAGCACGGGCCCCTTTCTTGAACAGTGATTGGTAATCGAGCCTATTCCGTTTTAAAGTGGTATCTTCTACGGGTCAAATAAAGTTCGAACCACACCCGGATTGGTCTCCTTTAGGTGTTTAATTCAAAGCTTATGACGAGCATCTCCGACCATTTCATAAGGGAGCCCACTTCCCAGGGATGGAAATTCTTTTTGACATGTGCCCCCCCCCCCCGCCCAGAACTGCGCTCGGCTACGCGCCAATTTCAGTGTTAATTACATATTTTGTCGGTGATGTATTTGAAAAGAACGGAGATCGGCTGCTTAAGTACTCTCTCACTTGGTTGTGGAACTTCCGGTTCCTAATTCCTGGCTTTCTCAGTAGCGATGTTTCCTTTAATTTGGTTTGAGTTGGTCTTGTCTTTCATAAAAATTCTTGCTAAAAATTTCGTATTGGGTGTTGTTTTCAAGCATATAGTGCAATATATTTTTCAATCTGGTTCTATTTTTCTTCTATTTATTTTGTGTCCCCAAATTGTGAGGGGGGAGGACAGGGGCGGGAACCCAGGGGAATAGGGAGCGAGAGGGGTACGAGAGGCGGGAGGGGAAAGGACGGGAAGTGATACAACAACAACAACAACAACTAGCTTTGTTTGCGTGACCGTAAATACATACAGTGTTGTAAAAGCTCTTGTCAACTAACACTAAAACAGTAATGATTCTTGTAATATAAGAGCTAGAGAGGGGGTGTGCGGGGGTGGGGGTAGAGTTAGAATACTTCCAGAAAAAAACACCAAAAAATTTGCATTTAGCATCTTACCGTCTTCGATCTTCTAAGACTTCTCAGAAAACTCCCGCTTGGGCTAAAAACAGGCTTACTTAAATAAATAAATAAAACACTTTAATAGCTGACGCAATTACTGGTAACCCAGTAGTTTACATTGTGGGCTATAATGTAATTGAAATTGTAAACCCTTTTACAATGGCTACTTCATAGGCCAATAGGTCAATGAATGTAAGAAGATCGAGCAAGGCTGAGTACACGGATGGTTGTATAAATATCCTCACAACAATGTCTTTCAAGACCATTGAAAAAAAAAAAAAAAATGAAACGCCTAAGAAGTGTGCAGCTTAATGACTAGGACGTGTTTTGAGTCTCCTAATTTACAGGAGACGGAAGCAGGACAGAAAAGGGCGGGAGTCGGGAGATGAAAGTATGGGAAGCGGGAGATTCTGAACCCGTGTTCCCTCCAAATTAGTATGAGATTTCCCAGGCTATAAGGTATTGACACGTTAGTAAAGTTTTTTCGATGTATCTCTATTCTATGTATGAAATGTCATAAATCGGCCCTGTACAGGTTCGACAATCTGTTCTAGCTTATTATTTCAAGTTAGCTTATGAGGTCTTATGTGACACCTAGTCACAAAGTAGATAGGTTAAAGTGACCGTATGTCTACTGGAAAAGTTGGGGAAAGATTGCGTTAACTCTTTCAACGTTACTGTATCAATATAGGTCAATATAGAATTTAAGTTGGTTATTAAGCAATCTGCTCAGCGCGAAGGATCCCGTGCTAAGCGATATCAGTTCGCGTGTTATAATGCCTGTTACATCGGCCAAACCAGCCGACATCTTTCAACGCGCATTTGTGAACATCTGAGTAGGGACATGAACGGACCCAGTTTCAACATCTACAACAATCTGAGACATTCCGCAAACTTTGTTCGAAGAAATGCTTTTCGATTCTAGATCAGAGTCTGCGCCCAATAATCTGCAGTTAATTTTAACGGAAACTGCTCATGGAAACTGCTCACATCCGCTTGGAAAATCTCACTTCTAAAAAGCAACTCAACTCAAACTTTCTTACTGGTGCAATTTTCCGTGCAGGGGCGGCCGGAGGGGGAGGCGGGGTAATTTTATCAGCATTTCGCGTTACCCCAAACATACGCTTGGGCGGAAAATGTTTTCTTGTTTTTAAAAATCATATATTAAATCCTCTATCATGTTTTTAAGGCGGAATTGTTTGAATATCGTGGCAGTTCTACTTTTGTGGCCATTTCCTTTCAGCACGTCACCCGTTTCATTGTTATGAGGTGAAACTGGTAATGCATAATTTTGTGTTTAGTGCTAGTGCAGAAAGCCGAAGCAAGAATTCCGCAAACGTGTAGGTCAAAGGAATCCGTGTTGATCTAAGTTTTGGGTTTCATAACAAACACGAACGTGTCAAAATTATTTGAATTGCCTCTGGCAAATATCAATTCAAACACAATCGCACTTAACACTAATAAGGCTTGGTAGTTTGTACAAAGCGCAAGGGCGTTTTTAATCTTTAATCCTTCCACGGCAAGGGTGTTTTGCAGAACGCCGAACGCCGAACGCCGAACGCCAAATGCACTGTTTTCTTGCGGTTTAGTAGTTTCACTCCTGTTTGCTTGCGGTTAGCTTTTGCTTGCTAAGGATAGTATTGTATTGCGTATGGCCCTGTCCAAAAAATAAAAGCTAACCGCGAGCAAATATAAGTGAAACTAACCGCAAGCAAATAGAGCATTCGGCATTTGGCCTTCGGCGTTCGGCGTTCTGCAAATTACCCCTGCCGCTTTAAACACGGCAAAAATTCATCAGGAATTACAAGTACATTACAATTCATTTACTATATATACAAGTCAGGCGTTAGGAATTGGCGCGGTAACTAACTGTTTTGAGTATATATCGTCATACTTTTACAGTTATTAAGGGCCAACCACTGTTGCGTCAGTGTTCTAGGTCTACCGGATCGTTATTTAGGCTAACCGTAGTGATACCCATCTTCACCCCTGGGAGCACCATTTAGGCTAACGTCCCGAAATGTTATTCTGGCTAACCGGAGTGCTAGTCAGGTTTTCTAAACCAACAAAAACAGTCGCCTTACGCCGCTACTCGTTACGCCATTACCGTTTTACTATCAACCATACTGTAGTAAACTGCAGTATTTTTTCTACCAAAAATGTCACTGGACGCGTTCATAAAAGAGATCAGTTGACAAGAGAAAATCGAGACGAACCTTTCAATGAGCTACTCGAAAATTGTTTCGAAACAGCACTAACAGCACTATGAGCTTAATAATGATTGGATCAGCGATAAAGGAGTCTGATTGGTCGATTGTAGCTGTTGGTCCTCTTATTTGTGCCCCTCGTGAAATAACACAGTGTTGTCGCTTCATCATTCTGGCTTTTACTTCAAAGTTTAATTACTGCTCCTTTCAATAACATGCAGACTCTAAAATTCAAAGCTCAACCGACAAATGCGTTTTTCGCTACCGTCAATCAAATGTTCGGCGGCTTCTCCCAGCTTCCAACTACTGCCGAGCGCTGTTTCATTGCCTGATCTGTGCTCAAAGATTTGATTACCCCGCGCTCGGCAGTAGTCGGAAGCTGGGAGGAGCCGCCGAACATTTGATTGACGGTAGCGAAAAACGGATTTGTCGGTTGAGCTCTGAATTTTAGAGTCCGCATGTTATTGAAAGGCGTAGTAAAGGGTGCAATTGGCACCTCTGCATTTAGTTGGGCTTTATGGAATCATTCAACAAAATTCTTATAAATCACCAGCACTCTTTCCAGTTGGCATATATTTGGGGAGCAGGGATGGCGCAGTGGTGAGAGCGTCGCGTCCTTCCAATGTGTCCCGGGTTCGATTCCCAGACCCGGCGTCATATGTGGGTTGAGTTTGTTGTTGATTCTCTACTCTGCTACGAGAGGTTTTTCTCCGGGTTCTCCGGTTTTCCCCTCTCCTAAAAAACCAACATTTTCAGATTCCAATTCGATCCTGGAATGCACGAGGATTTCTGAACGAGTTCTTTAAACTCCTTGGTGCTCCGTGGGTAAACGAATAACATATTTACATATTTATTATTTTTTATTTTTCTTTCCTATAGGAGCTTTTCCGGCGATGTTATAAGTAGCTTAGTCGTCGGCTTAACTCGAACGCAATCCTAAAGCTTTCCTAACAAGATCTCTTACGTGTTTTTTTAGAATGAAGACCTGTGAGGAAATGCTATTTGGAATCTCGATTGATGAGCAGGTTCTTTTCAAAGCGTCACTGGTTCTTCTATGTTTCTTGTCTCTGTTATTGATATTGATTTCGATTCTCATTGTCTGGCTTAGAAAAATACAACGACAAATAATTGGCCTGACCAAAAACACTTGCTCTCTCCCTCTGGTCATTTCCGCGGCAAATTTCGAGGAAACAAATTCCTGGAAAAATTTGGTGGGTTCTGCTGCGTACGGACCGTCGAGTTCCGATGGAGATGGACCTCGCTCAGATTTGCCGCAAGAAACTTCATTTGACAGTTCCTTGGCACCGGGGAACGATGAAAAACCTGTCCATGGTTCAAACACAAAAGAGGGATCCATTGCCAGTGATAAAAATAATGGAACAAATGTTCAAAACGTTGATGACAGTTTAGGAGCACATCACTCTACGAGTAATGATTCTGAACAGAATATTAAAGGTGGCAAACTGAAGAAGGATTACATGAGTTTAAAGTGTGCCAAAGATCATACGTACGCAAAACCCGATGCTGACTCCTCACGAGTGGAGTCCAAAATGGGATGTGACGAGCGACAAAATGGAAAGGCTTTGAACGAGGAAGAAAACGACGACTCCCATGAAGACAACCATGGATATCTTGTGGTTATCCATTCTGACAAATCATCTGCCTTATCAGAGGGAACTGAAAATGAGTCGCCTCCTCACGAAGACGAGTCTTCATACCTTATTCCCATTGAATCCAAGATGGAGGAGAACGGACATCACAAGATGGAGAGCAAAAATGAGACGGAGTCCGAAGGAAAGAGCAAGGTCAATGGTGTGTCAAAACTCGACGACCGCGTGTCGCCTCTTGATGATCTAGAGGAAGGTAAATATGGAAACCTCTCTAGCCAGCCGGTGGGCAAATTAACTACGTTTGGACATAATGCTGCGTTCCAACAAACACAGCCTGGGGTCTCAAAGGATGTCGATGAAGATGACTCTGGTTATCTCATTGTGCAACACGTGGAAGGTGGTGCTGCTGGAAAGGCAGGTACCAATATTCCAGTGGGCCAATTCCAAGCTGGAGGTACCTCAGAAAACGATGGGCCAGTGAACGCAAGTCATGGTGACGACAACAGCTATGAATACATACCAACGAAATACTGGAGTGAGCCAGTTGACAACTATGATTCCACCACTGGCATAGATAAGCCTGTTGCCAATTCGTCGGCCGAAGGTAACCATGAATATCTCACGGTTGTCCACGAAACGGAGGTGGACTCAAAAGAGCAAGAATACTCCACTGACCAGATCTACTCCATTATACACGACAGCAACAATAATAACAACGCTGGTGTGCAGTCAGAAGTAATTTACGTCAACGAGAGCGTTGTCCAAAATCTTGGTGTTGAATGTTTAGATGATGTCCCAGTTTACGCAAACAACGAGGCACAACAACAATCTTCTATGTGTAACGACAACGCCGCCTTTTGCAAAGTCGACGAAAGTCCACTCTATGATAACCCGTGATATAACGAAAGTTTTCCTATACTAGCTGCAGTCTAACTGCGAGCCGCTATGAAAGTATTGCTAATGTGCTTGGAGAGAAGCATCTCTATTTTCCAAAGCAATTAGTAAAAAATTGACGTATAATTTTAATTTGATTACGCACATTGTATCGTTCGCGAATGGTTAATATCGTTGCGTCCTTTTGTTGTTGAGACGATGGTGCAATTGAAATGATAATGCCTCTCAGTTTAAAGAGAGTCACAACTGGTCTTCGAACATATGTAGATCGTCATTTTATAGTTAACGTAAAGTGAATCAATTTGTAAATATATAGTTAATCCATTTGTTTGTTAATAATCTTCAGCGGCCAAATGGCCTAAGTGTTAACGTCTACCGTAGAAAAGCGATATTTTGAATCGTGCAATGGTCAAATATAGCCCACCATTATGATTCTCTCTTTCCGGGTACTGGCTTTAACTGCTTTTTAAGCGCTCTGTTGTCCCATATCCGAAGATTATTCATGTATAACATGGTCAGCTTGGTTAACGCTTTACTTTTAAGAACTGCCAAAGATCAATTGCAAAATTTTTAAACCATCAACTGTCGTACAAAAAAGACTGCCAAGAACTTAACTGAGACAATGAGTCTAGATTATACCTAAGTCTGTAAATAGTCCAGAAAAGAACCTTGAAAGAGCTTACATAAACTATAAAAGACGATTACGAGATAAGCTCGGCATAATTATGCTTTGGATCAGTTAAAAAAAAAGTTCTCGGTTAAAAAGAGTTGGCATACTGAGACAAGTGAAATGGTCCGGAGACTCACAAAACTGCCTGACCAGGCAGTGACAACTGAACTGCCTTGGTGCAGCTGATATTCGTTAATCTGCAAAGTGAGAGTTCAAATAGAGTTGTGTGAAGATAGATCTATGAATAGACAGCGTTAGAGAGTAAGTTCCCTCGCACCCCTACATCTACTGCTATAGTTCTGGGTACACTACGAGTAGTCTCTCTTTCGCTTAGTCTGTCGAGCAAGATAGTAAATAAACCCCGAGGAAAAAGTGGCCGCGTGAAATCCTACTTTCGCGCTCTTCTTGACCCCAGGATTTCGCGCGGCCATTTTTGTTCTCGCGGTTTCCATTGGCGTCACGCACGACGGTCTGAGCGAAAGAGGGACTACTTGTAGTCTAGATTTTGGGCTGTCAGCGTATAGTTTCCTGCTCTCACCTACGCTTAGTGCGTAGCATGAGAAAGATTTTCCCCTATGTCTGATCTATACGACCTAGTAAATTTCCTCAGATTAGTAATCTCAAATAAAGGATGCATGCAGCTAACCAACATGATCTTAGCAATTATTACGAATTTAGCGGTCGAGAACTGACAATATTTCGTAAAATTTGAGCAGACTGATATATTTCTTCCAGGATCGGTTTAAACGTAGAGGGATTCAGCACCACCGGCAGATGCAAATTATGTCCTTTGGCCCTCATTCTGATGACTACTTTTTACAAATATCACTAAAATCATTAAAAAGGCAATTAGGCTCAGTTTCCCTACACTAAACTACTCCGCACCAGAATCAACCAAGCCACACGGAAAACGAGAATATATTCCTGTTCGTGGAGGAAACAAACGCTTACATGTCTCTCCAAACAGGCACCAAATGATTCTTATCCTCGGAGGCCAGTAATAAATACACTTGTACAAACATTGACATTGTATTGGATTTCTAATAGGATAGCACACAAGATGCAAGGCGTTCAGGCAAGACTAGCCACTGAAACACCCACCAGTGGCGGATTTAATTTTCTTTTTGAAGGAAAGGCATGTTACAGCACCGCGTTAAAGGAGCTATGTCACGATTTGCGCATCTCGAAAAGTTTAGCCTATATTTTTCAAGTTTGTCGTTTGTAAACAATGTTTTATATCTTTTTCCTCCCTAACCATTCTTTGTTCCTGTACGGTTTATTATTATCTCTTCGGTGTTTTTATCTCTTAGTAAACTATTATTTTAAGGCTTCCTTGAAATTGAAGGTTATATTTCTACGTGGCCAAATTGACCCAAAACACCGTGCCTGAGCTACATTAAATTGAACGCCTCACCTCCTTTACGAACAAGATAAGGTGCATTTCCACGCATATACGGTCTCACACTTTTGAGGACAACTGCATCCCAGCATCGATCCCAAAGGAAAAGTATCCGCAATTGTAACGCCTACACCACTTTCTTGATGGCTGCCGGAGAAGGCGAGATCCATGCTAACATCTTTTGTTTATATTGTTTATCGTTTTGCAACAACAAATGTTAACCAGAGATTATATTCAAATTGCGTACACATTGTATCAATTTTATTGCTATCAAGTTGACCTCGGTAACCCGTAAACCGCAAGCCGAAAGTTCCTTGTTTTTAATTACGCAGAAAATGCTAATCCCTTATTTTTAGCCTTCCAAACTATGTGGACAAGCAGCGAGGACACTCTGAATGGTGTGGCGTCATACTCACTAACTACCGGTCGAATAAAAGCGGACGGGTAAAGGTAGGTAGTTCAGGTATCTGTCTGCACGATATGTATTATGCTCAGTCCTGGATCGCTGAAACAGCAGATTTGGCGCTAGATGGACATATGCTTTTGCTTGTGGTCTCACGCTGCTGAAAAATGACAAACTACGCTTTAGATGTCACCGACCTGTTCTTTGCTGGGTTTTAAAATGAAGCTGGGTCTCAGAATAAAATCGAACTCGACAAGATGAACAACTTTCGCGGTTTTGTTTTAATAGGACTGAGAAATGCGCACATTAAGATGTTATGCTTGTCCTGGCACATCCCATTCCACATGGAAGACTTCGATTGTTCAAAGGGTTGATTACGCCATCCACTAGATAAATGACTATCCAGTGAACAATTAGTGTTAGATAGTGATTTATCCCACTGCTGGATCTGGAATTGTTCATACCAAGTACCGAGTTGAAGTACCGAGGCCCGCCTTTTTGGTAAAACAAACTTTAAGTTTTTTGAAGTTGTAAAGAATTGTAATTCAGTAATTTTCCGTAGAGCGAAATTCTGGTAAGTAGTCATAGATATGACTTCCTGCTTGGGCCTTGCGGTTTAATGCATATTTGTTTGGTGATGCAATTGATAAGGGGTCCGTACAACGAGTTCTCTTGCATGCGTAGTTTGTGAAGCTTTACTCCGCCAAACATCCTGGCATCGAGATAAGTGTATTTCACCTTTCGGTTTCGCAAGATTACGCACATTTCGTGTTTATGCTGGCAGATTAAGAATTCTGTTAAGCTGAGGCTCAAAGACAGAAAGAATTAGCAGTGCACAGAAGGATAAGACTAGGATAGAATTGCAAGGAATATGTTTATTTGTGATTAGCAGTTACTACTGATAAACAAAAGATACATTTTACACCTATTATTTTGAGTGCGTGCTCAGACGAAACGCTTATTCTGCTATTTAACTAAATAACAAGAGAGACCATAAAATTATGGAAAAATTGAACTGAAAAAAAAAAGAAGAAGTTGACAAGGATAATAATTAACCATTTCTTTAGATGTTGGTGCCCAGTCCCACGGTCAAGCAAACGATTTTCAGCAAGGCGCAAGTACAAAAACAAATACGTAACTGAGCCGGCCAAAAAAATAATCCGAGGAATAGGAAGCTGGACAGTTTGCATAAGAACGAAAAAGGGTTAGTTCAGTGGAGCGAACGTGTCATGAAATACCATTCATGTCCTTTTGAGTCTGCAATATAAGTCAGGAGAGTGACGCCTCTTTACGCGAGAAGCTACCGTGACAAGGTTCCTCTGGCAACATGCGTGGTACCATCATCTTCGTGTTGATTATAAGATTAGAATGGGAAATCCCCATTTGCTAGCATTAGTGCGCTGTATTGTTTGCCTCGTCTTTGGCTTGATTGAAGTATAAACCAGGGAAAGACCGATAGTCTACCAATGTCGTTTGGACTTCTAATCAGTATTTCCATTTTGTCTCTTTCAGCCAACGTCCTTCTTGAAAGGGACCTGCCATCTCAATGGAAGAGGATTTTGTATTTAGAATTTCCCTGGTTCTGCTATGTATTTCATTACTGCTATCCATGATCGTTTTGTTTCTAATTGTACGGCTTGCAAAAATCCATCATCAAGTTGATTCCATTTCCAAAGGATGGAGCGTTTATTGCAGATTAACACCCAACCAGAAAACGCCAACGACCACACAAAATCAACCAGAAGCCCAAGACACATGCTCGCCACTTCCATTGGTTTTCTCTAACCAGCAAGCTGCAGGTTCAGGTATCGTTAACTCCTGGAAACATATCAACAGAGCTTTTGCTTATGCATCAGTCCGTTCCGATGTCGATAGACCTCGCCCGAAAACAGAAGAAACAGATTTTGTGTTGCACGTAGAAGATAACAAATCAGATGACGATTCCAAGACGGAAGAACAAACAGTTCGAATTTCCGATGTCCCAGTGGCATCATACCTGCAGATAATTGGTAATAGCTCATCGATCGTGGCAATCTCTACCAGTGAGTGCCCCATAAAGGATGTAAAGCAGGACAAAAGAAGAATTCATATCAGCGTAAGCAGTGCCGATGATGATGATGATAACTACCCAGAACCCCTTGAAGATTGCGCACAAGCAGAACTTGAAACGATGCCTTTAGTGGACGAGGAGGATTTGGGTAGCGAAGATTTGAAAATCTGCAGCAAAAATGAAGCAAATGAGCAGCATATCAGTTTAAAGAAAAATGATATCTCGGAGGCTACAAAAGCATCAGGCACAGTCAAATCTAAAAGCTTAGTTTCGATTGAGGAGAACAGGGAAAAATCTGCTGACTTTTTCATCGAGTTACATAATGTGACGAATACTAAGTTTCACGAACAATACAATGGAAAATCGTCCCAAGAGATGGAGACTGAGAACAAAGTAAACGACAGGGTAATGGATGGCACAAAGTTACCAAATGAAAATGAACATGGATATGTCGCGGTTACCCATTCAGATGAATCACTTGCATTATCAGAGGACAGTAAGAAGGCGATGTCTTGTATTGGCGACGAATCTGAACGCGTTATTTCTACAAAAACTCGGCCAAAAGGGAAACGGCGCCGTAAAAAGAAGAGTGTCACGGATGGCATCCACTTTGATGGAAAGAATGGGTCCGAAACTCAACAAGAGGTGGCGCAAGTGGATAATAATATAAATGAAGATAAAAGTGGAAAGTGCGTGGACCAAATGGGCAAGACCTGGCTTAGCAGTGCTACTGATTTTCAGCAAACACAGCAACATGCTGGAGAGAAAGTGAAAAATAGTGCATTCTCAGATAATGATGAGTATCAAATCGTCAGCTACGTAAACCGGTTTGTCGTCAACAATGTGGGTACCAATGTTCCACTCACCGAGGAGTACCACGATCGGAGTGTTTCAGAAAGCGCTGATGGGAAAATGAAACCAGAAGATGGAAAGCAAGAAAAATGCAAGGATGACCACGCTACTAATGAAGATGCAACGGAAAGTAATGGGTCATCTGGCATTGTTTCGCAACTCCGAGACTTGCTCAAGAGGAAGTCGCTCACTGACTCGGCTAATTGTGTTGACAGAGAAAATAAAATCACGATGGAACCTGATGCTACCGAGTCCTTCAGTAAAGAAAACTATTTAACAGTTGTCCAGGAAAGTGAAGTTCACGAGAAATACGCAGGCGAAGAGAACTACTCCACAGCAACAGATCTTGATGATCCTCATTGCACAGCTGAGCAAATTTACTCTAATGTTGATGACGGCAACGATGATCTATACTGCGAAATACCCGCCCCAGCTCAACCAGGCGTGATTTACGTCAACCACGACGACAATCAGTATGTTGGTGATGAATTTTCCGACAAAGTTCCTATTTACGCCAACATCGGCCTTCCACATGGAACAACCATGTTTTACGGGAACGACGCCCTTCAAAGCGAGTACGAATTTGCGATCTATAGTAACGATGCAATTGACGTGTAGTGTTAAAGCAAAGGCACCTGAATTTCCGCCTTTCCTCATTATGGCGAATTTTCAGCTGTTAGCGTTCTCGAAAAATACTGCCAGGTCAGATTTGTATGCTGGAATTGGCAACAAAAGTGTTTAATTTCAGTATAATCAATGAACTCAAGAGGACTAGAGAAATTATGTCTTCTGATCTTTTGAAAACAGGGCCAGGTTTATTACAGGCACGGATCCAGGATTTTTTAAGGGGGAGAGGGGTGGCTGGTACCTTGCGGTTGCAGAATCAATGGGGCAGGTTCCCAAAATTTTGCAATTTCAGAATTGAATTCTAATTGAAAATTGTTTCACAAGAAATACTAGAAAGGCCACAAAGTAGAAATTACAATGAGGTACCTGTCCAAAGATCCAAAGACTCTACCTTTTTTTAGGCCAGAACATTCACAAAGGCTTTCAATTTTTTTGTTTTGCTTCTCCAAAAAGAAGGGGAGGGGGGAGGGGAGGGGGGGGGGGGGGAAAGCGGGCGGCGGCAAGCCACCCAATCCATCTCCTCCTAAATCCACCCTGTATAAGTAGTTGCCCTGTTGTTTAGCAAGTTAAACAAGCGCCTTACCTCTTCATATAGATAACTGGAAAGTAATAAATCAGATTAGTCATGTCATTTTTTAACATCATGTACTTAATGCTTGTACGTCCATGTTCGGAGTTAAGTTTGAGATTAACTTTCAATTTCATGATTAGTCCATTTTCGCAGGACGTACATGGAATACAGTTATGGTGAACTACAAATTGCCAAGTCCGGTCATTTAATTAAGGTAACAGCCTGATGCAAGTACTAGTAAAGATGACAAAACGACTGGCCGACATTGGCTTATCTAGTAGAACTGCTCATCACTCCCTGAGTACGGATATTATACCGTCTTCCAAATCAATACATGTGTAAGATCTAGTTAATGTTGCATGTAGAAATACAAGGCTATCACCATTTGAAAAAAATGTGTCTAGTTTAGTGCCTGGGAAAGTCAAGATCACACTGTTGAGACGGCTCTGTTTCGTCTACAGCCTAGGAAACGATATTGCGGTGCAAAAGTGACAACCTACTTTGGCCGCATGTATTCAATCGTCTTTCCGGATGGACATATGTACGTTGCATTCAGTCACCCTCTTTCGAGACGGGCAGACTAAGCATGCCTTCGGTCGTTGGTCATTCTTCTTTCTGGATATAATTAAAGATGTGTAAGCCGCGCTCAGTCAATAGGCCCTTTGCAGCTGGGGTCACGTGACCAAATTTTTCCTTTAAAAAAATCTGTATTGTGGGATATAACTTAAAAAATGCCAGAAATGGAAAGAGCATATCGAAAATACCAAAATGATCAAGTTTGAGGTCCCTGGGATTAAAGAGTAAGTTTAAACGACGGTTTGAATTGTCGGAAATCTTAGAGGATTTGTGTGGAAAATGTTACTGGACAGCCAGGCTTTGCTCTCGAACAAATTTTTCCATACAAATCTTCTTATTTTTTAAAATATTCAGACCGTCATAAAATCTCATTCTTTAATGACGGGGGCCTCAAACTTGACCATTTTGATATTTCGACATGCTTTTTTCTATTTCTGGCATTCGTTAAGTTATAGCCCATAATTTTATGAAAAGTAGGTCACGTGGTGGCTTAGCTGCAAAGGGCATATTGTCTCTCTAGACGGCTTTTTATGACAACTTCGGGTTCAGCCCCTGGGTTCAGCACATCGCCCTTTACGCTACATAACGAGCCAGACGTTCTTAGCAACCAAAAAACAGACCTGGGATCCCGTGGAGATGTAGAAATTTTAGTCCTACATCTCCACGGGATATCCAGTGGCTTACAACATTCCAGTGTAATCATATCCCTGTCGGTGATCGTTTATGTTCCACAAAACGCGTCAAGTTTTGCACGAATGTGTCATAATCCTAAAGTGTGAAATTATATTTACTGTAAGACAATTCCATCGTGTCAGAAAGATACAAAACATTTTAATAGTCGGCGATACGGGAAAAGAAAAAATAACGTTGAAACAATGTGTTTTCTAGGTTGGGGCGCAAACGCCAGTTTAAAACTTAGAATTTTTGATACATTTCTTACTCTTGTAAAGCTACGGAGCACGTATAGATGAAATGTTTTCGCTAATCTCAGTTATCACTGTTATTCAGTAAGCGAAGTGACTATGCGCAGCAGCCCAGAAATGCCCGAGAGTCAGAAATGTTCTCAGATTTTCCGCGGAAAGCCTGATTGAAACCTGTTTAGGGTATTCTTTGTATACATGTTTGTTGCTTAGCGATTCCAAAAATAATCTGAATTTTCTAGTATTCGAATTCGAAGATCATGTACACCGACACTTTGAAAATCAGTTAATGTTATGGGCAGTCAGGAAATCATCTCAAAAATTATGTCAAAGCTCTCAAGAGCGATAGAAATCTCGAGTACATGATGTAATTCTTTTCGAGAAATGCCGAGCGATTCTGGAAAGAGCACGACGGAAAAATCACTATCACGATTTTGTTACATATCCCGAAGTACTCAGCAACTGTACTGCATGGACTTCAGCTTGGATGAACCAGAAAGGATATGTAACATGTTCCTATAATGTCACGCACGACGGAAAAAATAACTATGACGATTTTGTTACATATCCCGAAGCGCTCAGCAACGGTATTGCATGGACTTCAGCCTGGATGAACCAGAAAGGATATGTAACATGTTCCTATAATGTCACGCACGACGGAAAAATAACTATGGCGATTTTGTTACATATCCCGAAGCACTCAGCAACTGTATTGCATGGACTTCAGCCTGGATGAACCAGAAAGGATATGTAACATGTTCCTATAATTTCACGCACGACAGAAAAAACTATGGCGATTTTGTTACATATCCCGAAGCGCTCAGCAACTGTATTGCATGGACTTCAGCCTGGGTGAACCAGAAAAGGATATGTAACATTTTCCTATAATGTCATGCACGACGGTAAAATAACTATGACGATTTTGTTATATACCCCGAAGCACTCAGCAACTGTATTGCATGGACTTCAGCATGGGTGAACCAGAAAAGGATATGTAACATGTTCCTATAACGTCACGCACGACGGAAAAATAACTATGACGATTTTGTTACATATCCCGAAGCATTCAGCAACTGTATTGCATGGACGTCAGCCTGGATGAACCAGAAAGGATATGTAACATGTTCCTGTAATGTCATGCACGACGGAAAAATCAATATCACGATTTTGTTACATATCCCGAAGTACTCAGCAACTGTATTGCATGGACTTCAGCCTGGGTGAACCAGAAAAGGATAAGTAACAGATTCCTATAATGTCACGTACGACGGAAAAATCAATATCACGATTTTGTTACATATCCCGAAGCACTCAGCAACTGTATTGCATGGACTTCAGCCTGGATGAACCAGAAAGGATATGTAACATGTTCCTATAATTTCACGCACGACAGAAAAAACTATGGCGATTTTGTTACATATCCCGAAGCGCTCAGCAACTGTATTGCATGGACTTCAGCCTGGGTGAACCAGAAAAGGATATGTAACATTTTCCTATAATGTCATGCACGACGGTAAAATAACTATGACGATTTTGTTATATACCCCGAAGCACTCAGCAACTGTATTGCATGGACTTCAGCATGGGTGAACCAGAAAAGGATATGTAACATGTTCCTATAACGTCACGCACGACGGAAAAATAACTATGACGATTTTGTTACATATCCCGAAGCACTCAGCAACTGTATTGCATGGACGTCAGCCTGGATGAACCAGAAAGGATATGTAACATGTTCCTGTAATGTCATGCACGACGGAAAAATCAATATCACGATTTTGTTACATATCCCGAAGTACTCAGCAACTGTATTGCATGGACTTCAGCCTGGGTGAACCAGAAAAGGATAAGTAACAGATTCCTATAATGTCACGTACGACGGAAAAATCAATATCACGATTTTGTTACATATCCCGAAGCACTCAGCAACTGTATTGCATGGACTTCAGCCTGGATGAACCAGAAAGGATATGTAACATGTTCCTATAATTTCACGCACGACAGAAAAAACTATGGCGATTTTGTTACATATCCCGAAGCGCTCAGCAACTGTATTGCATGGACTTCAGCCTGGGTGAACCAGAAAAGGATATGTAACATTTTCCTATAATGTCATGCACGACGGTAAAATAACTATGACGATTTTGTTATATACCCCGAAGCACTCAGCAACTGTATTGCATGGACTTCAGCATGGGTGAACCAGAAAAGGATATGTAACATGTTCCTATAACGTCACGCACGACGGAAAAATAACTATGACGATTTTGTTACATATCCCGAAGCACTCAGCAACTGTATTGCATGGACGTCAGCCTGGATGAACCAGAAAGGATATGTAACATGTTCCTGTAATGTCATGCACGACGGAAAAATCAATATCACGATTTTGTTACATATCCCGAAGTACTCAGCAACTGTATTGCATGGACTTCAGCCTGGGTGAACCAGAAAAGGATAAGTAACAGATTCCTATAATGTCACGTACGACGGAAAAATCAATATCACGATTTTGTTACATATCCCGAAGCACTCAGCAACGGTATTGCATGGACTTCAGCATGGGTGAACCAGAAAAGGATGTGTAACATTTTCCTATAATGTCATGCACGACGGTAAAATAACTATGACGATTTTGTTATATATCCCGAAGCACTCAGCAACGGTATTGCATGGACTTCAGCCTGGGTGAACCAGAAAAGGATATGTAACATGTTCCTATAATGTCATGCACGACGGAAAAATCAATACCACGATTTTGTTACATATCCCGAAGTACTCAGCAACTGTATTGCATGGACTTCAGCATGGGTGAACCAGAAAAGGATATGTAACATGTTCCTATAACGTCACGCACGACGGAAAAATAACTATGACGATTTTGTTACATATCCCGAAGTACTCAGCAACTGTATTGCATGGACTTCAGCCTGGGTGAACCAGAAAAGGATATGTAACATTTTCCCATAATGTCACGAACGACGGAAAAATAACTATGACGATTTTGTTACATATCCCGAAGCGCTCAGCAACTGTATTGCATGGACTTCAGCCTGGGTGAACCAGAAAAAGATATGTAACATGTTCCTATAATGTCACGCACGACGGAAAAATAACTATCACGATTTTGTTACATATCCCGAAGCGCTCAGCAACTGTATTCTTGGTTTTCACCAGTCATGTGATCAAAACTAAAAATCGTAACCATTCAATAAATAAATTCAAGAATCTAGGATATGATAGATGATTGCTATATAAACAACCTCGCCAAGAATCAGGTTTCTGCTGTTGTTCATTCGCCCGTTATTCGCAGAAGCGTGTCATCCAAATTTATAGCGGAGCTCCGGCGGCCCGAAGGGCCGCCAAGCGGAGCCCCATACTCATATAGGAGAGAAAAGGAAACCCATGAGTTGATTTTCTCATGGTCATCATGGCTAGCGGTATTGCTCGTGGGCGCGTACGCACGACGGCGACGACGACGGAGTCGCGCAACATGGCCGCCATACTCCAAATAATAGGTTGACAGAGACATGCAGTCTTGGTTTACCGTGTACTTCTTTGATATTGGACATCCATGTTATGATCAATTGACACCTGTCAAAACAAGGTATCCGCTGACCAGTATTACGTGACCATATCGCGGGCTCAAGTTTACAGCTTATCGAGGTCGCGTGGTTTTTTGAAGTTGACCGCTGACCAAGTGCTGGTTTTCGATTGGATTGCGGGCTCATCTCAGGTTAACTTGTTGAAAACAGGGCAGGATTGTTCGGAAGCTGGTTAACGCTAACCAAGGATTAAAAGTTAACCGAATTATAACTTTTTTTTCTATACAAATGTTTTTTGGCTGCTTTGTTTTGTGTATACAGTGATTATTAAAGCTCAAAACAGAAGGCCAAACAATATACAGAGAACCGCGCCGCAAAGCTACAAAACTGAAATCAAAATTCTACCTTTCTCCTGGGTTATTTGACTCTGAACAACGCGGCCCAGGAGCTACGCTTTTAGGCTGGCCTAAATCTATATATTAGAGCTTTGTATGGAGACGCCATGTTTGTACCCTTCGGAGGGGCACAAACATGGCGACCGTAAAATAACAAAAACATCCGTCCTTGAGTTTTGCTATTGAAACGAACATTTTTACTCTAGTGCTCCGACACATTGAAATAAATGCTTCTTCTAGTGCAAGCACCGTTTATTTAACAAAAACTAAAGCGATAACTCGTCTTTTGACCTACGCGACAGTCTTTTCTGGCCGCCATTTTCATGTCACGCAACGCAAAAGCTTGGAGTGCTCTGTTACAAAAAGAAGAACTCTGTCGAGCTAAAACATTGTCAAACGTCACGTTCCTACAGGGTCTTTTATCTGATGAAACTAAAACCTCAAAAGGAAGGATAATTTCTAATTTTGGAATATGACTACGTCACATGAAAACCAAGAATTGCATGGACTTCAGCATGGGTGAACCAGAAAAGGATATGTAACATGTTCCTATAATGTCATGCACGACGGAAAAATAACTATGACGATTTTGTTACATATCCCGAAATATTCAGCAACTGTATTGCATGGACTTCAGCCTGGATGAACCAGAAAGGATATGTGACATGTTCGTATGATATGAACGAGCGAGGGAAAATGACGATTTTGTTGTTGTTTTTGTTTCCTATAGTGTCACGCATTACTGAAAAATAATGTGGTTTTTGTAAAATATCCTGTAGCACTCGGTAACGTAGAAATACTGCGAGGACATTTGCGTGGGAAATCCAGAGCGGATTTATAATGTGTGGCTGCATGGTGATTTTACTATACATCTGGATTTGTCTTTCAGAAAACTAGTGTACCATGGACTTCAGTCTAGGGTCTAACCCACGAATGAAAATAGTGATTTAACATTTTAGTAGCTATCTAGACCCCATACAATCTAAAAGCATGACAATGGGTGTAAGTTATGATATAAATAGAATATTAATCGGAAGACTTAACTTGGTGCGTTTGACTTGTTGAGTTTTGAAGCTGTTGTCTTGATTCGATGCTCTGGGAGGTTGGTCACGGGCAGCGCAAGCTGAAAACACTTTCTGGTTCTCTCCGTCGTTCTTGGGTGAATGAATTCACGTATAAATCAATTGTGGCTGGCGATTTCGTTTGATTTTCAACAACTGTTTTATGGTTTAAGCGAAAACCAATCCAAATGTATAGTCAGGGCAGCTCCTTTGTTTCCCTTCCCGTGAAAAGAAAACCCACGCGCCTTCTTTAACTCCTCAAGGCAAATTCGATTGGAAACTGGCTCAATTTCGCACAAATGCGTCAGAGAGACACCATATCTTCTAACTCAGAGGCACATCTCGTTTTGTGTCCGTTTTTAACGACCGATGACGGGTTCATTCGAAGTCGAAGTCTTTTTTTTTATATATGACCGCGCAATATTCCCGCGTTATAAAAATTTATTTTAAAACATCAATTATGTGGCCAGATCATATCTGAAAATAACCAGGTTAATTTTGTACACAATCTCACTGAAAGCAATTATCACTAACCACAATAGAACCGCAAAAGTCTTGCGATGACAGCAACCTAACAGATAAATGACATCACCCCATAGCAACCGGACCTGGCGAATTTTTGAGCTTCCGGTTAGCTCTGGCTCGTGATGTGACATGCCTTCCTCTCGTGGTGCATACTGTTTCTCTAAGTGGGTGTATGTTCGCCTCATGTACAGTCCGTAGCTAGTCATTCGGATGGATGAATGCCTGTCTCTATTACAGTAGTTATTTATCTCTCTAGAAGGACAGATGCCAACCTCGGGTGCATCTCATCGTCCTTATAGATAGACATGCATGCCCTCGTCGAGGCAGTCAACCGTCCTTCTAAGAGGGCGAGTGCCTATGTTTGTACTTGAATCAGACCACAACAGCTGGGAATTATGAGGATTTATTTTTACACTCCTTCTGTCTAGAAGTATATAGTCAAACTGAAAGAAACAAATTACAATTACTTTGAGGCTCCGTGCCGTAATTGTCGTAATGAATGAGTTGCCAGTAATCGGATACCCGTGTTTGCGAAAAGAACTCTGGGATCGTCAGGGGGCAAACATTGCAAGTCGCTAGAAGGAAATGTATGGCGAAAAGTTGTTTCGACGCCCAAAAACATGGTTTTGGGGAAAGACCAACGATTTTTCGCCGTTGTTTTATCGCAAATGGATTTTGGCAATGTTGATACATGGAAAATGTAAGTTTTTGTTTGAATAACCGTGAAATAAGTGATAAAATTTACCGATAAACTCCCTTTTGCTTGCGTAAGGTTTATTGTGAAATACATTGAAGAGAATATTGAAAATTTCAATACATGCCTGATCTCAAGAGGCTACCCGGAGCAAATGGTAGAAAAGACCCTCCGAGAAGTTAAATATTAAGACAGAAAAGAAGCTCTAAAACAGAAATCGAAAATTGCAGAAGGAACTACTACCCTTTGTGTCGGGCAATTTCACTCAACCGTCAATACCAAACTTCGGAAAGCATAATCACGCACAAACGACACTTTCAAATACAACTACTCAGAGATATATTCAAGAGTAACCCTTGATCTGTTGTAGAAAAGGAAAATCACTGAAATACGTGCTTGTAAAAGCAAAACAAAGGCTTTGAGCAACACAGTAGCCACACAGCATGAGTCGCGCGGACTCGTTTGTCATTAAATCAACCCCAGACAGTACAGTGATCGCCACCGGGCTTATTTCCAGTTTTATTTGTACGACTGAGCTTTCAAATAAGCCAAAAGTAGCCTGTACACAAGTTGAAAGGCTTTACTGGGTTACTTCCTCTCGATTTATACCTAATTAATTTTGTAATATTTTCAGACCATTACGTGATGTAAATTTCACAATGAACCTCACGCAAGCAACGGAGTTTATCGGTAGATTTTGTCACATATTTCACAGTTATTCAAAGAAACACTTACATATTCCACATATCAACATTGTCCAAATCCATTTGTGATAAAAACGACGGCGGAAAAACGTTGATCTCTCTCAAAAATCGTTTTCTTGTACCTCGAAACAACTTTTCGCCATAAATTTCCTTCTAGCGACTAGCAATGTTTGCCCCCTGACGATCCCAGAGTTCTTCGCGCAAACACGGGTATCCGATTACTGGCAACTCATTCATTGTCCTCGAACTAATACAAACTGAAAATATGTTATAATTCTACTTACAATTCTTGTAATCCTTTCCCGTCCGTAAACCTTGCGTTTAGGTTATGATTCTTTCTCTGTACGAACTTAGCGTCTCTCAACGAAATAGCGTCCCCTCTGCGAGATTCGAACCGCGTGATCCCTTTTATAGAGGTATGTCCCTAGGGACCTTACATACCCACGCAAGGACTTAAGATAACTTCGTGTTCGTGCAAAACAGCCTATTCCTAGGCACCAGCCATTATCTCAGTTCAACGATGGGTGATTGTACCTGTCGGGTGCATGCATGTGAAATCGTCTTTAGCTATAAACGAATTCCTATAAGCAGGCATGCCTGGTGTGCCATGAATTGTATTTTGGGATGGGCGGATGACTACCTCAGGTGCAGTCTGTCGTCTTTCGGGATGGTCCAAATGCTATTAGACAATTGTGTGGAGGGATACCTTTTGAGATACCTAGGGTGCAGTCCACAGTTTTTTTAAGATTAAGGAGTGCCTACTTTGAGTACAGCCCATTGCCACTTTGTATAGATGGTCACTTACCTCCAAAGGGCGCATATCCCATTGTATAAGGAAAATGGCTGATATCTACCCTTATTACGGGCCGCGAGTCTAAAGAGAAAGAAGAATATCTCGAAAGCCGTCACCTGCCTCTCGAGATAGACTTTAATGCCTTATGATCACGATCATATATAAACTAAGCTAAAACCTCTTTTAAGAGATGTCAGTAATACCCATACCTACCTAGTGATGTGGCTGTGACACTCGTCCCCAATTTGAGTCTGTAAATAGTATGGCCTTTAATTTTAAGCCTCATTGGCTCATAGCTTCTGGCGCTTAACTACAGTTTGACCCAGTTTCTGTAGCCCACTCTTCTGGGCTGTGGATCGCAGGTTGCTCCCCGGCCAAGGATTCTGTCAGTTATTAATTAGCGTTTACCCCAACAATTCCCCTGTACGTAGAGGTACGGTGAGAGTAGTGTCTTGCCCAAGAACACACTGATCACAGTGAACCCGGCCAGGACTCGAACCCGGACCATGCGATTCAGAGTACAGCACATGCACTAAGAGTTATTCCACTGGGTCTACCCATTGCGATATGTTTCAAGACAAGCTAAAAACTAAATCCCGTAGGCTACTATTTCTGATCATTTTAGTTCGATGTAGAAAGTAAGAGGGGTTACAAAACAAGTCTAGAAAGGAATTCCGTAACCGAAATTTAATAATTCATTCACGACGGTTTTACCTCTTCATCTCTATATCTCCTTCAATGTTTTGGGGTTCTCTTGGCAACTACAAGTAATTTCTTTCACAACAGATATCACTTTGACTCGGACAGTTCAATTTTTTTCTGTAGTTCACATAAATCAGTTCTTTCACATGTTCTGATGACTGCCGTAGCGGAAACAAAAAACGGCGAGACCGCAAATAAATTTAACTCCGTAGGTTGGTCTGCTCCCACTTAATGCGTTTATAGGTATATTCAGCACTCGTCATTCCAACAGTGAGATTGAAAAAAAAAACGACTTAGGATTCTCTCTTTTTGATCACCGGTGCATAACTCTACAGTTCTGTTAAAAGCTTTTAACCGTTGCTTCATTGTTAGTATTGCAGCATTACAGTGCTATTAGCTTTGAAGGCAATCAACTAGTCAATGCTAAGTCAAAGCTGTCATACTGATCACGTGAATCCATAAAGTTGATCAGTGTCACCAACAATAACAGTTGATTGCTTTACCCATGAATGAGTTCTTTAATTAGAACGCTTCAGCGACATCGATCAAATGTAAATAACGCTTCGCTATTAGTAAAGTGCAGAGTCGCCACTGGAGGCAATTGTTTGTTATAGGGGGAACATTAACACTCTTCGAGCTCACTTTAGTTTATGGTGGTTCGCGGAAGTAGCTAAGGTGGAAGGTAAGAAGGCAAATGGGAACTCCGCCCTAGATCTTGGCTGCTTAATCGTTGACCCAAAGCCGTAGAAGCTGAAGCAATTCAGTAGGTAGTTATCCATGTTATGTAGTCGATATTAACATGCGGCCTTCAGCGTTTTTCATCTTGGGTTGGTTTATAATAGAATATCTAGTACTCTTCGCAACTGTCTTGAAGACCCAGTGAACGTTTACCTGATACAGGGAACATAAAACTGTGAAACTGTGGTTAAACATGTCACTTTTTCTTGCCTGCCTTCCACTATTTAAGCTGTTGAAACTGCACTGATGTTACGATTTAACGCCATGCAAATAACCTTTGCTGTTTATGTTGTTGGTTAATTAATGTATAATACCTTTGAAGGAATCAGGGCAAATCTGATTTATTACGTGGCTGTTGCTAGCTAGGTCTCTTTCGGCAGTGTACCATTTCTTGGTGTTATTGGTCACAGTTACTCCAGCGTCGATATTATTACGCTACTAGAGTAACGTGCCTTCTTGTTTCAATTTCAGAACCTTTAATTTCATGCATGGATCAGCAGAATTTCATCTATATCGTTTTAGCTGTGTCAGTGGTGGGTTGCGCTTGTCAACTCATTCTTTGCTCTACAGTTATTTATCTTCTTGTGCACCTTAAGCGAGTTCAAAAGAAAGTCCAGCGTCTTTCTTTGAGGGAGAACAGTTCTTGTAACCTTAGTAGCAACGAATCTTTACGCTTGACAGAACTGCATCTACTTCCCCTCCGGACGCAGCATGCACCAGGTGAATCCATCACTGTGTTACATCGCAATCCGCATCCTTCATTACCAGCACAGTTTAAAACTACAGCAGGAAACCTAAGACGAGATAATTTAGGTGAAGGTACAGAGAAGAACAGCAACCTGGAAGCAAACAACGAAGGATTTGATGCTTAGTTCACTGTGTCGACTGTGAACGCCAAGAGGCCTGAACAGATGAATGAATTCTGTACTCGTCGTTTTCAGGAGCTATCAGTACTAAAACTAAACAAAGTAAACAGAGGTAGTTCCGACAGCCATAAGAGTCTCGTAAAAAGAGTTTAAAAACTACGCTTGTAAGCATAACTGGCACAAGATTGGTTACATGTGAGATAAGATTACAAGCAAATGGTGGTATACATGCATGCGTTCGCTGAGGTCATGCTTGGCTTAGTCAGTTTACCCTTAATCGAGCATTTAGAGGCCATCGAAAACCGAATGACTAAAAAGCGGGATTGTCAGTATTGCTTTCAGTGTCAGTTGGGAGTTCAACCAATGGTCTATGGCCGTGCTGGACATATTTTTTCATGCCTAACCCCTCATAGAATACCCTGTATATAGGAAAGCTGTGCAATTATCTCTATTTAGTAACTCATGGAAATGAATGACTCGAAAGAAGAAGGTACTTTTTCGGACAAAACAATGAGCAAAGTCCCCCCCTAAATGTCATTAATTAGATAACATTTCGATTTCCAAAGACCTCATTTGCACTGCGAAAGTAAATGTACTTGGATTGCGATCCTATAATTAATTCTAACGAGCAGTGCTTTCCTGAGTTTTTGCAAGTCTTACAAGAGAGCTCCAATTAGTTATCAGTACAGCAAATATGCAAGCTCAGCAGTAATGCCGGGATTATTCCGAGTTCGTTTGCTATTTTTACTGTGCCCACTAAAACACAACATAGATGAAATAAGTTTCTAGTAAAATATTAACTCATGGTACTAAGAATGATGCGCTATTAAGGGACGCCGGATAACATTTAGTGAAATTCCTTTTCTTCGACTAAATTGGTTTTAATTAAATGACATCATTTCGAGATTTCGTCTGGTTTCACTTTCAAAGAGCATCATCAATATTCTTATATCACTGTACTTAACCCATATTCAGAGTCACGTTTCGTCAGTTTAAATATTTATGAACCAGCTCATTACTAAAAAGGAAGAATTCGACGCATTCCGGCTCAGGATCATATCGAGTGAAGTTTATGAGATAGAAAGAGAAGCATCTCTTTCAAAGTAGCCTGAATCATTGTCATGACCGTAGTCTCATAATTTGCAACTGAAGACAAGGGTATGTTGTAAAAATAGTTAATCACTGATCTTGTTATCTTCCCTTTTTGTGTTGCTTTGAATATACATCCTGTTTACCACATGCAAACTTGAGTTCTCCAGCTTGCAGAGACATATCCCGTGATGCATGACTCAGTCATTTTTCCAATATTTATTTCCTTGTAAAACCAAACAAGTCATTCTACAAGTCACTTCATGTGGCCACAATGGTTCAGGTAACAACAATTGTGATAAAACAAAAATGAAATATTTAAATGTGTATTATACGACTGAGATGTTTTCGCATATTTTATGGCTTTGTATTAAACACTCAAACTGCGTAAATTTCCTAACATCTTCAATTGTCAGTTCTCGGCCTCAGTCACGGTATGGTCTGTCAGGTACAAGACACTCCGATGTCCAACAAGCCATTTCAGAAGTCTGTGGCAGCTGTTATCGCTGACAATTCATTTTGAAGACAAACACACGCAAATGCGAAAACAAGCTCTCCGTTTCATATCCGTTTCAGCACAAGGTCAAAATGGGGGTAAACCCCTCTTGACAGTTTCGTTCTAATGGATCAAAATACCTTTCTTCGTGTTTTGTCAAAGCATGTTTTCGCCACACATAAAATGATCAGAAACGATACAAAATACAATGCGCTGAGGAGCTGTGGTTAGATCGACTAGTTTTAAAATTTTATTCAGGTATTGGGCTGCGGAAACACAGGGCTATTTTAGACCTTCCGGCCATTCAAGGCTTATTGTATGGATAACATTAACAGTCTCCCGTTACGTCCGTGAAGAATTTGCCAAATTTTATCGTGTTTAATTTTGGAAAAAAACCTAGAAAAAATAAAGATTTCGAGAGTAGAAGACAACAATGCAAGAATAGATTGCAGATTTAGTAGTATTCTTCCACCACAGCGAGAAAAGCCTCAATATTTCAAAATACTTCCTTTTGAATCTAATTGAATTGCAAAGATGCTCGCTCTTGCGTAACTGACAAAATTGAAATGCTCGTGTCAAAGGGTTATTCCCGTCACAATCTTTGGATTTTGCGACAACAAAGGAGGCACGATCTCGAAAGAGCTGCTACGTTTGCAAAAGTTAGCGCTCAAAAACAGGGAGAAAACTTGATAACTGACTCGCTGAGTTCAGAAAGAACGCTGTCTTCTGCATAATCGCTGTTTGGGACAGTCAACCGACGAACACTCATCGCTGCCTCGGTAAATCGGCGGAAGGCAGGATCGGCTCGAATCGCATCCTAGCTTCAGACAGTTCAGGCGATATTCAAGCCAGGCTTGTACCAGCCGTAGCTAAGGTTCTCGAGAGTTTTTAAACCACCTGTTTGAAGCTTCTTCGAATTTACTCTTCGCACGAGCGCTACGCGGGGAAACCAGGGCCGGTTACTTTACAAGGTCCACAGCACATTGAGTGACTCGCTGATCCTGATCACTTGCACAAGGTACTAAACAAATTTTAATATTCAAGGCAGGAGATCCGTGCATTACGCTCCTTATTTTCTTCTATACATTTTATCTACCAGACCAGATTGGCACGCCAAATTACCTATATCGTATGTATTGCCTTACTTCCTCAAGGAGCTCGTATCTTACCGAAGGTGTTTCCGCAGCGCGGTCTTATATTATTGTTGTTTTATTTTTTAAGTAACGTATTGCTTGTGTAAAGATTTCACCGCGGCGGGATATGTTGCATGGTTGCACGTTTCTACTGAAAAGCGTTTCTGACAGTCAAAAAGAGGCCTTGAAATTCCTTTTTAAGATACAAATCGCCAAAACCCCTCACATTTCTTAAGTGCGCTAGTCACATGGGCAAAGACAGCGATTAGTGACTTTCAGACACTTAGCGATTTGCATCAACATGCATAGATAGGAAGCCTTTCAATTCGGTAGGTAAAACGAAGTAGTAGCGAAACGTTTTTATAATTACATTTCCTCTTTTAAAACTAGCATTATTCCGCAATTTCGTTGTTTGGTAAAATTTCCTTAAAAAGGTGCTTCTGGAACGGAGTAAGAATTTCAAGAGCGCGTCGGGACTTAGATCAATGGATCATTACTACTTAATAATTAAGAACCGCCATTCTTGATTCTTTGATGCGACTCCCAATAGCCAGTTTGTATTATAAGGGGGTTTGCGATGATCTTATATTTCATTTTATATGGCTATCGGTTAAGAATTCCACCGGACATAGCTTCAATTGGATAAAACAATCTTTTTGTGAAGCACTTTCATTCAGCGACTTCTGAAACAACATTCTTATTATGTTTGGAATTCGCGCGGATAAAGCCATTCTCCGCTATTCCGGTCGCTAAGATATTGCCTTCATTTGCACTTTCCAGTCGAATTAAGGTGACAGCGACTCTTTTTTTAAACTTTTTACGACATCATGTTCCAATTTGAGTAATGCTGTCAACTGAATTACAATGCGTGAATTAACTGGTGACTTCAAAGAGACTATTTTTTAATGAATTAGTTCAGTGTGCTTGAGGTGATTAGCACAAATTGCATAGCTTCTCGCTTGGTATACGGAAATGAACTTTGCTTCGTTCCTGCAGTGGGGCTGATAAAATTAAAACTTCTCTTTTATATGTAGTGCTAAACTCAGTACGTTAGGTTACGAAAATCCATGACACGATCACTTTATGGAAAACGTCTTCATAAAACGTTAAATTCTCCCAGGAAAGTCAAGTAAGGAGAACTAAAACCAAACCTCCTTTGGGTTTTTTTTAAACTAATACCCCTTCAAGTAAGTGGAGTTCAAAAATATTATTTCCTTGCTATAATTATCACCAAAACTCTCCCATCACCGGAAGTATTCAAGAACGGCATCGGAGGTATTCAAGAATGGGAAATTAATCTAAACCTGATAACAAACGGAGAAAATTGAAGCGGAAAACAGGAAAAAGAATATAATTACAAGATTTTCTGGAAGAAAAAGAGAGCGCGTTCTTCATCCGATCCAGTGTTATTTTGGAGGGAAAAAGCGCCGTCCTGATTTTAAACGCAAGATACCCCAAAACGGAATGTCTTGGTAGCGAAAACCACCTCTTTAAAGATTGGCGACATCATATTTGACCATGAGAAAATGGCATAACTTTCCTGAAATACTGACTCGATATCGTCGATCACTTTGCTCAGTAAAAGGTGTAAAACGTTTTTTGTTGAATACTTGTTATTTCGCGAAAACGTTCCTTCGAATCTTGTCGGAATGGGGGTCGAAGCGTTTCTATTTACTCTCTCTAAGAAACAACGACAACAACGCTTAGAATAACAACAGCAATAAAAATGCTAAGTCATAATTATAATCCCAAGTCTGCTCAGTCTCTCACGCACATTAGCTGGAGGACCGAAAACTGACTACGAAGGTCCATACTGATATTGCAAGAAATCAAAAGCGGCACTGCATCTAGAGAAGCATAAAAGTAGTAATACAAATTATATTTGTGTACGTCTTTCTTTTATATCCATGCTGTAACATACAAAAGAACAATAGAAAACAAATATTGCTCAAGGGTAAAATTGATCCGCAAAATATGCCTGGCTATATTGCTTAAAGGAGCAATGTCACGCTTTGCGCATATTGAAAAGTTTAGCCTAAAATTTTCAAGTTCGTCGTTTGCAATCCGTGTTAATCTTCTCCATCCTCGACGTCCCTGCTCCTTTATAGTTTATTATTTTCTTTTTTGTGTTTTTCTATCTTAGTTAACTACTATTTTCAGGTGTTCTTCACTGAATTTAAAGGTCATTTTGCTAGTGGCAGAAATAACTCAAAATGCAATGAAAGAGCTCTTAATGAACGGGCAATTTTTCGTTTCAGCTCATGAACCTGACAGAGATCCTGACAGCGGTAGTGTGCGGCTGCTGTGGTCTCCTCTGCATTGTCGTGCTGTATCTGTGTGTCGTGGTGAGGAGAATTCGTCGGGAGTTGAATGAGCTCTCAAGAGACCAAAGCCCTCTTTACACCGATGCCAACGACAACGCCGGGAAAACAATCAAAGATGAAGACGTGAACAAAAAAAGAAGCTCCTCGGCCGGGCGTTACGCCATAGACCCTTGTGCAGGCAGGCTACTGAACAGGCCGGGATCTATTGCACGACTGGAACCGGACGAGACTGTCACGGTACTCGAGCGCACAAGACCTAATAAAGAGATTCCTGATACTGGCACAGCGAGCACCTCTCAAGAAGCTGGCCCCAGCAAAGAGGGGATCGCGTTACAGTTCGACAACGCAGCTTACGAGCCCGACGGTTTGCGGGACCATTCCAGCCGCGAAAGTTCCGGTGAATATCGACACACCAACGACGAATGCGAAGATGAACAGCCAGTATACGAAAACACTAACGAGCCGATAGATGAGCCAGTGTACCAGAACAGAGGTGACCTTGCCACTTTCAATAACCCAGAAAGGCCTAGATTACACACGATGGATATCATGGAAATTGCCTAGTCTCAGAAACCCTGAGATTGATCAACTTATAAATAGAGATGTCGGTGTTTCATTGAACAATGCATCACAGAAAGGAACTGGGCATCTACTGCTACTTAAGGATTTCCGCATAATATTCACTGAGTCATTGCTCGCTTGTATGTTGCAAAACGTTTCTTGTTTGAAGTGCAAGAGAGAAACGAGAACAGTTTTCTTGTTTTATCACAGGTTTCTGTACAGGTTGAGTCTCATGAACAGCAACATTTTGTTGGAACCACTCGCTCTTTCACAAATCTGATTTTTTCGTTCGTGGTTAATTAATTAATAGTAATAATAATAATAATAATAATAATAATAATAATAATAACAATTATAATAATATTTCAATTATTCGCTCGTAGACAATGATCTTTATATTGAAATATATCTGTTGATATTTGTTTTAAAATGTAGTTTTCTATCTCTCTGCCCATACTAAACGAGGGCGAAAAAGTCAAAGTGTTTAATATACATTTTCCGCCTAAATTGCGCGTGTATTAAGTCTGTTATGCCAGATAAACCATAAAAACCCTATTGTAAATATGTACGTAGTTTGGAAAATTATTTTTGTGACGTAGTCGATGATTGGAACAATAATATAGAAATATATTGCAAGAATTGTGTCATAAGTATTTTTATACTGAATAACACTTTTGCTTGAAAATTGTATGCTTTTATCTGGTCATACTAAGAATAAACGCGCCAAAATCAAAATTCACTGAACCGTTTTTCCTGATCATGCACTTGTCAGATAAAGGTTAATTCACGCACTGCGATTTGTAGGCGCGTTTTGGGTTGGTCCAAATAACCAGCCCGATTTTAAAATGAAGCAAAGAAAAAAAGAAAAAAAAAAAAACGTAGTGGGTAAATTGGAAATTGGCTTGTTAAAATGAGCCAACTCATGGAACAATTATTGATCGAAGCTTACAGACAGACACAAGGGGGAACGGTGCAATGAGGTTAACCCAATGTGAAGCACCAACCCGTGAGACGAGGCCAGACCAACGCAAACCATGGGACCTTCGTGCCCTACTCTTTGCGATAGGTGTGTGTGTTCTTTAACGTCCCTTGCTGACCACGTAACGCTGAAGAGCCAGGAAACGGGGCCTACGGTTAACCTACAAATTATCTTAATCCACTTAAGCAATACCGGCTTCAATTTCTTTCGACGCTCGGGTTTATCGGGATAGTTCAGTTCACCAGATCGGCAATGATTATCATACAGATCAAATATAATGACTACTTTGTCTGTTTACGCGGAGATATCGCCATGTTGCGTTCAGATGTAGCTTATTGTCGAGTCGGAAAGAAAAGGCGTTCTGGGGTGCTTACCATTTACAAACGAAAGCCATCCGATTAGAAATTTCAGGCATAAACCTTAAACAATTGAATGCCACGCTGTGGGAGAGGGAATCGCTATAAAGTATATCCACATCAGCTAGAAAAACTTAAAAGGGCAGAAAAATAGCATCAACTCAAATCACAGCCCATGTTTTCTGATGCTTCCCAAACGGAATGGCGCGAACCATTTGATTTTGCCCCTGGAATTTCCGGTTTTCCCATGTAAATGGCAAGTACCCCTGACGTCAGATGAATCAGGGATACTGCAACACGTTTCGAGAGTAACTGCTCCCCTCGAAAGTACAGATAAAATTCCATGATTGTACGCAATTTTAGAAACTATCCGACGCTCCCAAAGTAACGCTCCTCTAGGAGATATGAACTCCAACGTCATTTACTTGTTATGAGATGCAAATAACAGATAAAACAAGGCGAACCAAATCTAATATTTTGGTAGATGACCCACATTACAAAGGAAATATATGCTCTCTTTGGTGAAACATAAATGCTCTTCTTCAATATGTATCATGTTCTTGTCTCTATAAACCGAGAACAGTTTCTTTTTCTTAAGATGGATCAGCCCAAATTTAGTGCAGGTTTCCGCATCGGCTATAAGTAAAAATCACTCGAAAGCTATACTTGTTATGACCCTCCAAAAGAAGTGATATAAAAAAGCTTCTTATTCCGAAAGTACCGAGACCGCCACTTTCGAAACAAACAACATAGAAGGGGAAGTATTTTACATAATAATAGTTACGTAACTTTTGGTCCCACCGAGAACTAAGCATGACTTGGCCAAGGTCAACAAGATTGCTAACATCCAATCGCAAATAACAATCCTTGGAGAAATGTTAAACCACTTAGTTACAGACCAACAGGTGACAGAAAAGATTCGTCTGAGCTAACCTTGACTACTGAATAGCCTTCGATCACACGATAGGCACGTGACAAACTAATGATAACAGTGTAGTTATGCCCAATGCAAATTTAGCTTCCTTAACAATAGTGTTCTTGTGTTGAGTGTCAATTCGCTTATAGAATTCTCAGAGCGTACTTCTGGTAAACGACTGTTCCAATTTAGCTTCGTGGAAAGAATTGCTAGTCAAAGGATAAGTTTATTTGGAAAAAAGGCGTCGCCGAGCGATTGAAACTGATTTCAGTGAGGTTGGCAAAGTTTATTGAATGCCATGACTACTCGAAAGAAAGTGCAATGCTTTTTTTAGGTCCAAGTGGGCAAACAATCTGAGTTAGCAGTATCATCGCTTCAGTGTCGATCCATGGTGGAGACTCGACTGATTAATTGATTGTATTGGTTGATTGACAAGAGTACGATAACAACTGCCAGAATTACGCATCAAGTGAATTATGAATGCGTTTAATCCATAGATGGCGTTATGTGGCATGCACAGAGGGGAATTTTTGGAAAAGACAACAAAGAGCCGATTGAGCTGGCCCTGCCTGAATTACCATGTACTAAGTATTACAGCTCGCAATCTCGTCACTAACCATGAATTGAATTCAACGAAACGTCAAGGAAATTAACTTTGAATACAACAAAGTGTTTAATTTTCGTGCCTAGCATAAAGAAAGTCACTCAAAAAGACAGGCTGCCACTCAAGAGACCCTTAATTCTCAAACAGCGAATGTGCTAAAAGGTGCACTTTACTATGACGCAAAAATGTGACCCCGATCTGATTCACAGGTCACGTGACGTGTATTAGCTACCGCTGGTCTCTGGAGAGATTTTCAGTTCGGTGTGTTATGGCCTGAATGTCGTCTGTCTTTATGGAAGTATGTTGGCATTCTAGAAGAGGCTATTTCTAATGCTTGATACGTACACGAACTGAACTTTAATTACATCAAGTCTGGGCTCATTTTCATCATAAAGGTAGGAATTTAACTGCAAAACGTACTAGTGACGAGCGCGAATTAAAACAAACAGTACCTTGAAACGAGAATTTGAGTTTTTTTTTCTAAGCCTTGAGATAGATTATTACTTGGCAGATTTTCACTGTTACTTGGTTAATATGTTTTTTACAATCTGCACAAAAGTTACTGGAGAAATATTTCCGGCCGATACACAGCACATACCTGAATTCTATTTTTTTTATGGAGGAGGAGAAAAGCTTCTTTGTAAATATCTTACATTTCATTTCCGTACACAAACTTTAGCCATTATTACATGTAAGGTCGCCATAAACATCGATCAAGTACTCTCTCTGTCAATCGCTACATTTAGAAACGCAGCCTGAAAAGTCTGAACTTAATTATAATTGCTGTCATTCACGTCACGCAATAGATCAACCATTGTGCTGTCAACATCGTTTGATTTCTTGTTTTGTTGTTCTAAAAATTCTCTTTTTAAGACGAAGAGAGGAGTCTGCAAGAAATATGGCGTTAGATTTCAACACCTCAGAAATTTGTTATTTTGTCAATCAGTCAGTGTAACCTTATTATAGTGTCAGCATCAAATTGACCTAAAATATGTCGACGACAGCTTGTTTTGGTATTCAAAAAATACCAAGGATATTTCTCAGTATATGGAGGCCAATGTCCAAAATTATTTCCTCTGGAGAATTATTTCCTGGTACTTTATTCTCTTGAAACTAATGATAACAACTTTTCGAACGTCAGGGAGGTCGATCTACTATATAAAGAAATTAACCATCTACCTTCAATGTAAAAAAAATGTTATGATATGTAAGTGATTGTAAGAAGGGACTCTTTTAAGGGGAAAAAGGCGGACCATTTTTTATGTGTTTGATAAAGGAACTGTTTCGATGACTAAAGATTGCATAATATTTTGTTTTTGTCGGTAACAGAATTAAAAAAAACACGCACACACAAACGTCAGAGCTAGATAATAAAGAGATTAAACGACACACAGATGCGGGGGAAAGGGTGGGGGGGGGGGGGGGGTGGGTGGGTGTAGGAAATAGTGGCATATTGCATGAAAGATCCAATCCAAAGAACATTTCATAGATGATGAAGGGAAAAGGCTAGAGTAGATAATTTCGAAAGTTTGACATAAATCTGATAACAGAAACCTCTTCGGAAAGTAGTCGGTTACTACTCTGTAACATGTAATGGCTGGGATTAATCCTACTCCCACTGAATACTAAATGCTAAGAAATGGAATGCTAGTTAATATTAGTCCATTAGGGATACTGCCTATATATTAGCGCTGTTTCTTAGATTTCCCCAACAGTTCGTCAATACCCATAAACGCGTAGGGGCCAAACCACCCCCCAAATGTTTCGTCAGTTCTTGGGTATTTCACATTATTTCGCATTACTTAAAAAGTATTGACTCTTTCTACACTAAACTTGGCAGATGAGCAGGAGACCTATTGGCAATTGTATTTAGGTGAAAAATGTCAGTAAATGTCAAAGTTGTGACGTCACAGTGATGACGTCATGTTTTTTGCCACTTTTGAAGTTTTTAATATGCGTATTTTTTACAATGTGTTTGAAAGAGCACATAAAAGGGAGTGGAAACCTGAAAAAATTTTGTCCATATCACAAAAATTAAATGAAATATGGCATTTTTAAACATGAAAAATAACTCTGCAAAATATGGGGTCCCCCTCTTGAGAAAAATCCCCAAATTGGAGCCGTAACTTTGTTCCAGCAAATGCAGCTATGTTGCACATGTGATGTGCCAGATGACTAAAGCAAAAATAAAGAAGAAAATCGGAATAAAAAATTATCCCTCTAGTGCTATTGCGTTAAAATTAGTTTCGTTACGTCATAACCTGTGACGTCACCCGTTTTGCTACTGTTAATAGCATCCTAACAAAGCCGAAAATCAAATTTCTAAAACCATACGATTTTTGACAACATCAAGCTTTCTATTTTTCTAGATTATTAGCCTTCCTAGTATAAAACTGAAAAAAATAAACCAGAGAGACTGACTTAAGAAGGACAGTTTGGTTAAGCAAATTCCGGGGGGGAAACAAAAAAATATTTAACTTATCATATCTCAAAAAATAATCATCATAGCAAAACACGGTTTCCGGCGTTTTATTCCTTAAGTCAAGGCCTTTTCAATGACATAATCTTTTTATCAGATTTTACAAAAAATTATAGCACGTTTTGGTGACGTCATCAATCATGACGTCATAATCTGACATTTTGTCACAACTACCAAATTAAAATAAACTGGAGAACAAAGAAAGCTCATCTGCCAAACTTGGTTCAGAAATATATAAACCAAGCAAATATAGTCTTCATGAAACATTAGGGGGGTGGTTTGGCCCCTACGTGAATGCTCATAAAAGGTGAGTGTCAGGTGTAGGTGCTGTCCAAGAATTCTCTTCAAGAAACCTGAGTGGACTCAAAGCACGCACTCACTAACTGCCACCTAATGCAAACAGGCCTTATTAACTGTTTTTGTTTTCGTCTCTTTCTTCAGCTGCTGCTTTTTAAGCAGACACAACCACTAATCTAAAGCTAAAGACAGGCAAGAAAGCAATGGGAGCTGAAATGGAAATGATTTTAACTGGCCTTCTTTTGGCGCTTGCCACTGTTCTTATCATCTCGGTGATCGTTCTAGCGATGTACGTTGAGATACTAAGAAGAACCGTTGCATTGCTGGGGAGCAACCCGGTCATTTTGGTTAAGCAAGTCCCAATAAGTCCTGAGGATAAGGTCAAGGCCAGTGCTCCACGGCCCAGGGCAGTATCTGGAACGTGCTCCTGGAAATCGGGCTCTATGGAAAGTGTTTTTTATGTTCCCTCACGGGTGGGATCACCTGAAGTGTTCCGCAAGAATGACAATGACTTACTTGTTGCCAATACGGCCGCGTGTAACACATCTGGGTTGCCGACTGACTCATAATTAGTGAGCGAATTCCTAACCTCTAAAACCGAATAGTCTTTTGACAAATGGGCCCCTAAGCCTCATTAAAATGTTCTTCTAACTTATAGAGCTATTTTCATTTCAAGGCAAACGCCATAGCATCATTTGTTGCCTCATTAGTATACGACTTTGCATAGAGAAGACAGCACAATGACACAATTTGACTTCAAATTTTTAACGATCTTGCGAAACCAACTTCATACCCATTTAATGAAACTTTGTGAATCGTGACATTTCTACTGCTCTTTCGGTGTAAGATTAAGGCACATATCGACTTTCAAAAGATGGCGAAGGAGCTAACAAGCTCCTCCAATCATGATCTTTGGAAAAGTTGGAGTTTTTGGTCACAAATTTCTCGGGACAGTGTATTATGCCATCCCCTTTAAATTTTCAGTGTGGATATTTTTGTAGCTTGATCAGAAACTAAATCTCTTATACTAATGACGCAATTTCCTAGACTGACGTTAACCTGAGTTTCTAACTTGCAGCCTGGCCCTGACTGAGTTTTCCCTGATTTCCTCCTCTGAATACTCCAAAAGAACTTTGTTTGCAGTGCCACGACACTGCTTGCTTTCATTATTTACAACCAGAGTTGGATTTATCTGTGAAGGTAATATACTTAGAGACATTAAACAAAATCTAACTCTGCTGATTCAGATAGTCAGAGAGTCAGTGAAACTACATAGATATTTACAAAGCCAGGGTTGAACTCGAAACTTGTTTTTAACATCTATTGAATGGGTACAAAGCTTTTATCACTGAAACCTGCTCCATAACTAAAACCTGATGTAATTGTTTGACTGTAAAACTGGCAAGTTTAAACGCTGAAGAAAAACCACACCCCAAACCTCTGTGTTGACCTAATTATTTGACACCTAAAAGGGTTTTTCTACTTTGTCCATTACTTTGGCGTGGTCATAAGTGCCACGCAACACATACAGTCCGCTGATCATGGTCTCTTGATTTTAATGAAACGAGTTGATCGAAAGAGCCGTAAGTCGGCCAGCAAATTTCCTTTAAGCTATGATCAATGGCATATTTTTTTATGCTATAAGGAAAGGACGAAAGCATTTCCCCAGTTAACATCATTCTTTTCATGTTCATTTCCTTTCATTGGTTGAGATGAGCTCTATAAATTGACGTGCTTCCAATGTATGGCTCTTCATAGCTAAATTGGTAGAACAATGCAGCGCTAACACAGAGGCCACGGGTTCGAATCCCATCGAAGTCTCACAATCTTTACTGTTTCGGGTTTAACATGCAATTGCTTACATTGCTAGCGCAACTTCGATGACCACAGCTTCATTTTATATTTGTTAACATCATTTTATGTGTTCCCATCATTCATTCCAGGATCGAAAAAACGGGCACAACAAGTGCGCATGTGTCTATTGAACTGTTATGTTTACAATGTAACGCAGAGGAGATCTCTGCTGAACGTTTTACCCTATCAAGGAGGCTGCAGTTATCTGGAACTCCAAAAATGCCGTTTTCTCAACTGTCGGTTTATTGGGTGTTAACATGTAATGCTCACTTCAAGTCCGAATACATAATTTGTCCAGTTACTTTAAGTAAATGCTGTTTGAACACTGCTTTATCAACTATGGGACAGAACATCTAGTTTTACATGAAGAACTTGTGAACAGACTCTGTTTTGCAGAAATGTTATTGGCATCAAACATACGGCTAGCGTTGTTGTTTTTATTTTTCGTGTTTGTTTTGCCGTTTAGAGAAAGGAAGAATTTTAACTGTTTAGTTAAAAACACATAATTCTGTATTTACATTCTTTTCAAACTTTTAGGGACCGTTCATTTTTTATAAGGTAGGGGGGGCTGGTGGGATTTGGGGGGGGGCCATGCGAAAAAAAATGGCTTTCGAGGGGGGGCCATCCCAAAAAAATAAGGGAAAAAGGGGGGTCACGTGAAATATTTTAGTAAAACTTTAAAATGGCATAATGTCTGAATATCAAAAAAATTGCTATAGAATAAACATAGAAGGCAGGATACAAATTTATTACAAACTTTCCTTCTGCTTTAAAAAAACGTTTGGCGACAAAAAGCATTTGTAGATACTGAAACAAAGTATTTAACACTGTTATTTTCGAATGCAACTTTCACTGGCACTCATCTTCATCTTCGCTGTCGTCGAGTTCTTCGTCGCCGCTTGTGCTGCTATGGGAGTCTCTTTCACCAATGCTGCAAGAAGCAGCAATGCTTTCCGTCAGAGTGTACTCTTCAGGGTACATGAAGGTGTAAACATAATCTCTGACTTCCTGCTCAGGGTTGGTGGTGATTCTGCTTCTTGCAGCATTGGTGAAATAATTCCCTTCCAAGAGCTGTGCGACGTATGGCCCATCCCTTCTAAATAACGACGTGGCAACATCCTCAACTTTAATACACTCTTCCGGGACGGCCGTTCTAGGAGGGTACACAAGGCATTGTGGAAGATCATTTCCTAGCGGGTTTCCAACACAGATTCCATAAACTCGTTGGACGTTGTTTTCAGTCCGCTTCCTCTTTCTTTCATTTGACTTTCTGTGGTTTTCTTTTTTCCTTCTCCTTTTGTTGATGTGCTGTTTGAGTATGCCCTTGAATATGCTGTTATAATTGCTCTTCTTATTTTCTAGTGCCTCCATGTCCTGCGTGACCTTCGTCAACATAGCTTCTATACATTTGATCGGTTTTACATTAAAACTGTGGGCAAATTCTTCGCCCTGCCTTAAAGCAAGCCCATTGGACTGAAAGAGTGTGGAATCGTGTTCCTTTACATCTTTCAATATGACATTCAACTTTTCCACCATTGCTCTGTGCTCTTTGATGGAGAAGTTCAGTTTTCTTCCATCACTGGGCTTCAACTGGTACCCTGGCATGGAAAACTCACTCGCCCTTTCTGAACAGCCATCCGCACTTAGAGAGATTGCTTCTTTTTCTCAAACCAGTTCCTGACCATTCCTGCCTACCGGAATACCACTACCTCTCCTACCAGAAGACCCCAAAAGAAGGGCGTGATCCAGATGACTGGCAGCCAAGGGTCCAAGCGAAGAAAGAGCATGGAAGTGGCAGGCTGGTTTTATCTCACCCAGAGAGCGTTGCTCTATTTGCAGATAAGTTTATTGTCAAATCAAAGTTTGTGGTGGATTATCTTCAGCATCTTGAAGTGCTGGAATTTAAAAGGAAAAAGAGAGCAGAAGAAAAGGCAAGGTTAAGTAGGGACGCAAAAGATAAATCATATGACGATTATCCTTGGACTGAGTTGTGCGAAGATCTAACCAAGCTTCAAACGCTACGTGTTCCAGAACTAAACAAGTACTTGAACCACCTCGGGCTGAAGCAGCATTTGAAAAGCAGCAAGAGTGAGAAAGTAAAGGCAATTGTAAGACATTCATGCTTGCAGCAGAAGAGTCCTCTCAGAGCTGGCCAACCAACACTGAGAAATGCCAGGACATTGACACAAAATGACAACAGGGCAAGTGCTGACAGCAGTGAAACGGATGAAAGTGACAATGATGAGTATGACTGATGCCATTGACTCTGGGGGAGAAGATGACTCAAGTGACGTCATTCTTGCATTTATCAATTCAGATGAGGAAGATGCCAATGAGAGGCCAAATGCCACACGCTCAGGGCGAGCCATAACTAGGAGATCCGAAATTGACTTCTCTTTCTTTTGATTTGTTTTTTAAACAACAGCTCTCTGTAGTATAGGGATTGTAAATATTGTCTTCATAGTGAGCATAATAACGTGAAGTAGGGGGATAATAGAGAAATATTGAAAAAGTGGAAATCTAAATATTGTTTGTTCAATTTTTTTGGGGGGGGCCATCCCAAAAAATTACCGCTATAAGGGGGAGGCCATGTGAAAAAATTGGTAAGCTGAGGGGGGGTCATGTGATTTTTAAATGGTGCTTCCCAATTCCCACCAGTCCCCCCTCCCTCATAAAAAATGAACGGTCCCTTAGCTCGGGGTTTATTCCAAAAAGGTTCAATTTTCAATTTTCGCAAATTTTAGCCTCGATATTCTATAAAACACATTCTTATATAAAAGAAGAGTGTAAAAACATCTTGCACATTTAGTGACATCAGCGGTAAAAGACCTGTAGAAAAATGTCTCTAACCACCATGGCAGTGGTTCCATGATGACACCTAAACGTCAATTTTTATCGGTTATTTTCGCTTGCCTCTGTGTTTCGAAATTATTACTGATAAAAATACAGTAATCATTGCCGATTACTATGATAATCATTATCTGAATAGAGTCATTGTACATCAGAAAGTTCATTGAAATTATGGTTTTTCGTACTGTTAAAAAGATAAGGCGAAGTCATGCCTCAAGAGACATAAAAAAAACCCATGATATTTACACAATCGAAAGTCAGTCAACATTGACAGGAAAATTGCAACATCACGGAATTGGCGTTAGAGATTCTGCCATCGTTGCCATCTGAAGTGGGCGAAAAGGTATCGACAATAAAACGTGGTTTGTATCGTGCTTTTCTTATTATATTTTCACTTTCGTTGAAATGTTCACTTTATGTTCACCTGAAAATCAACAAATCCATTCACGCAGCTGCGGAAGAAAATTTCCAAAAAAAAACAACTTTCTATTGTTTGTTTTCGTATTTTCATAACAATACGTGTAATTTTTTCCTTGTATTTTTTTCCCAGTTTCAGCCCAGCATCACAGAATGGGCAATAGTTGTTCGTATTATACATTTTGTTTATATTACTACATGAACATTTTAGTGACAAATACTCATTGGAAAATTTTTTTTTTCAAAATTGTACGTACTTGTTGTAGTTTAAATAAACAGGTTGAAAACATCACGTTTGTTTTAACAATGTCAATTGAACTCTTCAAATCGCTCTCTTTTGATAATTGAAATAAATTCATTTCAATCTATCTGTTAGACTGTGGGTTCAAATTTTATTTGTCTTAACAATTAACTTTTCTCCACGCTTATAAGCGGATTTTCACACCACATTCTAACTCTTCAAACGTTTTTCCTGACGTTTTTCTTTAGCCGATTTATATATTTCCTTCACTGAATTCTTCTTCTGAGTTACTGTAGAACTTTTCATTACTGCGCTTAGAACCTCAATGCGTTGGTTGTTACACCTTTTAATAAAAAGTCTAGCTATATTTGTAACTTTTCTATTTTAAGTGTATTTAGCATGTTGACTAGCACACGCTTTTCAATATCCCACTTATAACTACAATGTCTTCACGGGTGAGTTTTTGTTAACTTTTCCTCAACGCGTGAACGTTTTTATGTTTTTTGGATTCCTTAATTGATTTTTGAAGGGAGTATAGTAAACGATGGGCAAGTTTTATGTGCCTGACGCCAGTAATCTCATATCTCACCCGACAGCTTGTTGTCAGAAAGGACTAGACAACGTCAATATAAGTTTACAAAGCTGATGCAGATAACAATTGACCGTGACAGTTTATTGAATCATCGCATGAAAACGACAGAAGATAACGGCTGTTATTACAGTTGGTCCGCCGTCACTCCACGTACGACAACTATAAGAGTTTCATTCTTAGTTTAAAGCTAACTGCGTCGCAATAACTTGCTAGGAAGCTTCAAAACTTTTTCATCCTCCTGCGATCATCGCGGAACATGGAGGAATCCCTTTCTCTCGAGTTAGCGACGAGAACAGAGACCTTAGTTTGGATTGAAACTGTTTTGTTTGCCGTTATCAATGTTGTGGCCCTCTTTGGCAATCTTCTTACTTGTTACGCCGTGCGCAAAAACCAGGGGCTTCGTACACTTCCCAACATGTTTGTAGTAGCACTTGGTGTAAGCGACATTCTGATGTCGGTCTGCTGTATGCCCTTTTCAGTGGCAACATTATTTCGAGGAGAGTGGATTTTTGGCGAAACATTTTGTCGTGTTCTCAGCTTTGAAGTGTTTACGTTTGGAATGGCCTCTCTCAATACCATGGCAATAATTGCAGTGAGCCGATATTTTCGTGTCGTTAAATCAGTAAAGTACCCCGTAGTGTTTAAAAAACAAAGAGCTTTGATGTACATTGCTGTTGTCTGGCTCGTGGCATTCGTTGGATCTGTTCCTCCGTTCTTCTTCGAAAAAAGTGCCGTTAAATTTCACGCTGGTAAAGCAATGTGCTGGTACTCATTTCAAAGTAACATCGCATACACTATATTTGTCGAGTGCATTTACATCGCAACTCCTTTAACTGTTATCATCATCTGTTACGCCAAGGTCTTTCACACAGTGTCTAGATCAAATCGTGTCTTCGTGCAAGAAAATAACCCTCAGCAACTCAGAGCGAACGTTGAAGAAGCCAAAGTGACCAAGACTTTAGCGGCAGTAATGGTCGGTTTTACGTGTTGTTGGCTTCCTATTTGTATCGTGGATAACATTGACACTGCACGTGGAGAAGACACTTTGCCGAGACAGGCGTACCTTACATACGGGTTCTTGTGTTATTTGAGTAGCACCATCAACCCCTTCATATATGTTGCCACGAATAAACAATTCAGACGCGAATACAAAGCTATTTTGAGTAACATTGTTTGCTTTGGGCGCCAAAGTAATGACTGAAAATCTGGTGCGCAATATTGTCGGCCGCGTTACATTTGTTTTCACTTTTTTGTTTTCTCGCCGACTAAAACTACAATATTTAGAGAGAAAGCCACAACAGCTTTAGCTGGTTTTCATTCTGGTCCTCTGTCCTGTTCGAATTGGAATTTGGAGTTGCTGGTTTTTGTTGAGGGTGGAAAACCGGAGTACCTGGCCGGAGAAAATTCCTCGTAGCAAGGCGAGAACCAACAACAAGTTCAACCCACATATCGCACAGAGCCGGAATCGAGCCCGGGCCACATTGGTGGGAGGCGAGCGCTCTCAGCGCTGCGCCATTCCTGCTCCCCAAGGAATAATATTGGAAACAAGATGTGTTTCGGAATCACTTGTGTGTTGCAAATGAGCGTTCTTTGAAAACTGCTGCCTTTGCTATAGCTATAATGGCTCTGGAGTTTGATTTGTTGACTAGAAAGAGTTTTGCTGGTCGCATGAATGTTTACACTCTTGAATTGAGATTATTTACTTAATTCACAAAATATTATTTGGTCACCAGTTAGTTTGGATAGGGCGGTACATCAAAACAGAGGATTGTATTGCCCTTGGTATTAAAGCAGTTAATTCTAATGCATGGAGTAATAATTAAAGTTCCGTTTGTGTGGAGACAGTGAATGGCTATTATAACTGCTTTGGTGTAATTTCATAGCCTTTTTCAAAGCAAAAATTTCCACACCGCGGAGATCAGTTTAATTAATTAACATCAGCCATAAGCAAAGGGAATGCATTGCCCCTTTTGCGCCACGCCCAATATCTGGAGTCCGCTTGGAATCTGGGTTCACCCTCTCGGTTGGACACAATGTGTACGCGTACATGCAAAAATAATGCGTGTTTCTCGAGTTCTAGAGAGCTTTTCTTCAAGTAAAGTGTAGAAGGCACAGAGGCCTAACGGTTAGTGCCCTGGACTCCAGATCAGGCAGTCTAAGGGTACTAGCCCAGGTTGGGTGCACTGTGTTGTGTTCTTGAATAAAAAGTACCTCTCTTCATCTTGGTGTATAAATGGGTACTGGCGAATTTGGTGCTAAGGGATAACCCTGTGATGCACAAGCATCTGATCCAGGGAGAGTCGGAATACTCCTAGTCGCTTCGTACCCTGGAAACCGGAGATATAAGCGTTTGTCTGATTGGCCACTGGGATTAACTTGATTTTCCTGAATTCTTTTTCCTCATACATCGAGTGTAAGAAGAGGAGCTACCTGTTAAAGGATTCGTGGCCTGGGTCCGAGGAATGCAAAAAGAGGAAACGAATTATCAGCACCTAATATTTGCGTAGAAGATTGTCAATGAAAAATATTCAACGCAATTTAGCGTGCCTCATGTAAAATAAAATAGCAGACATTTCAATTCAGTATTAAACACAAGCAAAACTGTTGTAGATGCCACTACCAACCCTCGTACCCAGGCTAACGCGTGTGTATTTCTCACAAAAGGTTTCTAACACCAGTTAGTAAAACCTGGTTGTGACCCTTAGCCGCGTATTTTGTTTAAGCTTAGTGTCACACAATTGCCTGTCGCACAACGGAATGCCGTGACTCACCGCGTCTATCGTGACAGGAGGAGGGCTATAAGTTCTCCAGTTCAATATATATATTTACACAGGCAAAATCAACAACCCAGAATTTCGACATGAAGGACATCATCATTACAATGTTTCTCATCTTTGCTATCGGGAAAGCTGGGGGAATAGGGAACTTTAGCGGCCACGAAGATGATGAACTCTTTAAAGGTACTATGCACTATTTTCACAGCTATGAACTATTTTCACATAAAAATTAACGTGACAATTATCACATCGGAGAGGTGTTTGAAGAATCACACGAACCAGGTTACACACACTGAGGAAAGGCCACGGCTTTTCGTGTTCATTCTTTCAGAGTCGCATAGCAGCAAAACAGGTTTGAAGTTCTTTGCGGTTACAATATAGCGCTGTGACGAAAAGCACAGATATAGCGAAGATTTAAAGCGTTATTTTTAAGAGAACGAAATTTAGCCACCTTAAATATCCTAAAGAGGGAGGTCAAGAATAAGAGTGTGCTACCAGATATTAATTAGATAAACCAAAAATGTGGCTAAGCTTAGTTAGGCTACATTTTTCATATCTCTGTTAGAAAATTAAGGGGTATTGTTTGATCTCAGTCGCACATATTTATGATCTTGGGAATTTCCAGTTTATTGACACTGCTCCTGTTCCCCTCCCCCCTCCCCGCATTCTCGGATTTGGAGTCACCTGATTTTGGGGGCGGTGTTGTGTATTTTGACTCAAAAAGGAATTATTTTAGTTTGACCAAGAGACGACCCTTTCACCTCTTTCAATCGAAATATTAATACTGTATGAAAAAATCCTTGAAAGTGCGTCTATTATAATTAGATATATATAAGTTAGGGTCTAGCGAATTGAAGAGCTTATATTCTTTCAATTTTTTTCTAATTTGCAAAGGGAAATATCTTACATAAGTATTTTACTGAAGTACTATTTAGAACAGGCTCGACTGCTCAGTCGCCGCAATTAATTATTTCAAAACAAACTGTTGTTCATTAAAGATGGGTTCATTTTGGGCCACAATTCAAGAGAGCAGCTCTCCAGCTGTTGCATACAACTGTCATAATCTCAAGGCCAGTTCTACTTGCTATCTAGAAAATAAGAGTTATTCTGTTCTATTGAACATCCGACCTTTTCACTATTCTTGAATGAAAACATGACAGTGTTGTTTCAGCTGCTTTTCAAACAAAGGCACGGCCTTCATTACACTACAAATGCTTGCATAAGGTTTGGTTCCTAATATTTCACTTAGATATAAAAGCAAAAGCTGCAAGAAAGCAAGATAAAGTTAATACTATTGGTGTAAAAGACTTGTGAACTTTTAAATGCAGTTTGAGCTTATTTTAAAATTCTCAAGGAGAGTGACGATATTGACAGAAGTAAGATCATTCTGAGATTTAATCATCTCAGTTTTGCATGTCAGTTTTATTCTTCAAATTCTCTTCCCTTTCGTGTTCAGTTTCCGATCTTTCTACTTTTCCGTTCCTTATAAAATGGTAACCTATCTACAGCCTTTAGGCCTTCTCTTTCGACGCTTAAGAGGTCATGACTTATGAACTTATCTCTGCAGTCTGAAGCCATAACAATCGTGACAATATGAATGTTTAGTCACACACTGTAATATGTGTAGTCACGCACTGTAATATGAATGTTTAGTCACGCACTAAATTTTAGTCTCCGCTCTACTGCAGTTTATATCCGTTTAAAGGGCTCCAGTCTTCCTTACGCAGGACGAGTCGAGGTCAGCAACGACGGTGAACTATGGGGCACAGTGTGTGACAAGGACTGGAACATAAAAGACGCCCGCGTTGTCTGTAGACAGCTGGACTTTTCGTTTACAGAAGCCGCTGTCCCCATGGCCGGGTTCGGAAGAGGGTCAGGCCCAATATTTCTCAAAGATGTAAAGTGCAATGGTTTTGAGCAATCGCTACTTAGATGCAAACATGACAGATGGAAAACCCATGACGTAAACGTGTCATGTGACCATAGCATGGACGCTGGTGTCGTGTGTAGACCTCACAAAGAAAGTAAATTTATTTTCTCTACTTTTATTTGACGTATTAAATCCACTAACGTTCATTGTGTTATGCTTAAGACATCTTGTTGTTTTCATTCTCTGTGCTTATGTCCTCTGTTTACAGTTACCATTAAACACTAAACCTGAACCATGCATAATTTCAAATACTGTTCAGAATTCCCTTCACTGTATAAATATCGAGATTTATTAAAATAAAAGCTGTCAAAAACCCATCAGTTTGATCTAACATAACCGTTTCTGTTTTATACTTGATTAACCTAAGCGCGCCAGAGTACTATACAAGCATATCTATAAATTTGCGGCCATTATGACGAGGAGGAAATATAGCCCATAAGAGAATGTAGAGAATTTGGCTCTGGGAAGAACGAAAATGGAAATCATTAACATATCAATAAAACAAACTCGTTGACATTTCTTCTTGATGACAAAACTTTGTTCTTTTTTGTTGTTCACAGTTTTGCAAACTAGCGTGTTCATCGTTGTGGCTTGCCTCCTGGCTATCTCATACGTGCTGAATATCTGGTTTATTTACTATGTATGCTGCAAGAAAAGACGACGGAAAAAACGTCACCTGACAGCTGTGCAGCAGAGGGCAATAACCCGCAAGAAAGGATCTCAAGAAGGGTTAGATAATCTGGCTATTGATAGCGAGGGGTGTCTGGATTTGTCCGCCGCAACTGTAAAAGAAAGAAAGAAACAAGAAAGTCCAAAACTTCAGAGAAACGGTGTCCATCCTACACACGGTGAACCAGCCCTGAGTAGAGAGGATGGGCCGGCGAGTATTGCCGCTTACCAGCAAGAACAGCAGCAGCATGTCTACCAGAGGCTGGAGTCATGCTTGTTAGATCCGTCTTCTCGGGAATATCTGGAGATTTTAGAATCTCTTCCCGAACGCCCAGCCTATCAACAACCAGAAGTAACCGCCAGTGAAGAATTACCCAGAGTTACTGGATACCAGTCCATTTCACCTCAAGCATCAGAGAATAAACAGGTTAATAGGAAGGGAAACGAAAATCGATACGAGCAATTACTGCTGAGAAATATGTCCTCGGAAAAAGCACAGGCTTCTTCGGTCGAGCAAGATTCAGAAGAATATGGAAATACTTCTGTAAATCAACTTCCTGATTACGTTGAGATCATTGGTGATGACAATATTTTGGCGGGAAATACCATGGCAACGCCAACGTCACCGGCAGTAAATGCAAAGAATCCATATGAAACGTTGAAACCAGTACCAGGCCCTTCGCATCGTGCACAGGGGAACAGCTCATGTTCTACCCTTGCAAAGGACCAGCAATCATTTCGAGCAGAGAACGAAGCCCACGAAGAGGATTACGTTGAGCTATTGCCTGAAAATGAGGTTGTTGGAAAAGGAAGCAAGTCTACCGCTGACCATGAAGATACATATGAACCAATGAACCACTGAGGGAAGAGATTAGAAATTCCTAACAACAAAGTTCAGAACTTGTTTTCTGCGATTTCGACGATCGTAATCAATAAGAGTGCTTTGGAAATTTTATAAAAATGACATTTTAGATCAATTTGTTCAAATTCTGAAATTAAGTTTTTGTTTATAGAAAGGCAAATGTATGAATTAATTATTTAACAAAATAATTCCCAAATATTTTCTAAAAAGGTACGCATGCTTCGGTCAACTTCGTTTCTTAAGTTGCCAAACTAAAAGAAATCGAGAGCATTCATTCAATGTTCGACTGCTCTCCGGTAGGGACCGCTGACTCGATATGACCAACAAAAGAAAAAAAGTTTGCGAGGGCTTATAAATGTCAAATTAAACTAGACTGTAGATATTCCGTAGTTAATATAGTAGAGTTACGTTAAAGCTCTATTGGGCTCCTCCTTCTTTAAAGGAGCCCAGTCACGTTATTTTGAGTTATTTGGGCCAAGTATAAAATTACCTATAAATTGAAGAAAACCTAGCTTACTAAGATAGAAAACACCAGAGATAATAATAAACCATGAAAGAAGAAGAATGGTTAAGGATGGCGAAGATTAACACGGATTACAAACGGCGAACTTGAAAAATTTAGACTAAACTTTTCAAGTGCGGCACAAACCGTGACGAAGCTCCTTTAAAGTTGCGTACATGTATCTAATGAGTCGTCGACGCCCCCTCCATCCCAAAATAAAAGATAAAAAAACTGGAGAGAACTATATGTCTTTATAGTTATTTGCATGTCATACTGTTGCCAGATTCTTTAGTGTGGAGAAATGTTATTAACTGTTCACAATGGACAGATTTGCTATTTCTTCCGCTCGGGTGGTTTGTGGTTTGAAATAATTTTTCTAACCATTCGTTCTTTTCCCTCATGAGGCGAAGAACAGAAATTAGACCCCCGTCCCGAGGCTTAACGGAGCTTTTATGATGAATTAATTTAATGGAAAACGCAAATAATTCGCAAGCAAGTCATTACCGAAACATACTGCTGCCAAACGATAATTTATAGTTGAATTGAAAGTAAAGGAATTTTTCAGATCAATTTTTTTATCGCTTCCAGCTGATTTTGTCTCCCCCGTCTTGATTTACGAGCAGCGGCTGCCACTGTTTACGCTTTGTTTCGTGAACTTTCGGAACTGGGAACCAAAGAAGAATCGATTACCCTTATTACATATTACCCTTTTATGCTGATGTTTTTATAGCTGTCAACACGCGTAATTTCATTGAGAATGAGACCAATTGTTTAGACTTTCACACATGAGCACAGTCACGGAACCTCGATCAAAAGCTCTTGGCTACAGAGGAAGGCATAGCTCTCAGGCATTGGTAAGTAGGAGTCAAACCCCACTGAAGTATAACCTGTATTGTAAAGATCTTCAAACGTATATCTAATGACTGAGTTACTGTACTATAATCATAAAGGACTCGAGATAATTCAAATACTAACATAATCAAGTTGACTTCAGGGTAATTCACCCCACCCGAAAAGCGCGTATTGACACTATGAATCTGTTCGTTAAGGTTTCCTTAAACGTTTTAACCAGAAACAGCTACGAGAGGCAGCTAATTCCTTTCTGGAGTTGTGGTGGTTATGCGCTAATAGTTTGATCTTTAGGCTGTAGACAACGCCGGGACTCTGACGGTTCTCATTAAGACGTCCCGTGTGCGGTCCCATGTGTGTGAAGAAGCGAAGAGCTTTACATGAAGTTGAGATCTGATCAATAGATTACCACTACGACTCTTGTTGACTAAGAAGTAGCAATGACTGCAGGTTGAGTCTTTTTTTCATGTTGAAGTCAGTCAGATTTCAGCGTCCAGAACTAGAGGGTATTTTTGCTATGGTGTCATGAAGGGGTTTTACTCATTTGAAATTCCTATAGACATATTATTATCTATGGCTGTATTTTAATCTGCCACTTCGCGACCTTCGATTCTGACCCTATTTGAGCAAAAAATTCCGCAGATGTGTCGGCGAAATTCTATGAATAGTTGATTGACATCCAAGATTAACGAAGGCACTCCAGTCATAACAATTCTTGCGAAGAACCGATTTTGTGTGTTCCACAGCGGGAGATTAAAGCCCTTTCACCAGTCAAAAGCAAGTGGGCCGTAAAACGCGATTCTGTCAAACAAAAATATATTGAAATAATAAGAGATGATTGACGATTTATCGTTTAATGAGATGAAGACACGAGAAACATTTCAAAGCTGCCTTGAAAACGGATGCTAAGAAGTGGATAATACTTTGAAAATTAAACGTGTTCTATAATCAGTTTAATCTTATACCGTGTGGCATGCAAGATTTGATGCCAAGATTTAATCGGACATTAAATGAATACTTAATATCTTTTCCTAAATTTGGAACTCACAATAAAAATAGCTTTATCAGGTCCCTTCAAATTTACTCCCTTTAATTTCACAGTAGGCATGCTGATAGTTTTAAAAACTTCTTGCTGTGTTTATTATTTGGGTGGTATAACACTGTAAATGTACGACTGGGCCTTTCAAAAAATATCACGTGAAATCGCCTGAATATCTTTTCGGAAATTCTCAAAAAATGTTCTAATGTCGCAAACATTTTTCTAAATATCTCGCAAAACCCGCTTAATATCTCTTATTTTTGTCTTAAAAATAAACCGATTTTGAATCACTTCGCGAAATATTTCAAAATTGTCAAAATTTTCTGGAAGTAGCTGAAGGCGTAGATGCCGGGAAGAAGATTCAGGCTCATCGATTTTACTTGCATCCGCCGTTTTGGAAAATTGCTGTTTTATTGCTTTAGCAATACGGAATATATTTTTCAAATAGGTAATCGCTGAGCTGGATTGTTTCAGGCATAGAACTAAGAATTGTTTCAAGAAAATAGCGAGGAAAACACAGGGCTCAGCCAAAAAAATTATAAATATTTCTAAATATCCCTAGATTTTCTAAATATCTCGGATACTTGGGAAAGGGACATTGCACGACACTTGTGGTATAAAAGACCTTCTGGTTACCTCTTTCACGCACAACCAATTAAAGTACACATGATAAATGAACTTGTACTGCCATCACACAGTGACGGTGGCAACCCTCCGGGGCATTTATGCCATTATTAATCTGCCAATTTTATTCTTGAAATATAGAGTAAATGTACTATCAAAAACTGGCGACTTTACCACGTCTACGGTAGTTTTATAATTTGCTTACTGGTAAACCACTGGTAAATCCTGCAGATGTTTTGTTTAGTCCACCTCCCATATTAAAAACCAAATGCACTGATACGAAAATTAGAAATAAAACATTCATTCATTCATTCATTCATTCATTCATTCATTCATTCATTCATTCATTCATTCATTCATTCACACATTCGTTCGTTCGTTCGTTCGTTCGTACGGTCGGTCGGCATTCATTCATTCGTTCGTTCGTTCGTAGTCGCTCTTTCGTTCCTTCGTTCCTTTATTCACCACTGTGAGTTATTCTAAAAGTTTTCTTATTTTGTTATTTTGTTAAATTACTATCCATTGGATATGTGTTGACCTAAAAAGAAATTTATCTTATCCACTGCATATGTGATTTATCTGGTAGATAACATTATCTACCTGAACAACCGAGCCCAGATGTCTATTTATGAAAGGGAATTTTCGTCTTGAAACCTTCCAGGTTTATACACTAGTGCCTCATACACTTAACCGGCTAAGATGAGTCGAGATGTAGAGAGAAAGGACCAAGCCGCAGACGATGATGACGATGATGATGACGACGAAGCCGAAATCATGGAAATACGAGGCGTGGTGATGACGCCAGGAATTCAGTGGAGTGTCGCCTGGGAACGACATGTGGTGAATGTGTACACGGGGTTAGAGATTTATCAAAACCTGAAGATTCCCCATGGTAACAAAAACCGTGAAATCACCCGGATGTTAGAGGAGAGTATTGAACAGAACAAGCGAATGACTATTGATTATCGCATTGCTGACAAGGAAATCCTTGAAGTCCGCTATCGATGAAGATCTGACATGTTGAAACGAAGGTAGTTCTAATTGTCGACGATGAATAAAGCTCGAAAATAGCATGCACCGGGATGAACGCATCAACAAACTACACTTCAGAATCATTAAGGCTATTTACTTCGCTAGCGACTTACGATTGTGATCATAGTATAGAATTAGAATCAGATGAAAGAATTGAGAAAGATATGGAGAAAGAGATACGTGGTTTGACTGGGTGGACAATGGGAAGCTTATATATGCTACTCAGTTTTGGATTTCAGTTTTTTTTTTCAGATTTCAGAACAGTTTTTCGATCTTGAAATTGAAGTATTAAGTTGTCAAAGTCAAACGGCTCACGTTCTGTTACCCAGGAAATTAAGTTTAATTACAAATTAAGGCTGCTTATGCTGGTAAAAATCTAATCCGGTGCTACTTTATTGAAATTCAATTCTATTGAAACTACAATTTTGCCATCGGCGATAAACTGTACATGGATCAAATTCTGTCATTTAAGTCTCACTAAAGGTTCAAGAAGTCTTTGAAAATCTGTCGAGAGAAAAAGAAAAGCCATGAGTGCATTGATACAGCTCACGTTCACTGAGAAAAGTATCATCTATAAATGAACCACTATATATCTCTGTATCAGAGGGTGTCAGCAGGCTTGTGATAAACTCTTCTTACAACGCGGTATCTTAACATCTTTATCAGCAGAGTGTTTCTCACACACAAAATGCCTTCTAAAAATATGCCTGACCAATTTCAAACATCCGTCCACTAATTAGCCCCAGTCCCAACTCCCTACCAAAATGAGCCTGCTAAAAAGCTTTTTGAACCCAGGAAGTGGCCAATAATTTATTCATTTTGGCGCGAATTCGAAATTTCAGAGTTAATTTATAAATTTCAAAATCGTCATGGAAACGTTTGGCGCGATATTTCCCGATACAATAAACAAGTCAAAAGCCCACGATTGTAAGCGTAATTTGTCACCCATGATGTTAAAAGGTAATCAAATGGTATATGAAATTAAGAAATAATTTCACTTGTGTTGTCAGAATTCAAACAAATTCCCTCGCCCAAAGAAGCGGAGAATCATTAAAATGTTGAAAAAAAGCACATAAAATTATTCCCTAATTTCACTCGTCATCATTTTATTTCTCGCACTCATTGCCAGTTTGCTCAAGTACCTTGAATATTTATCTTTCCATCCCTGTCAGGATCAGCTTTCCGTAAAATATCCCGCAACTCAAAGTCTCTCATCTGAGAGCTTCCCGGCATGCGTTTCAGTGCTGTCTTGAGTTCCTCTGAGCTGAAGTAACCGCGCTCTTCAGGGTCAAAAACCCGGGTAGGGTTGAGTGTTTGTTCCTCACTGTCTTCCTCATCTATTATTAAGGCTGCCATTAGCCTCAAAAACTCCGCGAACTTCAATTTTCGGTTTGCTACAATACAAGGAAATCAAGACATAAGTCAAACCTCTAATTTTCCAATTTTCCTCTAATTTTCTGATCACTGCTTTGTTAAAACAGCAGTTGGTTTGACTTCTTCTCAGCAGTGGGATAATGCTATTTTTAACTAATACTCCAGCAAGTTGTCTTGATAGTAGCCAAGGTTTTTATTCAGTTTTGTAAGTTTTATCCGTTGTGCGATAAACAATTGATGGCAAGTATCTTCTTGACAATTGTTTCTAGTTTCATCTTCGTGGACTATGTACATGCGAACTTGTCAAGTAAAACGGTTTCGCTTGCAATCAGCATAGATATAAATTGTCAAAACTACTTTTAAGAAAATGCATGAAATTAGTATTAACATATTATTTATCATGCTGGAAGCCGGCCCCTTGTGGTAATAACCAACCAATGGCATAGCTGATTATCATCTTGAATTAATAAAGGTAAATTAACATACTAGTGAATTGCTGAAGCCTCGTGCGTTAGACCGTCGGGGAATCAACTTCCATGAAGGGTTCACGCCCGAGGCTTTAGCTTTCCGGAATCACTTGGTGGTTAATTCAACTTTGCTTATTTCATGTTGATATTTAGCTACGTTTCAAAGTTGTCCGTCAACTCTACTCAATATTATCTGTTCAGAATCCCCCTAACCAAATGCAAGACGTCTAACCTGTTAGATCCAGTTCATTCATGAAGACCCACACCTTCGCCTCTAGGGGATTATGACCGAGTGAGCGGATCAGCGGGAAAACAGCACCAACTCTGATTTTTCCTGATCCCCTTTCATCATACACTGAAAACGCTTCTTCAAACTCTGTGAATTAATTACTGGCTTATTTATGTGTAAAAGCTTTGACAATAGCTGCAAATATGCGTAGCAATGATCTTGTTTTAAAACAAAATTTCTGAAAAGTAGTCAGAAGTTCGTATTGCTAAAATATAGCCATCTACAACAACTGTACTTTGCCAATTCTTGACTATTCATTTTACCTGATTACAACTTCTAATACGCCGGCTTAGATGGTCGGGACATGTACCGTACTGGACTGTACCGTCAGAGAGGATACCTAAGGTTGCCCTTAGGTGAGCGCCTGTAGGCAGAAGGAAAAGGGAGAGGCCCAAACCACCTGGAGGAGGACGGCTGAGATTGAACTAACGTGAGGTGGGTTTGACATGGGGTGAGGCTCAGGCAATTGCGAAGGACAATACTCGGTGGAGGAGGACATTGTTGCGGCCCTATGCCCCACTGGGGGTTATAAGGATTGATGATGATGATGACACACTTCTAAGGCTGAACTTGTTGTTTATCGATGATAACGAGAGTTATCCATTCATTACGTTGATCACGTAAAGTCACTAAAGATATTTTAAGAAGCTGCAGCAGAAAAATCCATCACCTTCAATTTGCTCTTTGTTGAAAATTGGAACATCTTGTTCGTTTTCTTTTCTAATGGCTTCATTGATTCTTTGCTGTTGTGAGAATGAAGAAAACACATTTAGTACGTATGAATAATTTGGTGTTGTCATGTTGAACACGTTTGCCTTGATGGCCTTTTCAGAACTAACATTAAAAGCAACCAGTAAGAAGATTAAAAGTGTTTAACTCGGTAGAAAGACGAATGCAACTAATTATTGTAAAAGTGAAATTGCTCATTTAATACACCTGTCCCTGCTGGGAGCCTTTACACGGCAGCAGCAACTAGCAAAAATTACTCTCACTGTAGTTAAAGTAGTTAATGTATACCTCCCTTCTCGATGATTTCTTGATATAAAGTCTGACTACACCCCTAGCTTTCCTCACTGCTTGACGCGCGTACTTCAATGGGACTTGTGTGACGTTAATTCCGTTTATCTTAAAACAAACAAATATATTACCGACACGTTAATAAAGTTTCGTCGTCGTCGTCACCATCATCATCTTATATGCAAAGCGATTCAGAAATAAACAGATCGGACGTAGAATTTCCATAAATGTTTTTGCTAGGGCGGGCATTCCACTCTATTCCATTTTACGGAGATAAAAATAAAACAAAGAAAGATCAATTTTCTGTAGATAACGTTCACAAACTAGAGAGGGCTTTTTGTGTTTTTGATATTTTAACTGTTTGATTTTCAATTTACTTACCGATAGCACTCGGTCCCCAGGCCTCAGCTTTCTGTCCACAAAGCTTCCAGGAATCACGTGATTGATAAAAATTCCCGGATCACCAGGGATTCGTGGATTATCAAAACCGCCATGTAAAGTAAAGCCTAAGTCAGCGGCGTGGTCTGAAAATGTATTTTATTTACAGCAGTAAATTACTTTGAGCTGGACTTTTTAATTCAGTAGTAACTCAGCAAGTCAATCGATTGTTCGGTTCAGTTAATAGTGGTTAGTCAACCGTTCAGTCAGCAAGCCAATCAACCAGCCAGCCGGTCAGTCATCCAGTCAGTCAGCCAGTCAGTCAGTCAGTCCGTCCGTCCGTCAGTCAGTTAGTCAGTCACTCCGTCCGTCCGTCCGTCATCCCGTCAGTCTGTCTGTCTCTCTGTCAGTCAGTCAGTCATCCAGTCAGTCAGTCAGTCAGCCAGTCAGTCATTCAGTCAGTCCGTCCGTCCGTCAGTTAGTTAGTCAGTCACTCAATCCGTCCGTCCGTCATTCCGTCAGTCTGTCTGTCTCTCTGCCAGTCAGTCAGTCAGTCAGTCAGTCAATCAGACAATCAGCCAGCCAACCAGTCAGCCATTCAGTCAGTCATTCTGAGCCAGTCAATTATTCAATTAGTAGTGCGAGGCAAGACAAAAAAAATGGGTCAATCAATCAGTCAGTCAGTCAGTCAGTCAGTCAGTCAGTTTATCAGAACTTCTGTGCCATCACTTACAGCCTCGAGCCAGCTCCATCATGACTACTCACGCACAGGTACGAATTAAACACAGAAAACCTCAACGTCTATGTACCGTCAGGACGCTTTGGAATTTCCACGAACACATACTCGGAGTCTTTTTTGAATGAAGACAGGAACATTTTGACGCTGGCAACCTGCTGAACCATTTTAGCAGCATTTTTAAACGCTCGACTTTTCGGTTCGGGTTTGTTGAGATTCTGGTCTGACTTCATATCTTTAGCACCATTTAACTTTCGCTCTGTAGCTTTTCTGTCCAGTGTGATCGCGTCTGCGCATGACTGAGCCTGCATAGTGTAAAGGAAAGTAACGTGTATTAAGTTATAACTGATAAAAAATATTGTACATAACCCCTCCCTCGCCTTTTCGGCGGCTAACTTCATAAGAAATTGCAAGAAATCTCTTTTTGCTACATTCTGCTAAATATTTAGTGAAAAGGAATTTGTAACTTTCTTGAATGGGTCGAAACAAAAGACACTTTACAGGGTATTCACAATAACTGGTGTCTCCCATAATTCTCGTTAGTTTAGATTCATGGAACAGATATTTCCAGCTTGTGAGAGGCTGACCAGTTGGTTAATCAAATAACGTGAAGTGGGCAAGAGCCGACACACAAGCAGCATTGGTAACTTAACGTGCTAGGAGAGAGAGTGGATTCTCGTTTTATAATGTTAGCGAACCAGTTGCAATTTAACAAATTGACGTCAGTTTTTCATGGGTCTGTCCTGTTGTTGATCATAAATTTCGCCATAACATTGTCAAAGTATCCGTGGATCCGCAGACTACTTTGATAATGTTATGACGAAATTCATTGTCAATAACAGAACATACCCATTAAAAACTGACGTCAATCTGTTTTTTACAATAACAAATTGTCAAATTGTCCGCTCTCCGCTCGTTGACGTATCGCATATTAAATTATAAATTCATGTATCTGTCCGCTCACTGACAATGAAAATTATCGTAAAAAAATTAATGGCTGATTATTTCTTTGACATCAAACAAGAAATCCTTCAGTCAAATGGGTAACGCACACCTGAACGATCTCTTGAGAGGAATTTTGCCTTTGTTCTGGTTCCTGTTTCTCTGCTCCAGTGTCCACCGCTGAGTTTTCTAATTCATCTTCCTCTGGCGGTTCAGGAGTAGCGCAAGGTGTGGATTCCGTTTGACCCTAAAATACATTCCTAACATTACTTCCAACTGGAAAAGCATTCACCATAAGGTAAGTTAAGCAGGGAATTCTGCATACGGTGCAAGAGGCCAACGTTAATTCTATACCACCCTCATTTTGTAACAATTAAGTTACCGGTACATTTCGTTAGGGTTATTTAGACTCCTATGCGGAGAGAGAACTTAAGAGCAGCGATTCTTGCCCAAGAACTCAACACAAATGATTTCTTCGTCCAGCTCGCCCAGCTCGGTTCCCAATGTATAATAACTGCCGCCACCACCACCAACTTCTCTTCACGCCAGCTCCCTGTTCCAGAATTTCTTTCGTATTCACATTACATATACAGCTAGCAATATCTTTCATTGCCGCTGCCTTTCCAAGATTATGCATACAAGAGGTCCTTCGAAGGCCGGATCTTCTGTAAAGATTGAGTTCAACCTACACATATTCTTCGGGATGTGGTCCGCAAATACACGAGCAAAATAATTCGTGCTCAGTTTCGTCGTCAATCAAAACTTGCATAATGCCCAGAAGTCACGAAAGCTGTCGGTTCCAAACCGGCATTATTTGTCTACCGAAGAAATTTTTTAATAACAATATTACAGGAAAGTGAATGGTATCAGAGTACAGTCATCAAAGCAATTCCTAGTTGTTCTCTCCCTTACCGGGAGAGCAATATCGATGTGCAAACTAAGTGTTTGGAGACGAAGACTGATTTAGAACTACAACATTCAGTTGTCGGTTGGCACGAATTAACACCCAGTAGACAACAAACATTCTCAGCTTTGCACCTAATTGCAAGGCAATCAACACGATTTGAAGTTTCTTTTAACTTGGAAGATATTTATTACTCTGCAGATTTGAAGAGTTAAATGCCTAAAAGAAAGAACACAGCTACGATCCAAAAACTGCTTTAAATCGTCGTCGTAGTTTGAGCTTTAAAAGTACTTTACAAAAAAGTTATTCCACATAAATCGACTGCAGTGCATAGTTATGAAGTAATCATAAATGCACTTCTGCTAAGAAACCTCAAGACGATGAAAGATGTAAGATTGAGTTGTAAATTCGGGCTTAACAGCGCTGAATGTAAAAAAAATAGAGACACGGCAGCAAGTTATGACTTCAGACTTACCATGACTGGTTTGTCTTCTCTTCCAAACTTCCCGACAACGAACACAAGCGGAGGAATGTTTGCGAGGGTCAGAATTAACATAAAGAATTACAACATAAGAACACGGCAAATAGAACGATCTCAATAAGTCACACACCGAGTCACCATAACATTCCATGTGACGTGTGCAAACACATTCGCGCGACGAATTACATTTGGAAAAATTGTTTGACTTCTGGGGCAACTATCACTCCAACCGTCGTTATAGATATATTTTGCAGAGGTGTTCACCTCTGCGCCGTCTGTGCTGTTAACTGTAATAATGAGGTGCTTGTAATTGTAACAACAGTTATCGGATTTTGTAACAACACATTTATCCAACTGTTGTACTGACAGATTGTCTTGTTTCGTATGGTCGTTTAAAATTTTAATTTTTTTTTTTTATTTTTCATGCATATAATAGAGCAAAGATCTCGTAATATGAGGTTATTTTGTAATTTTGTATTTTATAGTTTTTTGTAATTTTTCCTTATTCGTTTAGGTAACACTCTTGCATATGCAGGATTAGTTTTCGCCATAGGGGTAGGCGCGGGAGTAAGAAATACTCTTTGGGGAAACTGAAGTACTGCTCAGCAGCTTTCTGCACAGTTATTTTAATTTTACATTTTGGGATGAGGATGATTTTACATAGCACAAAATAGCTATGACAATTTTCGACAGGTCTTACCATTTTGGAAAACTGTTATTGTAATTTACAATGAGTATTATAATCTTGGGTATAATTCACCACCATACAGACGTCATATACCGGTCAGATGACTGAAAAAAAATTTATTCCCATTGAACTTATACAGTAATAGCCACGTTCGGCCTGACAGGGTTTTTGAAGTAACTTATTAAAAGCAAAATATGTCATCTTATATATAGAGTTTGACAGTTTTTGGTTTAATGGATTTAAGGAGTCAAAACCAGCTAGTAATCTAAACAGGTTATCTATGGATTGCAGAACTAGTTTTTTTTCCCTAACAGAATTATACCTTTCAACCTACGTTGGCAATTACACATGTTCGCTTTTCAAGCTATTTTTTTTGCACAAGATACTTACAATCGTGGAAAAAAGTCTTGAGGCAAATTTGCACTTTTGGCGCTTTTCTACACATGCCCTGCGTCAGACGCGAATACAACATACAAAGTTGAAAATTAGTACCTGCAATTTCTCCTGGTTTTCAACATTGTATTGGGTGGGGAGGGGGAACAGCAACGCGTTTTTAAAAGGATAGCTCGAGCCTAAGTTGTAAAATACAGATAATTCGTTACATTACATAAGTGTCCAAAGGACCTTTGTTCACGATTGTAGGTTGGGAAAGAAATTAACAGCAAGTAGTTACGGTAAACTCTGATTTATAAAAAAGTTACTCCATTATTTTTCAAAAAAAAATTGTTCAGTCAATAACTCGGGAAGGGTAGCTCTAGTAGCTCTAATTGTTATATTGATGAAGTATATTATTCTCTACCACGTACTTCAGAAAAAAACAAAAAACAAAAAACAAAAAACAGCATCTTTCGTTTCAGTATTTGTATAAAAATAGGCTTTCATCATCTTTTAAAAATGAGTAAATAAAATTAAATACATTTAGTTACGTTAACTATATAAAAAAAATATCTCTCTTTCGTTTACAAAAAAGACTTCAAAAACTCAAACAACCCACAGTTTTGGAACTGTATTAGCATCTCAGTATAAAAATATGTCCCTCTTTGTATCTTTTTTGGTTATTCTTGACTCTTTGTAGGAGACGCTGAGGAAAACATTGAACGAGATTGCTCCAACACAACCAAGTCTCCAACATAAGAAACTTGTTGATATTATTATATGGTCCTCGTCGTTGATTGTTACATTATTCTGGCAATTATGATTCTTTGTGAGGTTCTTTCCACATTGCAATAATTAACCAACTGCATTTAATGTTGGTTCGTTCCTATTCACACGTTGGCCATGGATTCATGAGTGTTCTCTTTACCTCGACTTACAGCATTCTAAAATACGGTTTGTTATCTTGCATTACGATATTTCGACTTCCGCCATCAATGTTTCGTGAAACACATCAGTATTGCAGCTCATCCATCAGTATTGGTGGAAGAGCGGTAAGATGAGATCTTTGAATTCTAGAAAAAGACAAAATGTTTTAACATAAAATGTTATTGAACTAGCATCAGGTCCGTATCGTATTCGTGTTAGAATTCGCTTTTTTCAAGCTTAGCTTTAGTTGGTCTTTGGCTTACGATATCAATGGCAAAAATACGGCAAGGGGCCCACATCCCCCCTTCTCCTGCCCCCTTGTTGGAGTTAGAAAGGACCCACTCGGCACCCCCTTTTCCCCCCAAACAACAAAAAGCTAATGTTCACTTCGTTCCCCCACCATCCCTGTCCCCCTTTGAGTACAGGGCGACACAGCTCTACGAACAGTTCCGACGGGCATCCCCTGGTACCCCCTTGGGAGTTCGCATATTTTCAGTCACCTCGCACAAACCTTCAAAGTTGACATGTCCATCGCCATCAGGATCTGCCAATTGGAGTATTTCCGCCAGTTCACTTTCTGTGATAAGGTCGGATCCTGGGATTTTGGTCAAAGTATCCTCAAGCTCGTGGAGTCGGAAGAAACCCTTCTCCTCTCGGTCGAACACTTCGAATGCTTCCAACAAATCGGAATCACTTTGATGCGAGGACTTGATTTTCGTTAAGATCTGTACAAAATCCATGAAGGAGATTTTGCTGTCCCCTGTATGAAACAGAAAATAGGTTTAAGAATTAACCGTTGGAATTTCCAGCACCCTATACAAACAACAGGCATTTTGATTCATACAGAGGAACAAAAAACGTTTCGGGAGTGAGGATTTTTCGTGCTTTGCAAAGTTATCTTCAACAGGATGATGTCGAGTTTGGGGATTATTTCAGGAAAATCACCTTGCAGCACCCGTCCTTCGAGTCTCAGCGAACCAGCTCATATTTATTCCTTTTGCTTCGTTAAGTCATGCTATAAAACAAAGCGATACCTCTTACCTCCTAATCTAAACTCTGTGGCAATGACATCTTTATCGGTGGATGTGAGATTATGGCCAAGTTGCCGACATAACTCCATCATTTGTTTCAGGGATATTTTGCCTTTGCCCGCTCTGTCATAGACAGAGAATGCCACTTTGTATTCTGAAAATTAGCAGAAGTCAAACGAGTTAAATTTACATTAAGTTTACTTCGACGCAGCCCGTTAGTCTGTTCCTTCATTCGTGGAAAGTAGGAATGTACTTTAAACATAAAAAGTCTCCTGCTTTATATCTCGAGAAAAGTTATTGACTTGACTTTTCACACTCCAATTAATTGATGAGAGCTGAAAGAAAATTCATTTACCATGTTTTATATATGTGCACCACGAGAGAGCTTTGGAAAACTATTTTTTACCATGCCATGGAAAATACAGTGGCCAGCACAATTAATGCGACATACACGCGGCGCACGACGGGAAGGTTGGGTGAAATACCGTCGCATTTACAACGGCTTTCCTTTATTTCGATTGGCTGTATTTTCTATGGCGTGGTATAAATCACTTTATTTACGCCTCAGCCAGTGAACCTCCAGTGATTATCCGGTCAGCTTGCTTGCATCCTCAATTTATTCTACTCAGGTCGATGTGAGGAAACGAAACAAACGCTTATCATTTGAGTAATAATTTAGCTAGAAGATCCGAATCTAGTTTTATAAATCTAACAGGATAGTCCATCACGCCACAGACGATTGATTTTAATTTTAATTTTATTTTGGCTTGAGATGAAGTTTCGTTATTTCTTGGCAGATACTATACCTTCCAGTTGCTCGGCAGAGAAAGCCCTCGCTGCTCTCCACGCACTCCTTTTTCGCATCCTCTCTGAGGTGTCGTTCTGCAAAGCAACACCAACGATAGTAATACATATGTTACAATCCACATCCAACCTTGCCAAGTCTATTTTCTTGCAAGAGGCGAACATGAGTATTTCTACTCTCCCCGGATTGGCTGCAAATCTACAGAAGGTTACCCTTAGTATTTTTATTGAGTTGCCTTAACAGTGTACTGGGACGAATTGTAGTGGAGGCACTGTAAGATTTATCAAGCCACTGCCCGAAAATACAGCATGAGTTTAATGCCCAGGACCATCCCGGATGTAAATTTAATCGCCCTAATTACCTAAGTCGAGTCCTTACGCGTCCCTCGGGATAAGGACTGATGATGCTGATGATGATGACAATGATAATGATGATGATAATAATGATGAATCGAAGTCGACGCCAATATACTACGCACGATTTTCCTCTCAGCGCTTCTCACATTCTCCTATATTTGCACGCATGAATTATCGATCAGCACGCGTGAATTATCGATCATGATAATTAATTAGTGGTAATACAAGCAAAAAGTACCTCAGAGTGATCTGCTTTTTTAATGTGAAATCTCACTCGTCCGTCTGCTGCTTTGATTAGATCGAAAGCGGATCTTAACGGAACGTTACTCACATTCGTACCATCAATCTGTCAAGGAAAGCAATTAGATCATTCATTCGATTTATTTGCTCTGTTGCTTTTTTTAACTGAAACATTAGTTTGGATATATAGAATTTTTACCCAATAAAAGAGAATGAAAGACGGAGAAAGAATTAACTAAAGGAGGCTGACTTCACGCAAAGTCAAATGAATACGACTGTTGATAGAGAGAGATTTATCATAACCGAAGGTTCATGCACTGTCCAGAGCGCAGGGTATGAAAAAGAGGCGAGAGATATACAAAGTTTTAAAATGAACACCTTCAATATCTTGTCCCCAGGCCCAATAGCTTTATCCAGTACACTGCCTCGTTTGACCGCTGTTATGAAAATTCCCGGATCTCCAGGTACACAAGGTCTGTCTCGTCCACCGTTGATCTTTAATCCAAGCTTACCAAGTCGTCCTGATAACAAAACGTGTCAAATTTAATCGCTTTCTATCTCCGATCAATTGCTCATCTTATTTTGCCGTTATACTGTAAATGGCTGGTTAAAACCAGGCCACTGAGATGAGCATCGTGGAATACGATCATCTGAAAGCCGGAAGGTTTTAGTCTTAACGAGTAAAATAGATCTTTATTGACGTATCTTGAAAAAGCCAGCCTAAAGATTTCAAGTCTGTCGTTCGTAATCTTCACCTGGCTCAGTTAACTATTCTTGTCCCTTTTTGTTTGTTTGTTTGTTTGTTTGTTTTAGTTCCTCTTTTGATGTTTGACTATCTTATATAGGGTGATATCTTTAAATATTTTGGGGAGGAAGGAAAGGAAATTATGACATCATTGTAACAAAGCAAATTTCAGCACATCTCGTCTTATGTTACAATGTTTAAGAGGCGCTTCGTTAGCTCAGATGAACACCTTCCCGATAATAATTAGACTATCTATACCTTTAGGTCCAGTTGAAATTTCTACAATCTTTTCGTTCTCCTCTGTCTCCTCATCTTCAAACACTCGAACTTCCCTATCGTCCTGAAAAGAAACGGCGCGAAAAATTGAAACATTTGTAGGTAGAGCTAAATTTATAACTGCCCTGCTTTACAATAGTTTAAGCTGAAATCTCTTTATTGTCTTTAGTAAGTGCCATGTAAGATACTGTTTTTACAGCCCGTCTACATTAGTCCGAGGATATAGCTGCTCGGGATTCAGTTCAAACCTCAGACCGGACGGTTGTGGGAGCTAAATAGGACATTCTTGAACCAACCTTTAGCACGGGGATTTTCCTGATTTGAATCTTGGCGACTCTGTCCGTTGCACGTAACATGTTAAAGAAAACGTGCTGAGGGACATTTGTTACATCACAACTGTTAACCTGAAGAGAAAAACCCAAATCTGCTATATAGACAACTGAATAAGGGAAAAAACTGTTCTCTAAATAGTGTAATTAAGTTACTGTAATATGGAATGTCACTTACATTGGTAGTAAAACATCCCTGGGACACTGATGTATAGTAATGCAACGAACCATCTGTGTTTTACAACTGAAGTTTGAAAAAGGACGCTATTCTTTTAAAGTGCGTTGCTGTTTTCCCCTCCCCACCCAGTACAACGTTGAAACTCAGGGGAAATTGCAGGTACTCTTTTACAACATTGTCTGTGAGGTAGCTGGGAGAAGGCTAGGCAGGTGAAATTCAGTATTCGCGCACGACTGTTTGTCTAGCGTGCGTGCAAATGACCCAAAGTGCAAATTTGCCCCAAGACGTTTGTCCATGATTGTAGTTCTCAGGGTTTCTCTCTTGCTCCCCTGAGGGCGCAGGAATTAGGTCTCCCTGAATGTACATCACTGAGGTGTTTAACGCAGTTAGTTATTTATGTTACGAAAGGGTGCTTAAAATTTCAACCAAGATATCTTAAGGTTACTTGAAGATGGCTGTGTAATGTATAAAACAAGAGAAATGCAGCTTGTAAATAGCAAAAATCCATTTCGTGTCAATTTCAACATGCTGTGTTGTATTCATTATCTTTCTTTTCTCGCATACCTTTAGAATATGATCTCCGATTTTAACTGTCCTCTGTAGTGAGCTACCTTCTTTTATTTTTTTGATAAAGATTCCTGTGTTTCCATCGATTGACTTTTCATCTTGACCACCGTATATTTCGAAGTCAAGAGGCAAAAGTTGTCCTAAAGAAAGAAGATACGATTACCTAGATTAGAGAGAGAAACGATCCTTTGTTATCTTTGGCAGGAGAGATAGCCAAAGTCACCCTCGAGTCAACTGGCCTAAACCACCAAAACATGTTCTGGTTTCTGTGGCAAGAACCAACTTGGCTGAAGTATTGCCACTTCCTCTGTGTGGAAAACTAGTAGATAGGAGATCATATAGCACCCTCCCCCCCCTCCCCTCAATATGAGACAATGAGAGAGTAAGTGTCATGCTCAAGTATTCAACATAATGAACTCGTCCGGTGCTCGAGCGCAGGCTGCTCGATCAGGTATCCACAGTGCAATTTATTGGGCATACGTATAAAATTGTCCCATAATAATCAACTACAAGAAATTAAGATACGTCGTCAACCAATTTTAGTACAGCTTGTCTTTTGACTCTTAACTAACCTCTTAGTCCAACAGCGACTTTGACGTTAACTGTGTCGTCTTCGTCCAAGTTGGGTTTTATTTCTTTTTCAGATACTTCAGTTCCTCTCCCTGAATCGCTGTTGTCATCGTCAAAGCTTAATGTCCCCCACGATACCATTTTTGAAGAGCCCTGAGAAACCTACAGAAAGGCAAAGCGGATATCTTCTTTCCGAGAACGACAAAGAAGAAATTCTTGGTTGACCAGTTAACAGACAACCATCAGCTAATGGACTAATAACGGAACAACTCCTTGATTGATTGGCAGTCGGACTGACCGAGTGACTTAACCGATTAATTGATTAATTGATTGATCGACTGACACACTAAATGACTGACTAATTGATTGACATATCCAGACTGACCAACCGATACTGAGACTGACTGATCGATAGATTGATTGATTCAATGAGAGACTGACTAATGGACTGACTGACGTTCAGACAGATCATCTCATTGGTGGACTGACTGACTACTCAGGTCAGCTGCTTGCTCAGCCGGCTAACAGCTCTAAGTTTCATTCATCACTGAATTCCGGCCCCCGCTAGGCCCCCTGCTCCAGGGAAGGGGGGAAAGATAGGGAAAAGCCCGGTCTGGATAGAGTTAACTTTTATGAGTTCTTTTATTCATGAGAAGCTAGAGACTCGATATTAATGCTAAAGCGGATTTCAAATCTGCATTTATGGAATATTTTTGGGGATTAAAATCAAGTAAGCTGTCAACTCCTATTGTTTCGAGCGAGGGCTCGAATTGACGAAATGAGCTTGAAACATATTCTTCAGTCGTAAACACTGATAACGTTAATTACATTTCTCTCATCTCTTTGCATGTTCATAGGTTATTAACAAGGTGACGAAATGTTTCTGGTCTATTCATGTTACATGGAGAGTACAACACATATGAAGGTTTTGCACAATGAGGTCGTTTGATAGGACAGTCGTAAAACAGTGACAATCGAAATAAAAATCCGTGGTGTTTGGTTCCTTTGTAGAATTTGATTGCGTCACTTGTCAAGGCATTACTTCTATCTGTTAGCTACGATAAAAAATTGTCGCACACATTAGTAAAGGAGATCGAGTAACATTACTTACCTCGTCTAAAGTGCTCCGCGATATAACATGTATCAGTGCGAAGTTGTCAGCAAACCGGAGCATGTTCTCAGCCACGTGACGAGACACATTTCGTACATCAGCGTTGTCAATCTAGGATGGCAACACATCAAATGTCATATACTAGACTTAGGGAATAAAAATTTAGGTTTGAACGGGATAACCTATGAGAGTTTTGTATGTATTTTTTCCAGGCTATACTTTCACAACTGCCAAGGTTGTGTACATAACTACAATGATCTTTCATGCATTTAAAACATGATTACAAGCTTGCACATTGTTGAAATTTTTTCTTTTGTTTTGCGTTTCACTTCCGTCAGATTCGCCGGAAAGTTAGGAAAAAAGTATAAACCAAGGTAATAAATTAATTCCCTTGAGTATTATGACCCCGCTTACATTTCCAATTAGTCCATCTTCAGGAGAGGCTTAGAGACCAAGTTAAAAGTGCGCGAAGACGAGGGTGAGTGTTTTCCAATAGCATAGGGAACCAGGTCCTGATGTTGATTTTAATTCAAGTGGAAAAATTCATTTTATCTTGCTTTGATCTGCGCAATATTCTTCTTTCAAATCAAACCGATGCAACTTGATTGCTACATCACAACCTTATCATATGTTCACGATAATCTTACTGATTGAGTTTTACTTAACAAAAGGTTTTGCAACATCGTATGATGCAAATAAAGCCAGTTGTTGTAAATGGGTATGGTGAAAGAGAACAAAGAACTAATATCAACACAAAATAAACACCTTCACTGAACTCGAAGACTTTTAATTAGAGCCTGCATTTTTCACTTCATTTTTAAAGTTTCAAAAACCTCCAGTCACTCATAGTCTTTAGTGTTCACAAAGAATCAGCTGACCTTCGTTAGTTGACATCCAGGGCCCAAGAGCCCATCTGCCTCGCTTCCAGGCTTTACCCACATGATAAAAAGTCCCGGATTTCCGGGAATATAAGGTTCGTCATTACCTCCAGCAATCTCCACATCCGGGTTACTGATTTCTCCTGATCGATAGCAAAGAAGAATATTTTAATATATTTGACAGTACACAGCTTGCTTGCTGGCTTGGTCTCATAGCAATCAACGGACATTTGATGTTAGACACGTCTATGATAAGTCTATGACATCAATAATGAATGTCAGCGGTAACTCGGCCAAAGGAAAAAAGTCAATCTTGCAAGACAAGGGATAAAGTAATACAATAGCTGATCAATAGCACTTTACAATTGATTGGAAACTAAATAAGAATTATTCATAAAATTATTAATAAATAAGAAATTAAACAAAAACACTCAATACATTAAAATACTTTAAAATGCTGACCCAAACAAAAACGTCTTACGGACGTTCGCTTTCGAAAACACTAAGTGACGAGTACTACCCTCGACCTTAGACTTTTTCTCTAGCTATCTTAAACCCCGAGGTTTAGCCTTTTTACTCAGTCGTTTATAATTAATGCAAGAATTTTAGCTTTTCTTTTAGATCACGCTTACGCGAAATTCTGGTATTAAACCCACTGTGAAAATGTAAGCATTTTGGTTCAAAGGTTTTGTAAATTCTGGAGACTACAAGTGCTATTTGGCAGCCATCATTGGCTTCCTTTTTGGAACTATAGATGATTAATGAATCATTAGTTATATCAATATGATCACCAAGTTATTCTCTATGTCACTGTTGTGTGATCAAACTAAAGTTTTGCTTGTGTCGCAAAGCGCGCATTCTGGAGGTTAGATATCTTTCGGGCGCCGTCGTGCGGTATTCGACATCACTCGTAAATTTTCAACGTCTGGATGCAATCAACAAGAACAATAACTCTAATCGCATTGATTAAAATTAAATATAGGAAAAGATGTACATTTTTCGCTTTACGTGTCGAGTCGATGCGAAGTGGGAGAGATTGTTTCTCAGTTAAGTCATCTAAGCTACAGCCACTTTGATTTATTGACAAGAACACTTTCTGAAAGCTTACCTCTCGGCCCAACGGATATTTCAACACTGATCTCGCCATCCACGGAGTTGGTAAAGGAATGTTCCTCGTGCTTTGGGCTGGATGAAGCAGACTTCAAAAACGCTCTGAATTTACCCCTTCTAACTGCCATCGTGTGCGCATCGGGTTATCACGAAAACCCGGCTTCAAACGAGTCACGAACGAGTCATCACCTAGGAGGACAAGAGCAAATATTTGCCAACAAGCAAATCAATATTAAAGTAAATAACTACATTGTGCAGCTGCTGTTATATTCGCATTTGTTATTTAACGCACGAATTTGAACTTCGTAAAACGCAGGCTTACTTACAATTTTACTTTAATTCCAACTTTTTACGGAGAGCTTGGCTTATGTTTCTGGGCCGCCTTCCCGTCTCGTTGCAAAGCAACATTTTCTAGCAGTTCTATGACGTACGCTGATTTGCAATGGGAATAGAACCTTTTGTGCAGGCTAAAAAAAGCTTGACGTTGACGTTATATTGTTCTTATTCTTCTGTCTTTTGTAGTTTGTTAATTGACTCGCAAAGTGAAGCACCATTTGCATAAGTTCCGTCTTTGGTGTTCAGTCAGGCAATTAATATTTTGATTTCTCGCCGTTTTAGCGGTGTCAGCGATTCTATTTTAAAACTTCTCCCACATTGGGCAATACACTTAATTTAAAATAGTAGTAAAAGCTTAATGTGTCTTAGTAACTTACCTGTCGAGCCATTTTCTAGTTCTCCTTGATCGACCTAAATGTTCAAGGGTAATAAATAAACAATCAAAATTTCGGTTTTCAGCATTTGCGGAACTTGGACAGTTCCCGAACCGTTCAAGGGACCATAAGTGCTTTTTCAGTTATTCGATGCAGGAAAGCTCTGACTGGAAGTAAATGTTGCCAGTTGGTCTCAAAGCACCGCAGAGTAACCATTTTCCAATTATGACTGATGCAATTGCACGAATTGCAAGGATATCGGTTTTCAATTAGTTATCATAGTTTAGCAAAATAGTGATTTTTATCGGTTTACAGGCGCAATAACTCCGCACGGGATTTAAAGAGAATGTACAAGAAGTACTTTATTTTAAATCGCGAGACGTTTTCCGTAACCCGGACCTGAAGCGTTCCTATTTTCGGACCTACAAAGGAGCAGCTTCAGTTTTGGAACCGTTCCCAGGTCCCTAAGTGGATCACTCCCTCGGGTGAGCTTTATTGACCGGTCTGTTGGGGCGCAATTTTGGCTGTGCTCACACAGGATGGGTCGTGCGTGGACACTTCTGACACCTCTGTAAAATTAATGTTTGCGGGTGAGAGTTTAAATTAGAATTGAATTGAATTGAATTCTTGCCAACGAGGTCGTTTTACACAGAACCTTTCCTTATGTCACAGAGGACCGGTCCAGAACCTGTCCATATTTATAGTAAGAACAGTCTCGGACAGCATTAGATCTATTCGTCCCGCCGGTGTGGACATATACGGCCAAAATTGTTCAGCCGGAAGAACGAACTTCTTAAATGATTACATGGTGTCAGACAGCTGACATGAGAAGCTATGAGAACCTACACAGCTCCATACTGCTGGAGCTGCAATTTGTAGGTCGAAAATTTGGACTGGACAAGGACTAGAACTTGATAAACGCAACGGAAAGTCCGGGCCAAGTGTTCAGTTGGATCAAATCCATTTGGTCCGTTGTGAACATAGCCCAAGTGAGCATGTCTTCGCCGAGGCAATAATCTTTGACAACTTTGTCTAACAGCTAACAAGTACAACCTCAGTTGATGAGGAGGACTAGCAAGTGTTTAGCTCCTTGTTATAAACACCTTGACAAATTTAGTAACTCTAGTTGATTTGTCACATTTATCTAGCGTAAAAAAAATAGTTTCACAATCACCATGAATACACACAACGGACAATGCTACTATAAACTTATTCAAATGTTTATTTAAACAGCAGCGTATACGACACATTAGAAGATCTTAGAATTGGTTCCAGAAATCTAACAGTAAATTGAAAGCCTCTCTTATCGTTTCATATTCTCAGCTTTTGACAAAATGTAGCTGATATACAGTATCCAGTTCTCGACACTTCTTGATCATAGTATTGTTATAAAGCAAGTCACACATTGTTTAGACTAGGTCGAGTTTTCAAATATGAGTAAAGACTTCATACTAACCTATCAACAAATGTCGTGTTACCCGTGATTCAGTTTTCCAAAAGGGCCTTTTGATCAGTCTTTTGTTTTGGAAGATAAAGTAATATATAAAATTTAGCTAAACTTAGTTTCTTAAAATTTGCGTTCTTGACTATAATATCTCTGCTCAATCTATGTTTATAAAAATTCTTTGTTTTAGATTTTTCTATTCTGGCACACAAAAAAGATTATTTGCAAACAAGAAGTTTATATTCCAGAGACATCTCGTTTTTTCACAACTATTACTTGGAAAGTTCGTTTCCTCGGATCGTGAAAGCTCGTTTATGTTCTTTCAGCTGGATGGCAAATGTTAAGTGACTTTCATCTCAGCTCATATAGCAGAGCGAAATATGTGATAACCACGCCAGTTACCTGAAAAAAAAGAAAATATTCACTTTGAAATGTTTGTGATAAGAAACTTGACAAAATTTACAGTGTTACGGTAATGTTGACAAGTGTTGAAAAGGTATTTTCTGTAAACAGAAAATTAAACATTGGCGCTATTTCTAGGGTTTTGAAACTAATACTACATTTAAACATATGATTTTCTCTGTTCTATGATGTAACTTGTCTGATTGTCATTGCATTCATCTCGCACATAATGTCACGCGCAAAGCAAAACGTTAAAGGTACCTTACCGTAACAATCAACGTTTTGGTAATGGGTACCAGTCCTCCCGCGGTAATTGCAACGGGGTCTCCATTTAACTTTGCCACGAATAGCATCAACTAAACAAGGAAACAAATATTAAAAAAGGGAAAACAAGGAAGTTAATTCCAGGCTTAATGTGCTGCGTCATTGGCGAGGTACTTATGCGTCACAGTGTCCCTCTTTCAACCAGGTGAAAAAAAGGTGACTAACAAATTTATTGCTGGGGGAGGGGGGTGCCCCTTGGAGTGAGGGGAAGGGGACAAAAATATTTCTAGTTGCATGATGCTGTGAAAACCGGGAAAAGGTCGGCAGATGGCCCACCTTAACCTGGCTCAGACTTCACTTTTGTAATGTCTTTGTTTTACATTCCTTTGATATCTAAGCAAAGGCAATTAATACAAAACTACAAACGTTTCCTTAGATCGAAAATGTTCTCCCTTTGTGGAACAACACCGCTGTAAGCTCTTGCAACATACCTCAGTATGTGTATCCAGATCAACGTTGGATATCTGAACTTTCTGAACAACCTCCGTGAAGGAATGAATCTGCGATGCAAAGAAAAGTTTACCTTAAATGGTGTCAGCTGAACCTGGAATCGTAAGAATGCCCTGATCGATTTAGAAGTCATTTGCCTGCCAAACAGAATTACTTTTAAATTCCAGGAATTCTCCAAATATGTAAAAAAAGAAGCAAACTTAAAGAGGTATAGTTACAACTGTGAAAGAAAGAGATGAATTGCAACGACCACCTAAAAATACAAATGGTCAATTAAATTGTTCCAAGGTACGCCGTCCGTAACGCAACTCCCATAATCAGTATGAACGAAAAATATCAGGTTTAAGAGGAGAAAATGGTGATTAGTGGTTTGTGTGGTTAGCGTTAAATTCTTGGTCAAGGCCTTACTTCCGTCCAGGACCTCAGTTAACTCGCTACGAGTATAACTTTGTTCGCTCTTATGGCTTGCGGTTATTTTAAAATAGCCTGCTAGTGATGTGCAGTGCTTTCCCTGGCGCTAGCTCGAGGGTACTCCCTTATATGGAGTATATAAGTATGTGCGGCCCCAAAGGGTGTTTGGCCGTTTTGGTCATAAAAAGGGTATCGATTTTGGTCTCAAATAGGGTATGGTTTTCTGCGCTCTTGTCTTGAATTCGTATTATTTATAAGCTACTTTTTCATCATTATCGACCATCAACAAAAGCCCCTCGCAATGCCTTTAACATCGGTCTGAACTAGGGAACTAATTATAAGGCAGGTCATCAAATTTTGGTCAGGTCATAAATAGGGTAGGGAAAATCACAGATTTTGGTTTTAAATAAGTTAAGGGTTTTGGGAAGCGGGCCGCACACCCCCACTCGATACTTCTTAGAGTACCCCCGCGGGCGCAAGTTCCCATCCTTAAGTGAACCTTTCAGCTGGCTCACGCTCGAAAGGCGAAGATTCGAGAACAATGCGTGCTAACCCTAATCATGTCGCTAGTGTAAGACAATCCTACTTACTCTGCTGTTTAACTGTGCCCCCATGAAAGACACGCCTGCCATCATAAATGAAACGGTTACAAACCAAAACGCTAAAGTTACTTGAGTCGTCACGCTGTTAGTCTTCACGAATATCAAATTGTAGAACAGAAAGCAGACCAGAGGAATGTTTGTGACATAAACAGTAAGAGTCAAGAACTTGAACAAGTTGTCCACCTTCCTCACAGACCCACATAGAGACGAATGCTGCTGCCTTAGAATCTTGACTCTGGGCAATCCATCGGCAGACGCAGTCAGGCGCAAAGTCTTTCTCAGGCGATAACATTGATGAATCAGGGTCAGGCACACAGCGGAAAAGATAGCAAAAGGCATGAGCCACGCGGCAGAACAGTAAATAAAAACAACGAAGCAAACGGCCTTAGCGGTTGTGCTGCTAATGGGAAGGGGGGATACCAATGCTTGTGCGAGAGGTTGGACGGATTCTGAAGGAACGAACAGAACAACAGCGTAAAGCACAAGATTTAATGTCATCAGGAAATATGCTGCCATAAGCGTTCGTTTAATGTACCTTATCATGCATGACTCGACCACTAACTCGTCAAAGTTCGGCTGAGAATTCCAGTACATCAACAAGCTTTTCAAACTGGACTTTTTAGTTGTCATGTGCATAGTCTTGAAACAAATTGAAGCTTGCAAAGCGGTCTGTAGAAACCATAGGAACGGTGCTAGCAGTTGAAGACTGCCAGAGTCGCGGTAGCTACCGACCCAAAACGAAGCCAAAGTCTTGCTGAAGTTAAGCCACAAGACGAGCAACACGAGGCATTGATAAAAACGCTTTCCAAAAATCGACATTTTTCGATTTGAAAAGTCTCCTTCACAAGGATTCCTTACGTCTTCGAAGTACAAGCCAAACAACTTCATCGGGAAGAATACAGATTGAAGCTTTGCAATAATACAGATCCTTCTTGAGCAAACGCTATTCAGCTTATCTGTAGTCGAACTGTCGGTTACTTCTTGACCCTCGTCAGTATTTTTCCGAAACTCTTTCAGAACTACTCCGGAGGAATCGACCCCGCCGTCGATTGCGCCGTTGGAATCAGCAATTCCTGAGGGACGACTCATGGTTGCTTTTTGCAAGCGTGTTCAGTTTACAGTGGAGCTTAACGCAGCTTAATTGGAGAGATTTTGGAACAATAACAGCATTGACTTAGTCACGGCATGCTCAATATTATTTGAAGTCAACCATTGAGACGTCAAACATACCTTCACCGCCTTTGTTATTGCTTGTCTGTCAGTGATGGATACTGGAATAACTGATAAGGTCAGATAACGGGAATTTAACTCAACTATTTCTAAATCAGTGTGTCAAATTCAAAACATATTTCTGATAACAAAAAAAAATTCATTGATTTCATTGATCAAAAACAAATCAAAGATGACAGATAAAGATTTCATGCGGGATTTTGATCCGCTTAGCATATTTGTTTGATTTAAATTCCGAAACGATATTGACATTTTCGTCACGTGCGCATAGCGGTAGCGCCTAACCCCTACCCGTAAGAGCTTTATTGCACGATCAGAGTGAATGAGCATATCCGCATATAGTACAGCGGATATGCTTAGTAATGGTTACGGAACAGATTTCTGAAATTTTGGTTTTCAAATGTCTGGTTTTCCTGAAAAGATCTTTTATTTTGGGATAAAGTGACACGAGGCAATTTGATTTTTGTTGTGGAATATAGTCAGCTACGCTTTTGAGTAAGTGAGTTTCTTATCTTTACTTTGAATATGAAATGTGCACATGTATTTTAGATGTTCAAAAGTGAAATTAATAACCAGATTGAAATTGACATGTTCGCACAGTAAGATATAGGGGATTTAGACAATAATTTCTCTGCCGCTTTTTTTAAATTTAACATTGTTGACCATACATTAATGTGATGTATGGATTTGACTTATTTAAATTTGTTAAGAAATTAATATTAATATAATCAACAATTATTCCGCAAGTATACGCGCTACGCGCCTCGTTAGCTATAATCATATCAGACCCAACAAGCGCGAGTGGAGTAATTGTTTGTGATTGAAAACGCCCCCAGATATGGTGAAAATGGAACTACGATATCATTGATTGACTGACTGACTGACTGACTGACTGGCTGAGTGGCTGAGTGGCTGAGTGGCTGAGTGGCTGAGTGGCTGAGTGGCTGCTTGGCTGAGTGGCTGAGTGGCTGACTGGCTGACTGGCTGACTGACTGACTGGCTGCCTGGCTGCCTGGCTGCCTGGCAGCCAGTCAGCCAGTCAGCCAGTCAGCCAGTCAGCCAGTCAGCCAGTCAGCCAGTCAGCCAGTCAGCCAGTCAGCCAGTCAGCCAGTCAGCCAGTCAGCCAGTCAGCCAGTCAGCCACTCAGCCAGTCAGCCAGTCAGCCACTCAGCCAGTCAGCCAGTCAGCCACTCAGCCAGTCAGCCAGTCAGCCACTCAGCCAAGGCGGGTGTTCCCCTCCAACTAAACGATCACCCACACATTGTTTTGCAGCAGGAAATACCTCTGTATAAATGGAATGAATCAGTTAATCTACAGCAAGTTTTTCTGCTTTTGCAAATTATGTCTGATGGTGAAGAAAAATTCATTCCTGTTTTTAACTTTGGTCTGAGATACATTTATCGAGGCCTGTAAATGTTTTTAGTTAAAAGCTGAAACAATAAGTTTCCAATATTTGCAAAATTAGGGAATTCTTTTACAATACCGCAACATCTCATTTAGTATATTGTAACTACTCTGATAAAAGTAAAAAAATGGAAGCCTATAGGAGCACACATTATGAGCCTATGTTTGTAATAAGCACCCTATTCTCTAACACACCTCATATTCCCATCTTCTAGCTAGTATTACTGACCTATATGCTAAGTTATCTTTTGAGTTGAAAGTTTAAGGTTATTTTTGAAGTCCATTACAGGCCATTTATTAGCACTTATTTAACTTGAAAATCTTGGTTTCTCATTTTTTTTCAAGATAATTCAGTTTTATCCTCACATGTACCCACTGGATACCTATTTTTACATTTTGCAGATGTCAGTTGCAAATGATATCGATAATCCTCAAAGCATATAGTCGAAACTGCCCTTACGGCCATCTCTCTAAAACGGCCATTTTCCTTTGTGCCCGAGGTGGCTGTTGTGGAGATATTCTACTGTTATCACCTAAAATTGTGCTCAGTGCTGCACAGGATATATTCTTAGCCTTGTAATTCCAGGCCAGGCCTTCCGAGTCAACTTTTGCCGTAAAGAGAGCTGTAATGTCTTTCATTCCAACTGATATAAAAGTGCAAAATAAGTGATAACCACACCAGTCACCTAGCGAATAACAAGAAATAAAAACAATTTAATTTCTCTATGCTAAACACGATGTCATGTTACAACTGATTTTACAAGTTATATCTTTAGATCTAGTGGGAAATGAAAATATTCGAGCTGAATGTCACGACAATACTAACAAAAGAAAAAGGATAGCTCTGACTGGAGAAATTGAATGCAAATGCCATCCCTTTCCACCTCAGCTTAGTAAAGGAGAGAAACACTAGCATTTTTTTTTTACTGCCTTTCATTACAAACCTGAAGACCTGAATAGGCAAGCTTGTTTCGAAAACTCACCATAGTGAAAACGGAAAACATTTTCTTACTGATGGATCGGTGAATCACGGGGTACGTGCTAAAACGAGAACTTAGAGTTCGGCGGTACTGATAGAAAGACCACCGTACGTTTCGGTGGGGATGAGTAGAAAACATACCTTAATGAAAAAGAAACTCATTTCAGAGGTGACGAGTAAAAACTCTCTGTGGTAAAAAGGAATATAATTTGGTGGAAAATTACAGTTGTAAATGGTCGTTGATACCTTACCGTAACAATCAGAGGTTTTGTAATAGGTACCAGTCCTCCCGCGGTAATTGACACAGGGTCTCCATTTAACTTGGCCACGAATAGCATCAACTAAACAGGAGAGAAAAGGTTGATAATATCATACCTTTAAGCTGTATTTGAAGCTTTAATCTATCGCAGTTGATGCCATATAGTGGGTGATCAAAGGTTTGTATCAAGTGATTAAGCTTAGGAAGTGCTGCGTATAAATCTTACTTACGACATGCAGTTATACTTCTTTTATTTACTTTTCCAAAGAACACAAATCAACATGAGCAACCATTTCATTTGAAGAAAGTCGATTTTCTTATTCATCTAGACGTTTTTCGGTACATTTCGTTGTATATACTTCTGAGCGATTCCGTAAAAACATGCCTGCTAGGTTTTCGCCTGGATAGCTAGCGACCTTAAACCTAAGGGGAGTGGGGGGAGGAGAGGCTCCGTTAAGGCCAGGCCAGGCACATTGCCCAGGCACTGGCCTGTCTGCTGGTGGTTTGCTAGCGGTCAGCTGTCAAAAGCAGGGGGTAGGGGAGGGTGTCTTGTACTGACACCCTCAGTTAGCTAGACTTTGAGTTTTCAGCGTTAAATAACCTTGATATTGACTTTTAAGCGCGGTACCGGCCGTGCGGTTGAATGTTTAAATGTTTAGGCGGGCTTTATCCAACCACATTTATTCTTTTGCTTTTCGAGACACCAATCTTGACACTTTGTCTCCTTGCGCCCCGAAACACGTAATGTGGCAAAGCGTGTTTCGGGGCGCAAGTGAGTTCAAGTTACGGAACTTGATATAGTGCACGGGTCATTTTGCAATTTATGTGCGTTGGCTTTTGGGCTGGCGTTACATATCTTCGCTACACAGTGCTGACGAGCCCCAAGAAGGGCGAAACAGCTGTTCACTGTTGCGATCCTACTTTATCGGTTCTTGTCATGTTGGTGTCTCGAAACGTTTTTCACGTAGTATCAGCCTTGCAGGACACCGCGGAAATACGTTTTTTGACGTCACAGTAACTGGTCAGTGGTCATCACCATCGGGCTGTGCTGTCCTTCGATCGAGCAGTCTCTGAGATCGGTATTTTGCTTTGTTTTAAGGTCGAAAATATCCTTGATAGTTCTCGTTATTGGTGAGTTTGACATCCTGAAATGGGTTTTTAATACTCAAGCAATGTTCGTAAAGAATAGCGGTACAGGGGAGTCATTTTGTGTGGAGTAATGTGTAGTTTGCTGACTCGAGCCAGCTCAAGCGGACGAAGCGTGGATCGTGTTGCTTCAGCCGCCCTCGCCTCAGAATTGTGAAAATCAACGATGGGTATCCAGCAAAGCAGAAAATTTGTCCTGTGTGCAGCTTTTGCAAGGATTTTGAAGACTGGTTGGATTTAAAGTGTAATTTGCACGAAATGGTTAAGGTACATGTAAGTCGGGACCGTTTTATTCACACTCACTTTGCGCCGACATGTGGTGCTTGTTCATTGAGATTGTATTTCGCAACGCGTCAAAGAAACTTTGATAAGAATTTGTCTTTAAAGACTGGCGTTTTGGCTTGTCTATCACCTTTCTGACTTTCTGCGCCTTTTGGAACGGGTGAAATATTTTTTTTTGTACCTGCCGTTTGCTGTAAGAATAAAACATTTGTTCATTTCATTCACAAGATATTTCTCTATCATTAAAGATTGTTTAAGCCTACATTTATATAATTGTGGCGTTTGCGAAGGGAGTAGAAATCGAAAATATTATGATTTGTTGGCCGCAGCGAACGCTGGAAATACTGTAAACATTTAAGACCGCTCAATATCTTCGGTTCATTGACAATTTTTCCTTTTTTGAGGTCTTTTTTGTTTCCATCAATTAAATGTTGATAGCACATGGAAATTTTCAAGACCGTTTCCCTGTACATGTATGCACATGTAACTAAATATTTTAAAATGCCCAAACACCTGTATTTGTTTACACGAAACCGCTTCCACTTATGAGATCTGGTCATGTTTCACTTCTTTTGATGCTGAAAAGACATTCAACATTTCAGAGAGGCAGTAATCAACTCCTCAATGAAACCCACTAGTTTATTTTGTTTACTCAGTCATTTGAAGCTTTTCGATTTCTATTTCCCTATCTTACATGTGCATTGTATCAACTTTCATAAATAATTGACTGTTGTTGTTTTTCCTTTCATTTAATTTAATTCAGATGAGCTTTGCTCAATCACTACAAAATAATTTTTACATTGTAATCATACATGTACATATCACATGCTTTGAAACAATATGAAATTAATTATGATCGCCTTAGTAATAGTATTGTATCATCCTCCCTTCTGTAAGATTCTTACTTAACTTGTAACCACTTTATTACAAGACATGATAGCACCTGATGGCAATAAATTATATATGTATAATATTATTATAGGTATTTATTTTTTTCCTGTGATAAATTGGCTAACAAGTGGGTTTGTTTATGCCACTGTGTCTCTGAATTGGCTCACTGTCGTCTACAAACCATTGGTAATATATCTTGGCTACATCTAACTCAGATACTAGACACAAAAGCATGTATTAAAGAACAGATACATTTCTTACAAATGAATATTTATTGCATTTAGTTCATCACTTTAGTTCTACAACATTGCTTTTCTTCAGTGAGAAATTTTGTGCAAAGTCTGAAGTTGTAAGTTGCAAAAACAAGTTCCGTCAGTAGTTGCGAATCACTTAAAGTCAGGCTTTGGTGCTGTAAACTGAATGGCAAAGCGAGGAAATTAGAAATTGTCTCAAATACGCAAGTGATAAGAGGTAAACTTGACTGAAATCTACAGACTCCTTTTTTTAGGTTTAGGGTTAAGGTTAGGCCTAAGGGACAAGGTGGGAGGTACAGTGGCCATGTGGTTAGTGCGCTCAGCAATGGATCGAGCGGTCCGTGTTTGAGCCCTGGTCAAGGACATTGTGTTGTGTTTTTGAGCAAGACACTTTTACTCTCACAGTGCCTCTCTCCACAAAGGTGTACATATGGGTACTGGTGAATTTAATGCTGGGGGTAACCCTGTGATAGACTAGCATCCTATCCAGGAGGTAGTAGAAATACTCCTAGTCGGTTCATGGTGCAGAAACCGAGATAAGCCTGGCCTGATGGGCCACTTGGCTCTATGCAGACTTTACCTTTTACTTAGGGACAAGGTACTGCATCAAGTGGGGGGAGGGACAGCGGAGTCAGAACCTCCCACTTCCCATACCCTGTTCTCCCACTTCCCATACCTCTATCTCTTGACTCCCAACCTTGTTCATCCTGCTCCTGTCCCCTGTAAATTAAGAGACTCAAAACACATCCTAGTCATTTAGCTGCACAGTCCTCAGGCATTTCCTTTTCCTTTTTTCCTTCATTTTCAGCCTTGCTACTCTTACCCGTCTTTCAAGTGAATGACCTATGACTTAACCACTGTCAAAGGGTTTCATTTTGAGCCTCATTTTGAGCCCAAGGGTGAATTTTTCTTTGCCCGTCGGCCTAGAAGTCTCTAAAGACACTAAATGAAAGTCAAGTAACATTTTCAGTTCTTGTTTTTGAAAGTATTTGAAGCCTTAATGAATGACAAAAATTAGCATTTTGCATTTCTCTCCGGATTCCTACCCCCTATTCTCCCGGGCTCCTGCCCCCTGCCTCTCCCCACCATCAACAGATGGCTGAATGTTCAGGAGAGGAGTTGCCATATGGAGAGCATTGGTCAGTGTTCTCTCAGTTGGTGTTTTTACAGCATTGATGTTGTGGAAATCATCCATGGACAGTATCTAAAAGGATTTTTGCTGAGCCAAAATAGAAAAAAATGTACAATAGAAGAAGTTTTCTATTGGGAAATCCAGATAATAGTAATATGTAAACAAATATTAATGTTACAAAGTTATAGAGTCTCAGGCTCTAAGGTAATGTGGTCAGAAATTATCTGGGTGGCCTTATAATCAGAAGATTGTTGTGTGAATACAGGGGGGATAGCCTATTTATAACTAAAAATGAAATTCATTGAGTTTTAACTGAAAGTTGTTATTACCCAGATTTTATGGTAATTTTATTGTCTTGTATGCATGTATTTTTAATTACACTTTTAACAGCTTTGTATTCCATGTCTTCTGTCATCTAAAGATAATCAGATGTCATGTACTTCTTGTGGTTTTTTTAATAGCTAAATAGCTTTTTTTCTAAACTCTAACAGCTATGCAACTAGTTTAAAATAATTTTCACACTTTAGAGGCGCTAAAAGCAAAATACAGAACTGCAACAATTCGAAATTATGACAAGAAACAAAGAAACAATAATAAACATGAAAATTTAAAATTTTATTTTCGCCAGCCTCAAGCTTTCTGAAGTACAGTATAATTAAAATTGGATATTTTATGAGAAAACATACCTCGGTGAATTCTTCCTCGAGTTGAGGCCAGATTTTGAACCCTTTTGGGGACTCAGTCCTACACTTGTTACACCAACGTGTCCAAGATTTATACGAAGCACTGCTTCGATTTCGGCCAACTTGGTCTATAATTCGGTGATGCCGAGTGAGGACAGGATGACCGTGATTACTTACGTGAGTGCCCCCAATCGAACAAGAGGACGAACACGAGCATGTCTTCCCGACGATTTTGATCGAAATGCCGTTGACATACCGATTCATACGGTTCAAGCCCATCAATTCAACAAACTTGAGAAGTTGATGTCCTCAGAACACCGTTACAGCAACACAAAAGCTGCCTAGTTTTCGCCTTAGCGCACATCGTAACGTAAATTGCCACTGGCTCGCCGCTTGCGAGCATGAACTCTCACGAAACAACAACAATTTCACACCGTGTGCAAGTTCAGTTTGGCTTTGGCATAATATATAATATTAACTGAGAACTATCCAACAAATGAGCGGAGTTTAAAAGCTAAGTTTACAGTGTGCGCTCTAAGTTTTGTATCTTTTTGACTGTCGTTAAGACTCGCTGCGAAAACCATTTAAAAGTTGCAGGCATTTTGTAGATTTGTTAAGGTGTACCGCTGACCAGCAAAATACTGTATCGCGCCCCAAAAACGTATTTCCGCGGTGTCGCCTTGCAGTCTATTGCTTGTTATTCTGGGTATTTTACTCAGTTGTTTAACCTTGTTGGAGGCTTCTGTGTTAACATGGCACCCTGCTAGAGTGGTCCATGCCACACGCATGCGTGAGGGGCCAATCTCCTAGCCAGGGGGGGGGGGGGGTGGTCAGATGACTTCTGGCCGGTGGGACTGTCTTTTAGTCAATGCGGGCATGTTTTTGCGAATTCGGTCAGACTTAAAGAATCGCATTAAAAAACATAGCTACAATCCTGCATGACCATAAGTCTCGGTGCACTCTGCACTTTTGCCAACATATGGTGTTTCTGTCCACCTTCCCCTCCCCATCCCCAACACATGATGCCGCGGCTGATCCATTCAAAGTAGACACCCTATTCCAACATTGCTTTGGGTGGAGGGGGCTCATAAAATTGAACAATGACTTCCACTTCAAAACATTGCTTTCCCATGCAGTTGGCATTTTGTAAAGTGCCAGGATTGTAGGTTTTTAAAAGCATACCTCAGTGTGTGTATCCAAATCAACGTTGGAAATTTGAACTTTCTGAACAACCTCCGTGAAGGAATGAATCTATGAAAGAAATGAAACAAAAAATTATCTCCAAAATAAAACCCTCCAACAATTTCTGAGAATTACGACGAGCTTTTTATTGCTCTATTACAAATCTGAACTAAAATCCCTTATTTAAAATCAACTTTGGTTGTTTTAAAGTTCATCCATATGGTTGAGGGTCTCCCTAAAAGTGCAAGAAAGAGCATTATCTGTAGGGTTAAAAGTGTTTGTGTCTCGGGCAGTTCTTATGGTAAAAAAATTCGCAAAATCACGTCCGGTGCTAGGCCTTACTAAGCCTTCCCTCCCTTGTTAATATTAAAGTTAGATTGTAAGCTGACAATTTAAAATATTCTTTAATTGGCTAATCATAACTAGTTCAACGTTTCAGTTGAAATTAACCTTTGAAGCGTAATGACCTTTCACTTACTGCTAATAACAGAAATTAATTGTTAGAACTGGTTATGAGAATTCGTGGGTCCTTGACAGGTACCAATTCAATCATATCTGAGATTCCCAACATATAAGTACCGGTTCTGTTCGGCAGATTTTGGCATTCAGTTGCAAGAGAAAGCCCTCTCTCGGTAGTTCGTTATTATCAGTCTGATAAAATTGCTTGTTGCAGTTTTTCTGACCGTATAATGGCTTTTCTAATTTTTGTTTTAGTTAGAGCTAGAGTATCTCTCACAATACACATACCTTGTTGTTTATGCTTGCCCCCAGGAAAGACACGCCCACCATGATAACAATAACGTTAGCAAACCAAAAGCTTAAAATCAAAATCGTGGTCGTGTCATTATACTTGATGAATATCAAATGATAGAGCAGAAAGCAAACCAGCGGAATGTTGGTGACGTAAACGACAAGTGTTAAGAACTTGAATAAGTTATCCGCTTTTCTCACAGAGCCACATAACGACGAGTGCTGCCGTCGTAAAATTATCACCCTCCGTAGTTTATCGGCGGACGCAGTCAAGCGCATAGCCTTTCTAAGACGACCGCATTGATGAGTCAAAGTCAGGCAAACGGCTGTAAAGATAGCCAACGGCATCAGCCAGGCGGCTGTGCAGTACAAAGTAACTACAAAGCTAAGCACCTTCACTGCTATGTTGTCGATAGGGAGGGGGGACATTAGCGCTCTTGCGAGGAGTTGTAGGGATTCAGAGGGAAGAAAAGCAATTAAAGCGTTGAACGCTGAATTTAATGCCATGAGGAAATATGTGACCAACAGTGTTCGCTTGATGGACTTTATCATGTATGGCTCAATTACCAATGCGTCAAAGTTCGGCTGAGAATTCCAATATGACATCAAACTTTTCAGACCGGACTTTTTGGATGTGATTTGCATAGTGAAGAAACAGATCGTAGCTTGTAGAGCGGTCTGCAGAAACCATAACATCATTGCAAGGACCAGGGTGTCATCGTGACGGTGGTCTTTATCGACCCAAAACGAAGCCAAAGTCTTGCCAAAGTTGAGCCAAAACACCAGTAAAACGAAGCACTGATACAAACGATTTGCAAATACAGAAGCTCGGCTTCGATTTGGCACTCCCTCATAATCCATTATATCGTCGATGAACAATCCAAACAGCTTCATAGGAAGGAACAAAGGTTGCAGCTTTGCAATGAAACAAATCTTTCTTGCATGATCGGTGTTCAGTGCGATTGCGTTTGCATTCTGAGTTAAACCTTGCTCATCCTTACTTCTCTCTCTAAACTCGTTTAAAATGATCACTGGGGAATCGACCTCGCCGTCTGTAGTGACTTTTGAGTTATCATTACCAAGTTGAGTACTCATCGTAATAATGCTTGCTGTCGAGGTTGTTTTCTGATTAATTAAGCGCTATACCTCCTTCAGCTACCCATAATAAAACTTATAGTCACGATACGCCCTATTAATCAACTTTGATACCCGCCTACTGAGAGGTGAACAAAGAAGACAGCAAAAGAACAGGAAAGATAAGAATTCAAGTATAAACACACGCGCACATTTACGTTCCAGTAAAACTGTTCAACAATAAACCCTACTCAGTCCACCGAAGGAAAACCTACTTACTTTCGGGAGGACTCAATATCGGAAGAGAGTGCATGGTGTTTGTTATCGAAACGAACAACTTGTTTGGGTTTATTATTGGAAGTGTTGTTGCGTTTAGATGCACACAGGTATGATGCATGGTAAAACTCATGCCCCGTCCACACTACGTCGAAGAAATTTGAAACCGCAGCATTATTTCTCCGGTTAGGCCTACCGTCCATACTAATCCGTCACGAAAACGGAGCTTTTCGAAAACGCTCTTCAAACTGGAGGAATTTGAAAACGCCTGCTTTGCGTTTTAGTGTGCAGGGAAAACATTTTGAAAACGGAGCTTTTAATTAGAAAATAATGGCACGTCGATAATCATGTGATTTCCCCGACCGAGTTTTACCCAAACACAAATGCAAAATGACCGGTGATTGTTGCGTTTTCAAATTCCTCCGGCGTAGTGTGGACGGAGAGCATTAAATGCGTTTTCAGGGTGAAACCTCAGTTTTCAAATTCCCCAGGGGTAGTGTGGACCAAGCCTGAGTAATAGTATGAAAGCTCGAGCAAATAAGGATTTACACTACTCGTGAATTTAAATTTCAAATTGCACTCGCCTTAAGAACTCGCGCAGTTTTAAGAGAAAACGATTATACTACTTAACAATAAGTCATCAATATTAGTTTGTACACAGTGAAGGCAAAGTCAAATAACCAGTATTTTATTTTTACATTTCAAATGTACCCCTAGTTAAATAGAGCTCGGATAGGAATTTCTGTCCCTCCAAATTCTTAAATGACTGTAGAAATATATTTCTATTTATAAAAATATTCAGGGTACATAATACATATCCCCATCTCCCGATCCCATGAAACCCACCAGTCACGCTGGTACAGTTCAATATTCGGGAAATAATTTTAAAGTTCATGCGCTTTTTCAGTGTTCAAAACTGCAATTCGATCTTTGAGACTTCATTCAGCGAAAAAGTGATGACTGTTATTCCTTTCACGGTATATATATTTTTAAAGACAATGGACGTCTAATTTAGCCCAACTCCTGAAGAAGTATGAAGATGTAAATGAAATAAGGAAAATAAGACTGGCCACTAGTTGCCGAAATCAACAGGTAATTCTGGGCAGTACATAAATAAAATTTTCATTTCGACTGCTTGTATTTGCAATTAATTTTTCACATTTTCCTGTACCAGTCAAGAAGTTGTCTTTGCAAAATTCCCTTTTAAAAGGAACAAATATACAATTTTTAAAATATTTCCAAGAAAAGGAGTGAGGTGGAAAATATGGAAATAACTTAAAAACTTTGCAGGTAAGATTCCGTCTAATTTTCCCTCTGTAGGAAAATGAGTTTCTTTTTGAATGCGTTCACATCTAGGAAAAATAAGAGAGATTTCTAATATTTCCCGCGGTGTTCACCAAACTACACATTTCTCGATTGGATTCATTGGCGATCCTAGAGGACAATCAAAGGCATTTGCAAAATCTGGATTATTCTTTAGCGTGACATCAACCCTAAAGGAGATAAATTAAAGATAAAATACGTCAAAAAATCTTTTAAGTTAAAATATAACTGCTGTATACCCCCTATTATTAAACACTGAATCATTAGATAATGCAATACAAGGATGTTCACTGGCTTAGCCATCATGGTATATGAGCCATTATGAGATGCTCTGCAAATATGGTAAGCGTGAATTTTGAGGGAGTTATCTATTTTATTTTATCAAGGTTCTGTGTATTTTTTTTGGGGGGGGAAGGGGGGTTAATAAAACAATGATTCCACTCGCGCTTGTTGGATATGAGATGGTTAAAGGCAACTCGGCGCTCGGCACCTCGTTGGCCATCTATCATCTGCTATCCAACGCACGCTCGTAGAATAATTGTTGATTAGATTATGTTGATCATGCCGTTGGGCGGTATTGTTCGAGTTGTACATGTCATTAGTCCTGACACGAAAACTTACACAGTTTGAATTCAATAACATTTATCACCAAATTAAACTTTCCGTAAGAACTTGGTAAAAAGATCACTAAAACGTTAGCGTCGATGACATCGCATTTAGCGTTTATCTCTCGTTAATTTGACGCCTATCAAAGTTACCATTTATTTTGTTTAGTTTTTTACTTCACTAGTTACTCACCGTAATTTGCCTGGAGAGTGAACATTAGCTTGTAAATCAGTCAGTTGATAGCTAGGAGTGGCCCTCTCGCACCAAATCTGTCCAAAGAAATAAATATACAAAAAGATGATATATATTTTTTTCATCTACAGATGCAAAACGAGTTACAAAGCTCACTGGCAATCAGAATTAGTGACTTAATTATTACAAAACGGAGAGACGCTTATGTCTGCGTCTTGTACCCCATCGTCGTTCACAATATGATGTATACTGCTGTGTTGTTGAGTTTTATTGAAACATTAAAGCCCGGGGGGAGGGGGGGGGGTACTTCCAGAAATATTGAGTGGGGGTGTGCGGCCCTCTTCCCAAAACCCTTATCCTATTTATGACGAAAATCTGCGATATTCCCTATCCTATTTATGACCTGACCCTTAAATCAAAACCCTGTTTCAGACCTGCGTTATGATTGGTTCCCTAGTTCAGACTAATGTTAAGTTACTATAAACATAATTTGAGAAGGGCTTTTGTTGTTTTTCTTTTCGATAATGATGAAAAAGTGGCTTCTTCTTAAAAGCTTACCCATATGAAGGCTAGAGTGCAAAAACCATACCCTATTTACGACCAAAATCAGCTAAAATCGATACCCTATTTATGACCAAAACGGCTGAAAAACCATACCCTTTGGGGCCGCACCTACCTATATAGCCCATATAAGGGAGTACCCCCCCGGGCATTATAGCTTATGCCGTTAATGCCACTCATCTATCAATACAAACAAAACCAATCGAGACGGACAGTCCATTTACGCATTTGAACATGCATTATGCAACAATGAAAGACATTGCATATCAAATCAAGCAGACAACAAACGCGACAGTCCAAAACCATAGTTAATAAAGAGAAATGGTTATGAAGGCCGGTAAACATCAAAGAAGCAAACAAACAGGCTAATATTTATGTTGGAAGGTCCTTCGCCCAGAACATCTTTTGTTTTATGCTCTATGACTATGTATGAATTACATAATCGCAATGCTTTTATTGGTTAGTTGTATAGACCCTATTCATAAATAGCTGCCAATTTAAAATTCTTTTGTATGCATTTAAATTAGCCCAACTAACCTCGTTTGAGAGTAAAAATTCTCTTGAATTGTCTACTCAAAAACGAGGTTAGTTGCGCTAATTTTAATACTTACAAAAGAATTTTCAATTGGCAGCCATTTATGAATAGGTTCTATGAGCACACACCTTTTACATTTTGCCAGGTTTTGTGCAGGGTCAACCCCCAAAATAGCTAACAACAACGTACAACAAAGAACTTTGTCAGGTTTCCTAACTATTTTCTTCTATGAACTATGCCAAAACGAAACGTAAAACAAGAAATCCTTTCACTCGGCATTTTTAAATATTCTTACCTGAGCAAAAGAAAGGAAAAACAGTTGGTTGGAATTGAGGCCAAGATTAGGCAGTGTACTATCATGATCAGTCTCAGCAAGCCACTTGTGGTAAGCCTGTTATAAACCCATAATATCCGGCATCAGAACTTTCAGAAAATATTTACGGAAGTTTCTCTTCTTTACTTAACTTACCATTTCTTTTAGGGTAGACAAGTTACTGAAGCCGGGTCAACTGGTTGGCAGATAGGGGGTCTTGGACTCAGAATATCCAGATTTCACGTCCAGGGGCCCGTTTCTCGAAGATCCCGAAAAGTTTTCGCACCCGGAAAGCCATAGCAAAATCTCAAACCTTGATTACAGCGCTGTTTTATTCACATATTCTTAATATGAACAGAGTTTCTCTTCATACAAGTAGTTTCAGGCGAATACACCTCTCCGATTTTAGATACAGATGAACTAGAAATGGCTTTACGGGCCCGAAAAGTATCCGGGGCTTTCGAGAAACGGGCCCCTGGGCCGGGTTGTTCGAAAGCAGGTTAACGATCGTTTACGTTAACCCAGGATTATAAGTTAACCGAAGTATTAATTATTCTTGTTAAAAATGGTTTTCATTGCTAATGTTTTGTGTAGTTTGAGATTATTAAAACTTAAAACTGAAGAACAAACAATACAAACGGAAAACCTAACCGAAAAGTTACAAAACTCATATCAAAATTCTGGCTAGTCCTGCATCCTGGATAGCTAAAATCTTGGTCAAAATAAAATAAGAAAAAAACCACCCTCCCCCGAATCAATGATGAACTAGCGCTAAACGCAAAGCGCGCCATTTTTGCCATCATTGAAATGGGGGGAGGGGTGGTCTCAAATTTTTATTTGTATTGCCCAAGATTGTAGCTTAATTGGGATTTGAACAGCCCTGCCCAGTGCCCCCGCTACCCTATTGCAATGTCCCCAACCTCTAACTAGAGAGTCAAAGAGAACCAAACTACCTTCCTGAAAACTTGTCTACCCGTCATGATGGAGTCTCCATTAAGTGACACGAAAATCGTTAAATAACTCATTAACACTTCAAAACCATCTCCTTACCCTGTAGGCAAGCTTTAATCCGCCATTGTCGGCTGTGTTTTCTCCTAACGTCTTTTTACCATCCAACTAGAAGATAAATAAGAAATAACAATACGTGTAAACTTGAGGGGAGATGGAACAGGACTTAACAGTTTACAGCAGGAGACTTGGCCACCGAACGACAACAACAAACGAGCGTTGTTTTGAAGAGGACAGGTGACTCCAGTTGAAAAACCAAGTTTTTTTAAAGGGCTACTGGTCAGAGGAATTTGTACGTTATGACTGACCGCAGAGTTAATTTTCTGATTTCCTGCTTGCACAGATTGTGTTAGGTGGCTCGGGCCGAATTCTTTGAAATTAAACCCTTATACCCTTTATATGAAAAGAAACTGCCCATGAACTGCAATGATGTGACTTTCATCTCTAACTCTAACTTTGACATTGCTGTTCCCAGTTGTACAGTCTTGACGCATGTCTACAGAACCTAGTAAAATGTTTTAGTTTACCAAGAGTTCTCTGTAGCTCAGTACAGTGGCTAAAGCGGCTGAATGGTACACGGGAGGTCAGAAGTTCTATCGGAAACTGTATTTTTTCTGATTGCCTTACCCTCGGGACAAACAGCCGAACTTTTATTAAGCAGCCACATATGAAACCGCCACTCCTTGTTAAGCGGGCAGTTACCAAATTCCCGGTATTATTGTAAGTATAAGCTCATCGAAGTTTTTAGATGACTTACATGGTGTCCTAAAACTGTATAATGCTGGTATTCATTCACTAAACATTGCTCTCTATTTAAAAAGCCAACTAGAGATTCTTCATCCCACCAGTTTGCTAGGTTTCCTTTTTTATCAAACATGGCACCTGTAAGATGAAAGCACAGCGGGTGTGTTAAGTTATATATCGTCTGTAACAGTTTCTAATTATTCATCTTTATGAGTATTTCGTTAACTGAAGTAGGAAACCCGTAGCAGGGAGGGGGAAACAGACCTGAAGAATCAAATCCGTGAGTAAGCTCATGACCAACCACAAATCCAATGGCTCCAAAGTTCTCCGCGCTAATAAAATAAAACAAATAATAAATTATGTAACTGAGATGAAGGAGAGAAAAAGCTTACAAACAAACCAAACAAAATTGACCAGTGGAGCATTAGTAGCCTAAGAAAATAGCGCGTGCTGGTGGTTACGGATGTAGGGGACTGGGTTTTGGCAGGTGCTGTTGGTCACGGAAGGAGGGGTCTGGTTTCTGGCAAGTGCTGGTTGCCACGGTTAGAGGGGTCTGAGTTCTAGTCCAAAGAAACGTCACAACAATGTCTTTCTCCGCCCAGAATTACCTATGATTTGTCAAGGAAACTGGCAAAATTTTACAGATAACCTTTGATGGACTACAGTCCCTTTCCAGGAGGTAGTGATGAAGTAGCAATATATAGCTGGTTGCCTTAATGCTTTATGTTACTGTTTGGATTTGAGGCATAAGACATACTTTAGATCAGTTTTCCCGCTAACGTGAATACGCTGGCGAGTGCTCTTAAATACTTACTGTGGATGTTCAAAATGATAAAATGGAGGTCTAAGAATTCCTGCTGGTACGACTGAAAAGTAAAGAGAACTTGATAAGGAGAGAGGTCGACTTTCCGCATCAACGTCTTTTGCTACTTAGCTGAGAGCATAAACATGATGCTGGCGTTTCATCCTGAAAGGAGAGAGTTCTGCCTGCTAATCGAAATTCCTAAAATTCTTAAGCGGCAGTTTTGGCGGGAACGACGGCGGGACCTACGCACGCGCAGTCACGCGCAGTCACGCGCAGTGTGTCGGACTGCCATGTAGCAGAAACTCGTACTCACCTATTTTATTGCTTTGAGGTGAATAGTATGCGTTAATCTCAGTCGGTCGCATGTCCCATCTGTAACGACTCATAACGCTTCCTCTTGCTTGCAGTGTGTTTTTCATTCTAAGTTTCTGCTCGTTCAATCGATTTTGAAAGAACTTTTTGGGGTCACTTTTCAGCTGAAAAGAAAATATGAGAGAGTTTAAAGCGGTTATAACCGCATTGCTACACACAAACCAAGTGAAGCATTTTAAAGACCTTAAACGTAGCCTAAAGGGGAGCCTAGGGGTTTTGGGCGCTGGATTTGAAATCCGGAGATCCCGAGTTCAAATCCTCTCCCCTGCCACTAGATGGTTTTGGGTTTGGTGGTCCCAGATTCAACTCCTCCACACCTTGTAAATAGCCAACTGGTCAGCCTCCCGCCAGTTGGGCTTTTTAACAAGCTTCTGTTTGATTTATAATGTTTGTCTTATTTTCAGTGTCCACAATTAGTACAGCAGTGATAAACACTTCGACACCTAAAAAAATATATTTATTCTATTTTATTTAATTTATCAAAGCTTGAATTAAAGTTAAATGTCTGATAAAATTGTTCTCGACACTTACTCCAGAAAAATATTCCTCTAGTGCAGTTATATTCGTGATAAACTCTGGGTAACCTACTTGCTGAAAAATGGCTTCGGCCTGAAACAGAAATAGAAATACATCAAAGTTAAAAGAAAAACCCCTTGAAAGCTCTCTAAAATCAATGCTTCTATTTTTAAATAGAAGCAGTTAAAACAGGTAGATTACAAGCTTGAGAGTTTATATCTTCAGATCTTCCTCGGAAGTTTTCGGAAATCTTCGGCTATCTTCGGAAACCTTTGGAAACTTTTGGAAAATGTTATTTGTATAAGCATTTTCTGTGACTGAGTTCGACTGGCCGAGCTTCTCTCTTCGAGAATACTGTTTCCTGTAAATCATTGTAGACCAGGCTTCTTACCTTTTCTTTCGCGGCCTGTTTTGTTTGACTGTCCATCCAATTGACAGTTTCTAAGTTTTCAATGAAAGCCTCTCGTATGTTTTGAACCATTTGATTGGCCTGAAATTGAGTAACAAAGTTTATTTAAAGCAAAGTTTGATTTCTGTTCAGTTAAGAAAAAAACAAATAAGAAAACTATCTTTAGGGCCCAGAAGTATCATTACCGTGCCGCCGAGGACAACGCCAAGTTAAAATGAATATATATTGTACTTTCTATTGGTTTACGAATTGCGTCTCATACAAATATTTAACATGTTCAAGTTCAAGTTTAACAAGTTTAAGTTCAATTTGAAGTAACCTATCAAACACGACAGACGGTGCATTATTACCACAGTTGTAAATAGCAAGAAGCCTTAGAACGCAGTTCTAAAACACTTTGTGATATGGCTCCTGTACTTACTCGATGTAAACTTTGATTAGTAACACCGCTTTCCTTGTCAGTAACATACAACATGGATACCCCCATGTCAATGGACGCGTCTGTATTGCGGACGCAGCGCCGCCATAACTCACTGGATTTCTTTATTCCATAAGCTTGGCGCGCGTACTCCAAGTATGTGTCATGGAACTCCGATGAAAGATAAGGACCGTATTCATAAATGATAGTCCAAGTAATGTAATTAGCAACCACCCTTAAATGAAAACAAATCAATCAGCCCAACTAACTTAGTTAAAGCAGACAAGCTATGAATGGCCTTAACAAGTTGTATATTTCTAGATCACTCGCGGTTTTGGAAATCCCAGGAGGGTGTAGAAATAGATAGCCAATTCTGTCACGCGGATTTTGCTCACGTGGAAACCCCAAGCGGCTTACACGCATCTTCGTCTTCCACGAAAGGGTCCACGCAATGCGCGTGCGAGGTAAAGTTGTCCGTGGGAGAACTGGGTACTGCATCCAGCGCTGCGATCGGTGATAGACATTCGTTAAGATTGTTTTGTTATGCGATCTGATTTTTTTTCATACCAAATTTTTCCGTGGCTTCTGTCCGCCTTTATCAGATTTGCAATGTTAAGGTTCATTAACATTGCAACTCTTATGAAGGTGGGCAGAAGCCACAGGAAATTTGGTTTAGTAAAAACTGATCGGATACTCGGAACTTGGGAACCATGTCTAAAATTAATTTGAGATGGACTACTTTGGCAATAAGACCTACATATGGGAGCTTAATTCTTTGACCAGTCGTCCTCTATCGATATGGATATGGATCGATGTCGTATATTGTAATGCGTAGATACGTACTCCGTAGACTTTTTTCTTGTGGTGTAAGTTTAATTGTAATTGTTGTAATTGTTCGATCGAGCAAATAAAAAAATAAATAAATAAACAAATAAATTTACAACTCACCCCCTAGTCTTACTATTTTTGAAAATTTTCATCAGTTCTTCCAGATACTTGGGAGCCCCCACAAAGATTTCTTCTGATTCCGTGATAGGGTTGCTTAAGACTTCAGTTAATTTGTTGAAATATCTTGTCCAGTTAAACTGAAAACCAAAGAAAAAGTAATCATACGTATTATTAGACTGTTGTTGTTGTTGTTGTTGTTGTTGCTGTAGCTGTCGCTCTTTGTTGTCACTCTTATCACTTGTTGTTAATTGTTATGGTTGTTGTTGTTGTTGTTGTTGTCGTTTCCGGTTGTCCGCTCGTTGACGAGCTAATATTTTCCTTGAATTTCATGAAAACGCAACCAGCTTTAAATCTGTAATTGCCGATGAGAGCGGATGAAAGTTGATGATCACACCCCAGACGATTTCAACTCTCCTCGGCTCTGTCGTTAGACCCCGCTTTAAAGTATCAATTACGACTGAGTACCTTACAACTGTTCATATATTAAAATGCTTGCAGTGCCATACAATGAACATAATAAATGAACTGTCGAAAGGAGAGCAGATTTTAATTACTTTTTGGTGATTTTTTTCAAGATACGTTGACAGAATTTGAAAAAGTCGGCGCACGTTTTGAGGTTGAGATCACAACATTATGCATGCATAGCCCATAGTGTCACTAAACAAATAGTTTTAGTTCACTTGTATAGTACTTTTTAACAAGACTAGGCCATTACATTTAGGTTTTTATCAACGAAAAGACGTCCTTCTCATGAAAGTGCTCCTTTAAAACAACTACACGACAACATTAATAATAAATCGATCTTGTTATTCTTAGTTACTTATATCCACCTAAACTAGCGATCCAGGCCAAGAGCCGGGCGTAACATGTAAATGAAAACGTTCTTACCCCAGGCAGATTAGCTTGAAAATCACTTATCGTCCATTTTATGAGGTCACTACGTTTCTCTTTGCTCTCAAATTTCGTCTCATCTTGCATGGCCTATGAAACGAAAGGTACAACTAGTAGGTTCAAAACTTTTACATTTTATGTCGTTTACATTAAATTTTACAGGTACTTAAAGTGATCTTATACAAAAAAAATATATATTTTTTCTACTATAACAATTAGAGATACTTAAGGCTGTTCAGAGCCTGAATTCATTAATGAGCTAGTACGAAATATTTGGGTGACCATTCCTTGCTACGTTAAAATCCAAATGTCACTACCCAAGACTTCTTATGTTTACCATAAAACCAAGGTGGAATTAAAGCAAATTAGTTCTACCCTACGAGCAGCGGGAAGAGGAGGAGACCTCGTCTCTTCCTCTTCCCGACTTTTCTAGAAAGATCGAAGGGACCTCTGCTCGCAGGGTAAATTAGTTCAAAATACGCTTTAAAAAATAAAATATATTACAACATTTAGAGAGGAAGCCACGTCAGCCTTAGCTGGTTTTCAAGCTGGTACCTCTATCCTGGTCGAATTGGAATTTGGAGATGTTGGTTTTTGTGGAAAACCTGACAACCCGCCGGAATTGAACCTCGATCACACTAGCGGGAGGTAAGCACTCTCACCACTGTGATATCCCTGCTCGCAAATGGTCAGGCATTCTTAGCATTTATGTTTCAGAAAAATGGTTTCCGCGTACAACTTTCTGATTATAAGACCACCTTAAGAAAAACAGCAATTAATGGCGTTTGTGGTTTCCAGTTATTACCTTGACCAATTGAACCTCCAAAAGTATGATGTATTTGAGCTCTTGTACAACCGTGTCTACCTCTTGATAATCAAGAGCTCCCAGAAGTCTTGTTAGATTCGCCATCAGTGCAAAGTATGCTTTCTCCAGCTGCGAATTGAAAAAGTTACAAAATTTACTTTTGAAACATAATTTCGATTTTGTTTTAATTCCGAACTCAATGTCTTGTAATTTACCAGATTTTCGAACACAACTTTGTTAGATTTGTTTAAGAGCCATTGATGTCCAATTCATTTCTCCATTAGTGGTGCTCTTTGCTCCTTATATCATAACTGACTGTTTTGCCATGTAACTTCGCAGAACATTTTGCTGGCGCAAACTCAATGCCTTCCAAAATTAAACATCACCCTCTCCCCCTCCCCCCCCCCCCACAAAAAAAAACATCAACATAAACAATTTGAACTTCCCATGACGATAAGCTAGCATAAAAATAGGTCAACCATAAAAGCCTTCTGTACATAAGCCTAGTGCATATTTTGGTTCAAAATCTTACGGTAGCAATCACTGAAAAAATCGAATTTTGGCTGTTTCTCTCAATTTTTAACGGACTGACTGTTTACTTGGTGACGCATTTGGGTTCAATAAAAAGCAATAATTCAAAAGCCGATCGCATACCATTAATACGACACCTAGAATACAGAGGACTTGGTTTATTTGTTTAACTCAAAACAACTCACCGCTAATAAATGTTCTTCCTCTGATAGATAGACATCACGTGACTTCATTAGGGGCTTTCCTTGGCCAATCTGATAAGCCAGATACAAAGTATATTTTGAATTCCTCTCTAGGCAATAAAGGGGAACTTTTCCAGATACAACGATGGTGAAGTGAAAGTCTTACAAGGGAGAGCCGTTAAAGATTATGAAACAGCCTTACTCTCGGGTAAACTGGCATGTTATGAATTTACAAAGTTGAAGATTTATAGGACACAACAATAAGAATTGACCTTATTCTAAATGTAACAAACTCACCACCCTAAATATGGCTTATAACTTGAAAATTCTTCCAACAAAGTAGATTTTAGAAGCGTTTTTGTAATGTTATGTATGTTTTAAATGTAAATCACAAAACATCCGTTATGAAAGCGCGGGGTACGTTAAGGCGGTTCTTCCATAACTCGATAGAAGTACAGAATTAATAGAACTACCACGACCTTTTCACGCCACGATCCGGCGAGCAAAGCGAAACTTTCATTTTAATAATCGAAATAAATGAGTGATTTTGCTTTCCTTTTCTCGTAAGGATCTGACAGAACTGTGCATTTTGAAAGGAAAACAAGTCTCAGAATTACTCAAGTTCGGATTCCGCAGAGGAAAAATGAAAGCTTTTACATTTCCGCAGGAGTCCCTCGGCGTCAGTGATGTTTTTGATGTCCTTAGGCAAGCTGTTAAACAAGCGCGCTGCGCAGTCCTGAAATGTGCCAGGGAACTGAGACACTACCAAATTACGTTCTGACGAAGATCCCAAGTTGAATGTCGGTGTTCGGACGTCTAATCTAAGACAGGATGACCATTCCGCGTTATAAAGTGCTTTACATATAATTCTTGATAGACTAAGATCTCTATGGTACTTAACAGTCAGCCAGCCAAGCTTTAGCACATCAGATATACTAGAGAAACGGTTTAATACGAAACTGGCAGCCGTGAGCTGCACACGCTGCAAACGATGGGTGACGTTATTAGGGAGCTGATGATATACTACATTGTTATAGTTCAACCTAGATAGCACGTGACATTATACTAACTACTTTCTAATGTGTAACTGTGCAAAGTTCTTGACTTTCCTGATCACGGACAGAGTGCTGTAACAGCTTGCCACCTTAGAAAGGACATCATTATTCCATTTAAGGTTTTGATGTAATTCCGTCCCAAGTAACTTAGAGGACTTCACCCTGTCCAAGATTGTTTTAGTATAAATCTACTAGTCTTTCAAAACTTTATCTAAATCCTCTTCACAGACCTTCGAAAACGCCAAGAAGTGGCCGTCATTTTGTTAACAAGGGCACACTGCTACGCTACTCACTATCCATCACAGAATAGAGAGTGGTTAGCGTAGCCAATCAGATAGCACGCTGGTAGCTTTATACTAAAACATAATAGAGAGTGAGCAGCATAGCCAATCAGAGAACGGCATTCGCTATAGGACGCCAGTAGATTCATACTAAAAATCGGTAGAGGCACTTGAAATGTCTTCTATTTCTTAAAATAATGATATTGAAACTGAGTTTTTGTGATTGGTTTAAGTGCTTGTTTTTTGTTGGTTTGTTTTCTTATTGAGTCGTTTGTTTGCTTGTTTGTTTTGTGGAGCCTCTTTACTAAGGGTTTACTCTGCCATACCGAGAGACGTGCTGGCGAAGAGGAATTTCGTGGATCAACACTCAAAGAAACTGTGAATAACGGGAACACGCCGAGCCCGCGATGAACAACACCAAGCACGTCTTCTAGTTGCCAGTCCTCGTCAGAAATGTCATTTGGTACATAAGGTGTGAACTGTTCGCCCATTGTATCTTGTATTAACTTCTTTAGCGGTTCAGCTCCCAGTCTGTCACGTTCATCTTGGTCCAAACAGGACGCGTACCACTTGTAAACTAGTTTTCCCACACTGTTATCTAAAGGGAAAAGAAACCATAGAATTAAATGAGTAAAACATGGCTTAAAATACTAGTGAACAAAGTAATAAAGTTCCGTTTACAATTTTTGCAATTAAGTGGCAAAATAGCGTTAGGTAGAAACAGTTGGCAACCATCTGCGAAGAGATCTTTTTAGTATGCAACTTTATTTTAGAACGCAAGGACTTCAATCTACTTCATCTTTCATTTCATTGCGCCATTAAGGCAACTTCTGCCTCCCCCTCGTTTCCTCACACTTGACTGGCAATTTTACTGTCGCTCGCAACCTGACTTAGCACGAACACGTTGCGAAAACCGGTTCTCAAGGGATGCAGGATTCGTCATCAATGATTTTGGGTTTCCCAGGCCAGTTAGACGAACTCTTGGGCCCAAAGTCAAAAACAATTAGTTTAGTCCAGTTGTGAAAATGTTTTCAATAACTACAGTATGAACAAAATTTCTGAACTGGAGTTTCCTAGAAAAGGGAACGGCTATGTTTGAAGTTTACTCTGTACTTATTTATTAAAAACATTTTGGGAACTTGATAAAATGATTCAAACCTTGTCATACATACTTTGGACGTAAAAGCTCACGCTAAGGTCTGTTAAACTTCAGTTGAATGAGTGAGGACGAACCGTGCAATGTTTGGTACCTAACAAATATTATCGTGCCCAGATTTGTAATTAGCCAATCAGAAGCCGCGTCTACTGTCCTGATATCCTCCGATATCATATCACTGACTCGCATGATATGGCCACCATATCATGGTCACTTGGCCCAGTTTAGGTACAGTATAAAATACCTAATGGTACTTTTTTTGCTCGCGACGACGGCATATCAGACGAATTTGGTCGAGCCAAAATCCAAACCAAGGCTCAGCCAAACTCGCCTGATATGTCGCCTAAGCGTTTTTGTGTGATCAAGAAAAAACGTTGTTTTTCTGGACGTAGAAGACGTTTGTTTGAAAGGGTAAAGGTTAATTTTTATATCGCGGCCTCCTTCGTACCTGAGTGTTCCTGTTGCTCAATCAGATACTTCAGTCTATTTTCCGTCTGCTCAGCTAAGTAAGAAAATATCGTCCATTTGGCGTGGTCTCCAGGCAGCTTTTCTGCTATCCATCCGCCACATGCGTATTGGTAAAAGTCTGTGCAGGGGTTGACATTTGTGTCCATCATTTGAGACATGTTCCTGCTCTGTTTAATGCATTGATCCGTCTTGCATTCTGGAACAGGTCGAGAGGATTTGGGTTTATGCTTTGGATTTTGGTTTTGGTAGTCTGGCTTCATCGCACTTTCAATGATAATTATAATCTCGTCATCAGAAACTACGTAAAAGAAAGAATAAATTAATAATTGTCATTCGTTTTAGGTATTGTAGTTAATGGAACTCAGTCACAGCATTTTGAGTTAGTTTGGCCGCGTACAAAATTACCTTGAAATTAAAGGAAACCTGAAAATAGTGATGTGCTAAGATAGAAAAACACCAAAAAGATAATAACAAACCATAAAGGAACGAGGATGGTTAAGGATGGAGAAGATTAACACGGATATTTCCCATCAACGAACTTGAAAGATTTAGTCTAAACTTTTCCAGCTGCGCAAACCATGACGTTGTTCCTTTAAGCAACAACATGCTTTTGCGAAATCTATGTAAAGGACTACGTTTAGGTTCAGTGTTACCAAACAGTTTTTGTTCTATTGCGGAGTTTATATGGACCCTTATCAACGTGGGTCGGGTAGCAACTCCGTAAGGTCTCACATGAATGGCTTGGTACCCTTTGAGAGAACAATAAAACAAACAACAGAAACAATGTCCCTATCCCAAAATAATAACTGCTGCTAACAATGAAAAGAATTACAAGCTTACGAGAGCTGCTTCACTTTGTAGTCATGTGTAGTTAATAGAGGGAAATGGTTATGAAATCTAGCAAAGTTCTTTGTTGCATGTTTTTGTTGGCTATTTTGGGGGTTGACCCTGCACAAAACCTGACAAAATACAAAACGTGGTCACCCTCTTAAGGGTGATCAAGCGATAGTCTCTCCTTACAATATAATTAGTGACCAAACCACGATGGTAACAGCAACGAGAATGTCACCAAACGAGAGGATTAATGAGTAAAACAATGGCTGTGCACGTGCGTTATAACTCTTTGTACATGTCTTTGCCAGCCTCTGCAAAACAACAACGTGAAATGACTAAGCGTCTCCACAGACTAGACACTTAGTTGTCGACAACCATTTGTCATCGACTGAACCAAATGTTATCTACAACTAATTGTGCCCGATGCGAGCATTACACATCACATTGGAGTGTTAGCCGTCGACATCCAAGTCAGGTCAGCGAGACCTTGGGAACTAACGTTCATTGCGCATGCTCACAACACAATACGCATGCTCAAATGTGTGTAATTGTTGGATGGTTGTCATTCTCGTCCCCAGAGCCTCCGTTTCTTTTGGTCACGTGGTCGGAGAAACGGAGGGTAGCATCAAATGGCTCTGGTAGCAGCCATTACCGGATGTCCGTAAATCACGGACATCCGGTAACGCATGCGTAATTTTGGCCTGTATATCTGCTCATGCTCAGAAACTAATCCTGAGGGAGGGGAGAGAGGAATAGAGAGTATTCTTCAGATGTAAACAGATCGGAACGCTGACATGTGTTTTCAATTCGCTGAAGTTAGGTGATTTAGAGTTAAAAAGAGAGTAGAAAGCGGCCTTAAATGCCGTCGCCGCTTCAAACACGATTGCCAGCTTGTGTAATATTTTACCAACGGGTTTCGCGGTGCATTTTGTGGTGGACCGTCCAGAAAAGTTCAGGAATCGATAGCTGTGTTCTTGTTGTTTCTTCTCTTCATATTCGATAAAAAGGAGAAGTTTAAAGAGCGAGGTGCAGTTGTGAAAGCTTTCAAGCAAAGTAATCAGGATACGGCATGTATTACGTCTATCGCTGACACGGTAAAATTTGTTTATGGACACACGGAAGCGTTTGTGGAAATCAGCCGTGGAAATTGCATCACTGACCAGAGGATTTAAATATAAGCCGTGCTGATAGATGAAGGGAAAATTTTTTAATGGTAAGAACTGTGTACTTCCTGGTTATTTACATAGGTTTGTAAGCTGCAGTAGAATAAAAATCTGTTGAACTCAGGAAAGTTTTGTTGTATTGGAGTTTTGCTCATGTTTCCTTGCAAGGAATGTAATAAAGGTGCTCACTTTCATAGGATCTTTCGTGTCCTCATTTTTTCAAGTAACCCCATTCTGTTCTATTTTTTTTTTACAAAAAAGGCTCTTACACAATCAACAGATCATTAAACTGTCAAATTAAATCAATCGATCAACTTTTATTGTGCATTATTTACAGAATTAATTTACATCAGTATTATAATTAAATAAATATGAGAAGAGAAATCTATTTTGCATATGGCTATGGAAAGAATAAAAAAAATATGTGTGTGGTAACCAGGGTATAGGGTAGCAATTGGCCTTTTGAAGTGGTTACAACCATGTTAAGAAAAACGCCAAGAAAAAATAAAAGTCCTATGCCAGTTGTTATCGAGTGGTTATATATGTGTGCTGGGGGCTTCCATAATGGCTCTGCAGCAATTTTAATTAGCTTATCTGGAACATCTAATGATGGTTTTTGTATATTCAGGCTTGAGAAAAGCCTGTAGACATTACAAAACTAGATATAGGGCTATTCCACCATTTTGTTCCCCGTCCCCCACTGCTTTTGTTGATGTAATTGTTTTTGTTCATTTTATACCTTTCAACCAGCTTATATAAAGCTTAATCTTTTGGGTGCTTTCAACAACAACAACAACACCAATTTATTTCAGTATTCCCATATGAGTACATGGTGTTACCAAAAATATAATACAGCTAAAATGATGTAACTATAACATTAGTATCTGGCATTGGTATACATGTAGAGGTTCCTGATGTGAAGAGAGTGATTCATATTGGTGTGCCTCAATGTACATTAAGGAAGATTTTTTTTTAGGAAACTGCATGAACAAAATGAATGGGAAACAATGCAATGACATTGCTCTTTTACAATTCATGTTACTTCATGGTAATAAGACTCTTCAGCCTGTTGTACAACCATGTGCAACAACAGATCTCAATGTATACTTTCTATGTCTTGTGGTTGATCAGAACATCAGCCACATAGCTTTACTATCAACAATGGTTCTTTCTCCATCTCCTTTTTTTTCAGTAGTATTTATTGAACTGCAAGAGCAACATTCCCATTTGAATTATCCATAAATGGTCATCCTTCAAGGAATTTATGTAGCACTATTATGGTCTGAAAATTAACAAAGAATAGTAAATAATGGCAGGCAATAAATTATCTTTCAAAGGCTAACAAAAAGATTATGATATTTTTCTTATGGGGATATTAATGTAACTCTGTACACCTTTAATGTTTGTTTTGTTTTTAGTAGAGATAATTCCCACATTACATTTGGAAACCCACTAGTCCCGATGATTCGTTATCAGTTATACATGTATAAATAATTGTCTCTTATATTTGTTCACAGTTATTTGCATGGATGATAAATTATTGTTATTTACTGATTAATGTTATTATGATGGAATAAAGTTTTGCTAGTTGCAGTTGCTTCCTAACTAAAATGGGGAGAGAGGAAAGGGCCTCAAATTTCAGCTATGGTTATCTATGGTTATTTACCTTTACACATCATTTCCACAAGTAAATTATAAAAAAAAAAAAAAAATTTGGGTGAAGGCTCTAAAGCAAACTAAACTCTTGCCTGACCACAAAAGGTTTGTTTGTGTTTTTTTGGGGGAGACTATAGGAGAGGTCTCAATAATAAAGAGAGGGGAGCTAAAAAAAAAGATATTATATATATCTATAACAGCAGAAGCTTCTTAACAGATAGTAAAAGATACATACATAACAATATGTGGAAGAAACAAACCAAACTTCATGTTCAGACCATTTGCTACAGCATCCACGTACGTAGCAGAGTATTATAACACGGACCTTTGACTCATTTTGGCAATTTAATATCAATACATTTTGGACTGCTAGAATCTGATCTCCTTGATCTTTCAGAGAGAGAAAAACACACTCACCTTCGCATTTCCAGTGCCACATTTGCTTAGCAAGAGTGATATTTCTTCGTCTTTTCACCTGGCTCTAAGTTTCCTTTTGAGCTTTTCATAAAGGAAGACAAACGTTTCTTAAAACCCACTGCCGATTCGAACTTAATTTTATAATTTCTTGGGGTATGGTCAGCAACAAAGTAATTGTTGTATTAGCTGGTTGATTCTCCGAGTTCTAAACGTTTCTTCCCACCTTCTCCGCTGCTACAACAAAGGACGATGATTACGATCGTGAATGACATCGTTGCAGGCGACGTACTCCTTTGGTTACGTGGAAACTTTCACAATTCCTTCGGATCGATCGGGAAAGGTCACCATTTGTTTTTTCGTAAAGCGCGCCTGTGTCAACTGAGCGAAGGTGCCGCCTCCGGGCCGGAAGTAAAATGGAATGCGTAGAGCTTTGTAATTTTCATTTCTGCTGCGCATTCATTTTTTGTCAGCCAATGAAAAAATTCGAATTTTTGGGTGCGTCCAGAGCTACTCGTCAACGGCATTTTAAGACGAGTAGCACTGGGGACGAGAATGGATGGTTGTTGACAACTAAGCCAATGATTCCCCCACACGGAAAAAACGGTCATAACGTAACCGGTCGACAACTAAAGCAGTTTCTCTTTCGAAAAGGGAAACTGCTTAGTTGTCGACAAATAAAAATTTAGCGTTTAGTTGTCGACGACTCATCTCACAGTTGTCGACAACTAAATGTCTATTCTGTGGAGGTTCTGCGTATTTCGGAGAGCGCGAACGACGGCGGTTAATTTTTCGTATTTTCATTTGGAACTGAACTCTGGCGTTGCGAAGTTAGCTTGAGTACGTAGGCGCACTGAGCAGATACTGAGACAATTGCGAAATTCGAACTTAAAATATAAATTCATTTTTTTCTAAGTTACCGGAGGGTTTTACCGAAAGATATACTCGATCCCTTTAATAATAAAGTGTATCGAAGGTAAAATATTTCTTACACAATAATACTTAATAATACTTTTAGCGTCTACAATAGGAAAGGACAGATAAAAATGTGGTTTGCGTGTATTTCATATAGTTTATGCCTTTCTGATAGGCCCTGCTCGCCCGCTCGTTTAAAAATTTATTCACTTGACGATGTCATAACGAAATTTATCGCCAATAAAAACCATTTTGATAGTTTTAAATAATAGATATTTAATTGCCTCTTCAAGGTTAAACAAAACAGACAAAAATTAACTTATTTTGATGCTGGACAATATTTTTAGATACTGTGTAACTTACTGATTTAAAATGCACTCGTAAATAGCAATTTAAATGCGAGTTTTTTGTCAGTTTTTCTTGGTACTTTAATTGCAAATGTGTGTGTGAGAGCACAAATTAATGCTAAAACGTGTTGCTCTAAAATGAGCCAGGTCATTTAATTTACGGTTTATTTCTAGAACTTTATCGGAAAACAAATTTGATTTTATTCAAAACTGTATATCTACATCCGCTCTCTCGAATAGTTTGTTTTAGAGGCTCGAATTCCCATCTCCCGTCCGAGTTAAAATTTCCAGCCTTCTACAGAGATTTTTCTCAGAACGGTTTCAAACCCATGACAACAACGGAGCCAATCAAAAAATCCCATGTTACAATGAAAGAGCCAAGAAAACATGCATGTCTGCGAAAACTAGTTATGTTCTTTATTGAATTTTCGCCTGTTTAAACGAATCAGTTTTTATCTTTATGCATCCTTTTAAAAGTCCTTGTTCAAAGGAAAATGAAACTTAAAAAGCTTTGTAAATAATGTCAGCTGACTTATTAGGTCAGGTGTAAAAATTAGAAAAGAAACCTATTCAGTCACACACGCATACAATTCCGTTTGCACCACCACTCTTGAACAAATTTTTATGAGATTTGATTATTCATAGATGTTTCACCTACACTTAAAATGTCTCTGCAACCTGGTCGGAAATGCTATTAACTGTCCGATTTAATCTGCAGTAAAATTTTTTTAAACGTAGTGTTAATTTCGGGTAAGAAGCTTGTTTAAGTTAAATGCGCGAGTTTTACACTGGCGAAACTTTGCCGGATAAAATCAAAAGAGACTGATGTCTCCCTCGAAAGATTCACGACAAATTTAATTCATAAAACGTTACAGTCATTGAGCGAAATATTAACCTCGAAAACAGGTTGCTTTCAAGATGTTTTAAGGAGACATTGTCTGTTGTAAGATTCCCGGAAATCTGATCCTAAAACCAGGAGGGGAAGTAAAAGGTTCAATACTTTGGCTCCAGTTTTACATTGATATCGCGCGTGGCCTTGCTAGATTTTACTTTAAATTACGACGATGTTGAGCATTTGTTTTAAGAGATTTTAAATAGATTAAACTCAGTATTGTCACAGCCTTTGTGATACCAAACATCACCAAAGAAAACAAAAGAATATCTGCGAAAGTCGACCGGCTCACGGGTCACAATGATCGATCAGCCCAGCTGGGTCACGGAGATAGCGAGCCAGGAAACTATTCTCTTAGCCTCTTCGAAATATCGTTGTAACATCAGTAGTTATTAAATCAAATTATCCTTTTTCACGGTCGTGATTAGGGCAATATAGGGTGAATGCTAAAGAGTAGCGACAACCGAATCATCCGGCGACAAGCTCGCTAGAAAATTCGTCTTGTTCGCATGCACGCGCATTGAATATTCCGCATTAAATCAAAACAAATCATTTCGTGTTCAGGCAGGATATTTACGCCCTGCTCGAGGCCAGAAATCTCTCTGACCCTAATGAAGACTTTTCTGTCTCTATATGTTGAGGTTGAAGCGATCAGAAAGCTTAGATATGGGGACGCTGACAATACTCAGAAGACTCCCAAAGTTCAAACAGTATTCTGCAGAAAGTTTACATAAGAGAAGAAAGTTGCTGCGAATGAAACCTTTCGCTTGTCCCATGCATAGAGTAGGAAGGGATTACGTACCTCTCTTGCCGTTAGATTTTCCTGTTCCTCTGTGCGTGTTGATCGACGTCAGCGAGGCTCCAAACACAACAGACGCCATCACCATCAAACCCAATATTCCTCTCATGTTGCCAGTCCGCCAAAAGGCGCAACCTTGCTGTAGTCAACTCTAAATTAAACAACTTGTTTCTAAATTTGTTTACGTCGTCGTCATTTTGAAATGTCGAGATGAAAATCAAACGTGTAGCAATGCCACTTGACGTCTTCAAGGGACAAAGTTTGTTTAATATATCGGGATATTTTTTTCCGCATTCAAATGAGCATGCAATGATGCAGTAATTATGAACTCCTTAGCTGCGACCTGATCCCAGTGGAATGTCACTCTTATGTAAATAAGCATTTTATACACTTACTTAGACATTAAGGTGGAATAATTAACACGCACGATGTTAATTTATGCTAATAAATGGCCGCTTTTTCCTTTTATTCCGGCCCTTAAACAATCTGTTTTTACGCCAATATCTAAGAACAAAACAAGTGCTATCGAAGTGATTGCGCAAAAAGAGGGCGTTCGTGTACATGTACAAAAAAAAAAAGAAAACCTGATAGGAAGTTTTTGCATAAGAAAAGAACTCATTGTTTGGGAACATCAAAGCGTCAGATGAAAATGACAAATACAACAAGTTATGTTCTTTTTCAATGAACCATGAGCACGCAGTCTTTAAATTTAAATTTGACACGTCAACTTGTCAAGATAGAATACTTTCCAATGTTAATAAAGTCACGTAAAATCGTTAAACAACACTTTGTGATAACGTTAAACGATAACCGAGAGAGAGATGCACAGTACATTTTTTAAAATTTTAAATTCTCCGATTCATCACCCTTAATTAATGACCACTTCGAATTCTTGCTAACGTCCAACTTCTCCTATACGCAAAGTCCAAATTTTTTTCAGTCAGATGTATTCGTTACGATGAGAGAATCTTCTTTTAAGTGACCAATACCATTTTCAATTCCACGGATGCTGGCTTTTTAGTTTTTCACTTGTTTTTAAATGTTCAGTAGGAACCACGCATTAGGATGTTACAACAAAGTTTTTTGCCAGCCCTGAAGGGTTTTAAGATACGGAGTCCAAAAATTGAATTGATCGCAATTCGTATTTTTGTAGAGGGGATTGTTCCCCTCCAATGAATCTTCATATACGAGGAAAACATGTTTAAATCACAATAATTTCATCAATTTTAGAAAAAGGGATGGCGCAATGGTGAAAGCGCTTGCCTCCCACCGATGTGGCCCATTTTCGATTCCGGCCCGGTGCCGTATATATGGGTCGAGTTTCTTGTTGGTTCTCGCCTTGCTCCGACGGTTTTTCTCCGGTATCTCTGGTTTTCCTCCCTCCACAAAAATCAACATCTTCAAATTCCAATTCGACGTGGATGGAGGACCCACCATGAAAACCAGTTAAGGCTAATGTGACTTCCTCTCTAAAAAATGTATTTCTTTTTTGTTTTAAATCACACAGAATGTTATCAATACTGATTAGAAAAGTCCTTAGATCGCCAAGTACATGTTTGGGAGTCAGCCCCGCAACCAAAATTTTAATACTAGTTTTCAACGAGAAAACTGCCTCTTTAATACACTTTAATTTCCACCGGCTGCAAACGTATCTTAGTGTAAACGGCATATACCTATAAGATTGGATCGATCCAAAAATGAAACGAACAAGGCTGACATAACGCAAGTAAGAGCAACTTGCCAATCATAGTTCATGTAGTATTCAATGAGGACGTGAACCAATTTGTATGGAGGGGGCGTCATTTATTGTAGCCCTTCCTCGCCAGGCGTATTTGTGTGTGTTCTCTCTTCTGGTGTTGTTATTGTTACTGTGGTTGTTTTTAATGTCATAGCACTGAACATAGCAAGGTTCATCCATGCATCTTGATCTTCGTTTCCTACCCAAAATATCCTGTATAGATTACACTGAACCTGATATCAGCCATTCTGTATTTAATGAAGGTATCAAAATACCTCCTTAAATAAGTAATAAAATGAGGGGTCGTTCTAATATATTTGGGCAATTTTTTCAATGCCAGGAAACGGTTATTTTATTTCACTTCACTTCACTTTACCTTCATTATTTTATTTTACATTTTAATTTTGTTTTAGTTGATGGATTTACAGTTTACAACGTCGTGTGCTTTTGCCACCTCACAGAAAGTTTTATTACTAGCGCAGAGATTTTCACGGCACTAGAAAGTCATGATAGATAAACTCAATCTTCTTGCACCTGTCATAAAAATAGGACGATCGAAGCAATGATATCCTTGAGAGAGTTGAGTTTCTTAACTTCACTAAACAAGCTAACAAAAAAGTTCTTGGCCAAAAATAAATTAATTTACTGAAAAATAAACGATGATGTGATCTTTGCGATAAGGAAACAAAGCCTGAACAACATATTAAAAGCAAAAATTGGCATATCTAAATAGAATTTCCCTATTTCTGTCACAGATAGAGACTACTCTGTCAAGCTCAGATCATGTAGCAGACGAAATATTGACACAGCCATCGTTTGATAAAACAGAGAGGCTAAAACCACTATCAAACCACTGAAGCTGGAAAAACAAATTATGATATATGCGTCCAAAAAACTGGCACTTGAAACTTTAGACATAGAAATGAATTTTATGTTAAGTAGCTTTGTTAGAAGAAAATAAGGCAATAAATTTGTGTTCTCGGATTTTCGTTTTGTTCAAACTGTGTTTCCAAGAGAAGAAGTTTCACGTTCATTGTTTCTAAGTACCTGTCCAGGTCTTTAAAGGATCAATTCTGCCCGTCTCTTTGGTTCATTGCATTCTGTTTTATTTTCTTATTACTATATCTCTCGGGAAAGCGTCTAGCTTTGTGCCTGTATTTTACGACCGAATACGAAGTCGTTTTGTGAGTTACGGACCAAGTTTTTACCCCTTCGATATGGCCCAAGTGCGAAGTGCGGGGGCCATAAATCGAACTGAAAGAACGAGGATCCGTAACTGACAGAATGGACAGAGAGTTAAGTATGAGATGTTTTTTTTCTCTAGCTACTCAGCGGTCCGGAATCCTAAACCCTTGAATCTGATTGGCTAATAGCGTGCTCCAGCGGTCCGGATTTTCCCATCTGGACCCCAATTACGGACCGCTTCGGAATATCCAACTTTGGCAACTTCTCAAGCCTTTTTTTAGGGGGGTGGGGGGGGGGGGGGGAAGTGGTGAAGAGAATGGGGTATTTTTTTGTTTCAAGCCTAATTTGATATCTTTTGTCGGTGTAAAGCAGCAAATGAATTCATTTGCGATTTTTTGTGAATGCGTGTCGCTTTAATTTTACAGCTCATTTCTCAACTTTATTTCAATAAAGAACATTTTAGGCCAAAAACCAAACCTTGCTAAACGCAAAATTTCCATACTCAGTATTAAATATAAAATCAGCCCTACAAATTCTGCAAACAGTGTCGCTCTTTGTGCCCGAAATGTAAAACGAACGTGTACGCCAGATTTGAACTTTAATAAAAATTCAATACAAAAGTTGTTTTCAAAGCAAGAGTAATGTCCAGGATTGAACGGAGTTACGAAAACTGCGAAATTTGCAATAATTGTCAAGACCATCAACATAACCTACTAAATTTATTCAAAGGGTTGCAAGGAAGGTCGATCCAAAGTCACGAAACCTGCGAAATTTGCAATAATTGTCAAGACCATCAACATAATCTACGAAATTTATTCAAAGGGTTGCAAGGAAGGTCGATCCAAAGTCACGAAAACTGCGAAATTTGCAATAATTGTCAAGACCATCAACATAATCTACGAAATTTATTCAAAGGGTTGCAAGGAAGGTCCATCCAAAGTTACGAAAACTGCGAAAATTACGAAATTTACGAAAACTGCGAAATTTGCAATAATTGTCAAAGCAAAATTGCGTTCAATCCTGGACATAAGTGGAGTACAAAAACACTTCAAGCAGTGGAAATACGTTAATACCATGCACGCCGGCAAGCACATCTTCTAGCCTCCAATCTCCCGTTTCCGCGAAAGGAAAATTGACCACTTGGCCCATTGTATCTGGTATCAACGTATTTAGCGGTTCAGCTCCCAGTCTGTCCCGTTCCTCTTGGTCCACGCAGGACTGGTACCAGTCGTAAACATGTTTTTTCTCTCTTTTCTCTAAGGCCATCGAACAAAATAACAATTAACAAATGTTTTCTTCTAAGCTGAGAACTATTGAAAGCAGGCAATACTGGACAACGGCTTACAAGGAATTGGTTACGCAAATTAAAGTCAGTAGAAACTGTCCGGCTCAGGTCCAAATCTTGAAATGCTTATCGCAGATCTACATAAACATCAGTTTCGATTCGAAAACCCCTTCGTTATGCTTCGTTCTAACTGTAAGTAAGGTTAGTATTGTAAATAAATGTATAATTGAAAAAATATTGAAATGAAAAAAAGCAAACAAAAAAACAAATTCTTCTTTCTAACTTTAGAAAAACACCTTTTGTAAAAATCACAATCGATTAAAATGTTTTCTGTTTCAATCAGCAATCAACTTCGTACCCAGGCTTTCTGTATTCACAAACTCATGACGCAACGGAAGACGGTTAAAAGAACCAAATCCAAGATGGCGGGAATAGAATCGGGCTGGACACGGAAATAACATTTTTTATTTTGTGGGCGTTTTCTTGCTTCGTCTTACTCGTTCACGGGGATGTCCTTGCACTTCGACCTTGCTATAGAGCAGAAGCTTAGAAACTAGCTGGGTTGGCGCAGCGCTGAGAGCGCTCGATTCCCCGCAATGTGGCCCGGGTTCGGTTCCGGCCCCGTGCCACATGTGGGTCGAGTTTAGTGTTGGTTGTCGCCTTGCTCCGAGAGTTTTTCTCCGGTTCTCCTCTGGGTTTCCTCCCTCCACAAAACCAACATCTCCAAATTCAAATTTGACCAGGATAGAGGACCCGCAGAAAACCAGCTAAGTCTGATGTGCTTCCTCTCTAAATATTGTTATTTTTTTAATTTAATTCATATTTGTTCTTTGTATTGTCACGCATGTCTAATTTTCTCGGCAGAACGTGACATTCTCCAAAAAAAAGACCTTTTCTCTAAAGGCGTTACGATTGGTCTGTCATATACCTGAATCCTTCTGTCGTTCAATCAGAGACTTCAGTTTGTTTTCCAGTTGCTCGACTCCTCTAAGCAGGAGAATATACTTCAATAGCCCAAGCCATCGGGCAGTCCTTTAGCTATCCATCCCCCGCATACGTACTGATAGAAGTCTGTACATGGGTCCGCGGATTTATGTATCATCTGGAACATATTCATGTTGTGTTTGGTGTACTGGTCCGTCGTGGACCTGGGAATGTATTGTGATTGGCCAATTCGTGATTTATTCCTTCGTTTATGGGAGTAAGGCCGCATCAAATTTTCAAGCTTATCGATGACGCTGTCTTTACAATCTTAAACAAAACTAAGAACTTTTTTCTTTATCGTAAATACTCTTTTTCTTTGTCCATCGTACCTTAGAAAGAATACCGGGCAAACTGCGGTGATAAACATTGCGATAAAACACTTTGTTAAAAAACGAAAATTGTATCTTTTTACTTGACGTTTCGTATGTTTCAACACACATCTTCACTCGGAAGTGACCGTATAATATATGTTTTCCAACAATGCGCTTTACCACAATGTTTATCAGTTTGCATGTTATTTTTTTTTTCTTTAATTAATTAAGCTCGTGTGCTTAATTTATAAATATAGAAATAACTCACTACATCGACACATTTCACAGATTGATACAACAAACTGCTAGGCAAACAATCGCACAATCAGTTCCAACAACAACTTTGTTTGGAATTCATCCACTTGATCAGCAAATAGGACATAAGATATGTTTGGAAACTAAAGAAATAGCAGCATTATTTAGTGTGATATCGACCCCTCTCTCAAATGAAAACGCAGTTTTAGACACTGAATTTATTTTAAACATAATAGGAGGGGCCTCTGAGACGTGATTAAAAAGAATTCGTACAAAAAGTTTGATTGCACAGAACATTTCCCATAACACATATCCAACGTTTGATACAAGATACGTCACTTCATCTTATGCTCTCAGAGCTCGTTAAACATAAATTCACACATTCTTCCTCGTAAGGTTTCAAGGCTATGGCAACGAGGATGTCAATAGAAAATCACACTTGATAAGGATGGAATCGCATCTTAAAATGGGATAAATTTAAAAGCGGCTTCGATGATATTGAATTGCACCCGTTTTATCACATCTTCAGCTCTCATCCTACCATTACCTACATATTTCCAGTAACGTTTGAATTCCCTAACTCTCTCCGTCATCGCCGAAACACGCGGTGCATGGTCTAATGTTTGGTGCGCTGGACTCTGCATGGAGCGGTCCGGGTTCGAGCCCTGGCCAGGGTCACTGCGTTGTGTTCTTGGGCAAGACACTATACTCTCACAGTGTCTCTCTCCACCCAGGTGTATAAATGGGTAATGCTGGGGGTAACCATGCGACAGACTAGCATCCCGTCCACTTAAGTCAAACGGCGGGATTTTAATTTAGTTTCACTGAGTTAGCGCTGAAGAATATGAGAAATTAAGATGTACATATATCCTTTAAGTCGTGTCTAAATCAGACGGAGACTCAAAACGAAATAATTCCTAGCTTAGTCTATCCATCTAAAAGCACGAGGTCGCGAGTTGATATGGCCATTTGAAATAAATGTCTGGCGCACAAGATGTAAAATGGAAACTTCCAGCTCCACCGACTCTGGATCATAGAGAGGAAAATAAAGTATAACTGAATCATTTTTCAAGAAGACGTTTTCGCAGAAAATGCCCATTTTTATAAGGCAAGCTTGCCCATCACCAAACCCACAGGATATAGGCTTCCATCCATCGTTTGATGGGCGGGGACCGTCACAAATTGACCGCCACCAAACTTTTTAGTGTTGCATCCTTTGCAGTTTACATGTGCGTCGATCCTGTTCAAATCAGTCTAACCTTTCAGAAGCTTAGTAGATTTAGTTTATTGTGACGAGAGTACCTATTCCTAGTTTCTAAAAATTCGCGTAGTTTCAACCCCATAAATCTGGGCAACTTTCTATTTCATTCAAGACTGACTGAACAGGCCTGATTCTCATTGTAAATCAGTTCTTAAAGTTTAATACAGCTTAATAATTAACGTAACTCCTGCAGTTTGATGTTGACAGGGACTTCAAGTTTTGTGCTGTTAAAGTTCACAATTTTTCTTTCAATATACGTCACGAATCTTGTTGTTTACCTTGTTTTACAGCTGATGTTCTTCCATTCCTGTGTGTCTCAATTGACATTGCAAAGGTCACCAACACAAAAGTCGCCATTAATACCAAAGCATACACTTCATTCATCTTGGGTTGCCCCAGTCTGCAAAACCTTAAGTATCCGTCTTTGAAACTAGCTATTTCAAATAATGCCACCTGGACAGGAATGTTTTAAATGTGAAAGCGAGGGATTTAGATGTTTCTTTTTAACTAATTCCCTGACCAAATAAATGCATGATGATGCAGAAATTATGATCTCCTTAGCTGCCATACAGTCTATGAAAAATGCCTGTTTCTGTTGTTATGCAAATATATATACGCAGCTTTGGAGATTTTTCCTGTTAACGTGCAATATATTTAAGAAAAGATTAAATTAAGAAAACTGAAGTTTTTAGACATTAACTCTAACGAGTTTTCAAGCCAGTTTTTCCTCTGTTGCATTTTTAAATTGAATTAAAATTGGCTCTTTTCCTTAACCTCCTGATCCACATAATGCTTATTTGTTTTCCTTTGTATGACAAAGGAAAACAGTATGGCTGTTTCCATGGTTACAAGACGGATATACTAATCTAGATGAGCGCACACTGTATTAGCACGAAGGAGTCGTTTCTTTTGCAATCACCAGAGGCAAACAGTATCTGCTCGAGGGTTTCTTAAACAGAGAAGTTTGTGTCGGATTACGCTCATGTGATTTGACGAGAGACCAAAAGACAAATGAACAAACAAATAAATACCCTCGCTCGGTGTTAGCATCAAAAACCTCCTAGTGGAGCCAAGCCATTAACTTTCAGAAAAAAATATTTCAAATTGAACATAACAAGGTTAAAACCCCAAGTGTTGGCTATTTGCAAACGTGGCCGGGGAGTTGAACTCGGGTTTATCATGAAACAACACCAACCAGTGGTCAGAGCGTGACTTGATCCCACGACCTCCCGATTTCAAGTCCGGTGCCCTGACCCCTCGGAACAAAAACAGGTGCAACTCAAGAGAGATAAGTCCTTTATCTAATAAGTGGAAAATGTGATAATAGGTTTTTGGCCTGGGAAAGCACTTTTCCAAAACCTGGAGAAACTCTCTGGCTGAAGAGAGGCCGGGATCTGTTACAGGAACGTTATCTCCAGAGACATCAACAGTACACAGAATTTAGGACCAACTTTAGCCTTTTAATCCAAGAATATAACAAGAACATAACCAGAATATGTAACCCAATGCGGCCGTAGTGGTATCCGATGTCCCACCACCTGGGGCGTAACCGAAGAACAATTTACAAAACACTTGCGTATGTTCTATAGTCTCTAAACAAATTATGTAATATTTTGTTTAATAATCCTAAACCGCTATTGGCTGCCAATGAGCTCATTGCGGTTCATGGCTATTCCATCATAGGCAGGCCAGTTATTCCGCCCGTAAATATTAACTACTTACAACTTCAGATAGTTCTTATTACAAGGTGTTGCACCATAATACACATGGACAGGTGGTTACCATGGTTACTGGACTTTCAATTAACTGCTAATTGTTGGATTTTTTTATGGTTATGATATCGGCAAATTCTACCCTCGAAAAAAACGATTAAGACAAAATCCGATAGGAAATCGAGCAATTTTAGTTTTTAATGGACAAAAACCTGTATCAGATTAATTTTTAAGTAATTACAGTCCTTTTTGCATTTTCTAAAATCTAAAGATGTAAATAATTGCCTGAAATTACACCAAAAACAAATTCCCATGTAAACTTGAGAAAATAAATTTCAAAGTTCAGAGTTATTGTGCCAACACAGGTAAAATTTCATCATCAGTCTCATTTTACCAGTAATTTCAAGTGTTTTAGTAACCTTCAAAATCAGTTTTCGACATTTGTTGTTGTTAGAAATAATTTCTTTTGAGAAGATATTTTAAAAAGTTGCACAGAAGTTTGCAATACGATGTAAATAATCTCGGTACAAAATTTTTGTTTTTGTTCAAAGTTTAAGTTTTGCCTGAACAACAGAAAGCGTTGTGTTTGGAATTTTGCATCGGTTGCAGTCAAAGAGAGTCTCAATGGGGTAAACGTCAAATGGCCAAACAATTGATCGCCAATCGTTAAAACGCAATTTATTTTCCCCTCAACCGTCAAATTAGCAAGCCAATATTAACCGTCAAATGTCCCAGATTTGACCGAAAATTTAATCGTCTACCGTCAAAACGGATCATTTTTAACCGTCAACTGTCAAAGAGACCACGTACCCCATTGAGACCCTCAGAAACAAGTTGTGATCGGCTGGTACCTGATGTGACGTGTTGAGCTCTATTGTTACGTCACTGGGTCACTCTTGAAAACCTTACTTGTACATCGGGAAGTGAGAAAAATGGCGGTTCCATTCTGTGTGATTTTAAACACTTTTTTTCTCATCGTCGCCATGTGTTCATTTTCTAAATCAGAGGTGTTTCTAGCACTGACTCACATGACCGACATTGTGCGAATGGAGCAAACGTTCGGTTCTTATTTGGAGGAATATTTACATCACAATCCTGCAGCTCCGACAGAGTTGAAGCGGCTGGCAAACGATGTCAAACTTCATGTGAAGTCTCTCAAAGATGACGACATTGAAGTGTTTCTAGGGCACCCGGTGAATGCATTTTTGCTCGTGTGGCGGTTCTTAACGGAGTGGAGAAATATCCTCGATAAATTGGATGAGAGAGACCCCATTGGGCTAGGTAACTACTGACATTATCTCAATATACTTTCGCAGCAGACACATTTAACTTCTCCGGCTGTTTATGTGGAGTTTAAGATAGTAGGTAGAAAAAAATAGAATTGTCTTGATGAAGTATTTTCTGAGAGCGTCACTGTTGCGATTGTCGCATTACGGTATTATTTTTATTAGTGTATGTAATCGTATGAATACGATTTACACTACTGGTGATATTTGAAAATTCTCTCAAAATTGCTCGAGCCTCTAGGCGAGTGCAATTTGAAAGAATTTTCAGATATCAGGAGTAATGTAAATGCTTAATTGCTCGAGCTTTCATACGATTACTCATTTATTATATGACTGAGTATATTGCAAACACGCGCGCGTTAATTATCATTGCGGTGCAAATTAAGAATTAACGATAAATTGGCCTGCTCTCAGCCAACCACAATGAAGTCATTTTCTCAGTCATATAATAAATAAGTTTACTTTCTTAATTGCGATTTCGACCAAATTAAGAAACAAAAGTAAACAATATATATGTATATATATCGACAACCTTACAAAAGCATAGAAGCTGAACAGAAAATTCACGATAAGAAACCTTACCTCAAAACTAAAAACAAACGGAGTGCTACTCAGACTAGAACGCAGATATTTATACAAATGAACCTGAGGTATATATAAATCTCATTGACGCTTGCTCCGTTTAATTATAATTTAAAGGGTGTGTGATCAAAGTTCTGTTCCAGTGAGCCACCAAAACTGCAGAATAAGCATAAAGGTTGCTCATAAGGTTGTTATAAAGTTATACACTAGAGCTGATTTTTAATCTTTAACTTTTGAATAAACCGCTTTGAATAAAATTTGTTTATTGATATAGCCAGTGCGAAATTTATCAGCTAGGTGTGACATAGTCAGAGCGAATTTGCTCGCTAGTGTCAGACTTTTATTTTATGAATATCAAAACGATTGCCACAAACACCGAATTTAGTGGGTATGTACCACGTAATTAAATTGTTGTCTTTCGTTTTCTTGCTTGTTTGTAGCTCTTTATGACCAGTTAACTCAAGCCGGTCCACAACACCCTAAAAACACGTGCGTTACAGCACGCTATAAACCGCCGGTGAACATAAACCTCAGGGTTCAGGTACCAGCTCTTGGCTGGTAAACAGAGAAAAAACGAACACACTTAAAAAGCGTTTGAAATTGAAGTTGCCGGAAGAGAATTTAGAAAGATTTTTAGGAGCTACACAATTCTAAATTAAACCATACATTCTCGCTAATTTTCAGTAGTGGAAATCGTTTTATTGCAAAAACCCATAGCTTTAAACTTTGGGAAAAGTGCGCTCCCATCCATTCAAATGGCACAATGTTTTTAACAAAGGTTGATCATGAGTTTATAAACTCGTACAGGAAACTACAAATTCACGAAAGTAATCAAGAGAAAAGAAACGGAAAAACCTATTTGCTTGGACGTGAAAGAACTTAGCGATTTTTCAGGGCAATTTCACATTAGGGAGTTTAAGTGATCTCGACGGCGACGCTGAAGACAACGTGGATTAAAAAAATTATCTTATATTCTGCCTAAGAATCTCGAGATACTGTAAAGTAATTTACTCTGTTTCACACAGTCAAACTGAACTATCACGAAACTGAATCTGGGACACAGCGATAAATTAATTTGAAATAGAAATTCAAAACAGTTCCATGCAATATTGGTTCACGTTCCCCAGCCATAGCAGAATTTGGTCATTTTACGTTGTTGTTTTGCAGAGGACGGCAAAGAAATATAATGTACCAAGAATTATAACGCACGTGGCGGTGCAAAGCCATTGTCCTGCTCATTAAACCTTTTGTTTAGCGACGTTCCCGTTGCCGTCGTGGTTTTCTTAAACTCCCTATATATACTATTCACACAATGAACAAGATATTTGACTAAATCGTTTTATTGCAAAAACCCATAGCTTTAAACTTTGGGAAAAGTGCGCTCCCATCCATTCAAATGGCACAATGTTTTTAACAAAGGTTGATCATGAGTTTATAAACTCGTACAGGAAACTACAAATTCACGAAAGTAATCAAGAGAAAAGAAACGGAAAAACCTATTTGCTTGGACGTGAAAGAACTTAGCGATTTTTCAGGGCAATTTCACATTAGGGAGTTTAAGTGATCTCGACGGCGACGCTGAAGACAACGTGGATTAAAAAAATTATCTTATATTCTGCCTAAGAATCTCGAGATACTGTAAAGTAATTTACTCTGTTTCACACAGTCAAACTGAACTATCACGAAACTGAATCTGGGACACAGCGATAAATTAATTTGAAATAGAAATTCAAAACAGTTCCATGCAATATTGGTTCACGTTCCCCAGCCATAGCAGAATTTGGTCATTTTACGTTGTTGTTTTGCAGAGGACGGCAAAGAAATATAATGTACCAAGAATTATAACGCACGTGGCGGTGCAAAGCCATTGTCCTGCTCATTAAACCTTTTGTTTAGCGACGTTCCCGTTGCCGTCGTGGTTTTCTTAAACTCCCTATATATACTATTCACACAATGAACAAGATATTTGACTAATACTATCAATAGTACATTGATCCAAGTGGTTATTTTGCAGAGTAAGCACTTATTTTTCTTGTTCTGACGTCAAATTGACTCTTCTCTAGAACTTCGTGAACTCATTAAAGAACACAACATGTCATTTCCAAGAAAACAAGATTTAAGAGGCTGCGCGCTAGCAATTCTACGCATTCAAGATGTCTACCGCATCAGCGCCGAGAAGATTGCAAGTGGAAAATTCTCCGACAACACTGTAAGCCCCGAAATGAGAACAGTCCATTGTTTAGAGCTGGGTCACATTAATGATCATTGGGAACACTACGAGGAAGCTTATGGCTGGTTTACGGAAGCGTGGAGGCGACTGAGTCCGTTGGACAGGAGTAAAGGAATGAAGAACAAAGACGTACTACAATATTTGATTTGGACAGAGTATAAGGTGAGGGGACTAGAAAGACGGTCTTATTTTTCTATAGTCTTGCAATGTGGAAACGAGACACTGATTCAGAAGTTTTCCGCGAGCTAAGTTCCTCTCAAGGAGCAGTTTTATGGGGTCTTCCTTTGATTTTTCTCTTTGATTTATGTGTTCGGAGACTCGTAGCCGTTGGCTATTATTTGCGTGTTTTCATTTTCGGGAAGCGCTGGGTATAATGGAAGGGTCAAAGAATCCCATAACTCCTCGCGTGCTCCACTCAAACCAGACCGCTTTCTCTTTGCAACAATCCAATCTGACCCGTAAATAGCCACTGGGTATGACTCTGGTGTGACAGAGAGAAGACGAGACGATATCATCACTTTTAATCAAACTGTGGTGTAGTTGATTTGTAGTGACGCACAGAAACCATTTTTATTTCCCAGACGAGCTTCACGTCTTCAGTAATGATTACAGATCATTTTCCTAATTAAAGCTTACAAATAACCAGTCAGCTTCTAAAACCCAACGTCAGTACGAAGTATAAATGACATAAATAAAAGGTTTTTTAACTTAATATTAAGGAACAATTTCTCTGTTCATTTTTAGACAGGTAGATTTGGAAGCGCTCTTAATCACACAAATTTCATCCTTGAGGAGGGTATGTTACTGGAATTTACACGCAAATAACATTGTGCCTAACACTGATATACTGTTTTCATTTTATTGTTCATTCCTAAGGCCTTCTAAGCCGCCATTTTCCTTTTTTGGCGATTTATTCATAATACAAGCCAGTTATGAAAGTGTGTGAAAGTGGTACCTTTTCTCAATTAAAGGTAGACGAAAGGAGTTATTACCTTTTCTGTCAAAAAGGGTACGGGATTGGATCTCGAGGCGGAGTCTCCCCATGTAGAACTTTGTAGAGTTGATTCAGCACCTAGTGGCTCTAGGAGCCTTTAAAGAGAAGTCTTTTTATTTAGGCTAGGGCTGCAATTTTTACTTTATATAGACCCAAATGATGAGGAAGCCCAGCAAAACAAAGCATATTATGAAAGCAAACTAAGTATGATGGAAGAAGGAGAACATCTTGAAGAAGCAGAAGAGGAAGCACATGAAGAAGAGACGTCTGAAGAAACTGACAAGCCTAAACCAAAACAGGAATTTATCTTACATTACGAGCGACTTTGCAGGGGCGAGTCCAATAGGGTATGTACAGCACGATCGGGCCCGTGCCCAAATGTGATCAGTGAACTCTCTAGCTCCTCCACGGAGGCTCAAAAAGGGGCATTTTTTGGTGGGAAGAATCCGCTGAGCGATACGAGTGCAAACGCAGGGTTGCGTAAGGGATCTGCTCGACTTTGCGCCTGCACTCACTTCGAGTCGCACAGCGGATTTATAAAACGAACGTTCAAACCTCTGCAGAAGAGACAAGTCAGTAGACACTAAAAGAGTTCCTAGAACCATGACCACCATTAAACTAGAATATGACTTTCTCTTTCTTTTTTTCATGGAATGTCGCATAACCTGGGTTGTAGCCTCTTCCAGGCAATCAGTTAATAAATAAATAAAATACTTTATTTCACGAGGGTAACATAATTTACTGGTTGCCCAGTAGTTTACAATATGGCCCTCCCTAATTTTACATAAAATCATTTACATATTATATACTTATGAATAGTGATTAAAATTTAAATTAACTTAATACAAATAAGATCTAGAAAGTGCTACTAATTACAAAGTGTTCTAGTGTAGCATTTAGTTAGTTAGTTGGGGTGCAGCGCAAAAAAAGCCAAGCCAAAATATACAGGGGAAAAGCACGGCGACAGAAAGCGAAGAAACGACTGTGGGTAAACTTACAAAAAGGTGGTTTCGGTATACCAGGATCTAATATACCCTCTGATAGGTTAATTTTGAAAGGTTTTTGTTCACAGTCGACCGTTACTGACACAGATAAGAAAAAGCGATATAGCGACGGTCCGCGCCGTGTAAAAAAGGGTTGACGGGCCTACACTACTCCTACGGTTAAACATCATCGTTTCTGTTTAAAATGTGAGTAATTAAAATGTCGCAATGATGTAGGACATTAGTCGTGATAAGAATTTCTATGTTTTCTGTCTTGTTTAGTCGTATAAGTTTAGGCAGTCGTCACAATTTTAATATAAATTAGGTGACATTTTTATGTTAAACAGACGTTACATTTTGAAGTTGTTGCTTTGTAGCCTTTTATTTACAACTTTTTGATGTTTAATTCTTTTTTGGACATACCTATGCCTTTTTCCAGATAGAGGATGGGGAATTTGCGCTCTTTTGACCAAGGTTAATTTTCCTGGGGGTCGGGCATTTGAACTGAAAAGATGATCGGAGTTCAAATTCCCCCGCCTTTGCTCGGCCTCCCCTCCCCCCTCCCCCACCGGCGGCTTAACATTGAAAGGTGCATTAATTCTGGTGCCAAGACGAAATATGGGGCCAATTTTGTCTTCAGCTAATCTGTGTCAGAACGTTTTGACTCTGGAAGACGAATTTGTCCACATAATTCGTCTTGGCACCGGATTTATACCACATGGATAAATGGTCTGAGATGGACAAGTCGTCTCTTCGGATTAACTGTCTCTAACATAAATGCTGGACGAACTTGGCCAAACATTTGTAGTGTAGGAGATACATTTGTATATGCACGTATTCAAACTGTAGTATCCCCCCGGGGGTTAAGATCAGTCCATGGAAAGAAAGAAACTATCGATAAGCCAACAACTTAAACAACGGTATTTGAATGATTTTTCGGTATACACTAAAACTCTATCCTCTTCGTATTTCCGCAGAGTCAATCTGAACTGGATAAGTTAACATGTTATTACTACAACAAGCATCCGTTGCTTGCCATCAAGCCAGTCAAAATTGAAATAGCGAGTCTTAATCCTCACATATATCTCCTACACGACATTATCAGGGATGAAGACATTGAATTTATCAAGGACCTCGCAGCTCCTAGGGTGAGTCAGAATTCTTTCGCTTAATAACCTAAGTAAATATATAGTATAAAATATTGAACTGTAAGCCTTACACTTTATTTAAGGAGGAGCAAGTCTCATTACCTTAACTGGTTTTCGTGCAGGATACTGGTAAAACTGGAACTTGTAAACGGTGGTTTTATTAAGAGGGAGGAGAATTGGAGTGCCTGGAGAAAAACACTCGGACTGACAGCAAACTCAATCCACATCAGACACTAGGCCAGAATCAAACCAGGGCCGCCTTCTTTGATCCAGCCGGGCGTTCTCATCCCTACGCCATCTCTGCTCCCCAAATGAATCGGAAGCATGAGGGATTATTGTTCGGCTCTCGGGGTTTCTGAGCAACATTAACTTCCTACCCAGGCCATCAGGGTCTCTCTTCACGACTATTTTGTGACTGGGAAATATAGAGACTGCGGTTAAGAATGCTTTCTGCAGTTTTGACTTCTGCAGGTACATTCTACCTGGCAGGAATAACCAACTTGATCTTGAAAAGTTGAGTTTATGTAAATTTTTCAAGTTCGTCGTTTGTAATCCGTGTCAACCTTCTCTATCCTTGACCATCTTAGTTTCTTTATGGTATATTATTGTCTCTGATATTTTTCTCTCTTAGTAAACGATTCTCTTCAGGTTTCCTCCAAGTTAAAGGTAATTTTGTACGTGGCCAAAATAACTCAAAATACAGTGATTGTGCTTTTTTAAAGCAATACGTTTAACTGAGGCGGGCCAACTAAAAACAGTCCTATTGTCGCCCAGTTTATTCTTGAGTGTGATGAAGTATATCTCTTTCATTAATGCAGCTTGAAAGAGCCACTGTCACCAACAGGAACACGGGAAATCTGGAATTTGCAGATTATAGAATTAGTAAGAGGTATAGAAAGTCAAAACTGAAAAATTTTGTAAACAATTACACTTTTATCGGCGTGGCCAACCGTCCATGTGGGCCTCTCAGCAGATCTACAATATGAAGACATAATTGATCATCGCAGTTATGTGCGCAGTTCATAACGTAACCAGCTCCCAGTGTGCTTGGTAGCTCAGTTGGTAGAGAACTGCATCGGTATCGCAAAGGTCGTGTGTTCGAATCCCGTTCAAGCCTGAATTTTTTTAAGCTTTAATTTCACAACTGCTCAGTAGAGTTGTGTATAACTGCGATGATCAATCATGTCTTCACGTCCCTCTCCGCAGTTCTCATTTATGATAATTTTCATATGCTCACTTAGATCTACAATATGTCCCTTAGATTTGGCCAAAACAGTTTTACAAGATCTCTTCAGTCATGTAACTTGTGATAATCGGCATTGACATAAATCAATATTTTGCCGACACGGAATAGAGAACTGGGTGCGAGCGTAGTACGAGAAGGCTCACGGTTAGTACATTTGCAAAAAGAGACGGTTGAGAAACTTGTGACGTCATTGTACGGTCAGCCTTGCCACTAGCACTTTCGCATAAGGTATATTTGTCTGGAAACATAAGTACGAGGCTAAGGGCGAATAACGTCATTTTTATTCAAATTTAGGCAACATTTATGCGACGGGTCTTCTAGTTATAGTTTAATTATCCCTCATCGTCAAAGGTTTCCCGTTCACAGTATTTCGCAGTGTGTTCAGTCTTTAACGCTTCTAGTGGTGACGAAACGCGATCGTGTAAATTTTGTTCCGTATAAAAAAGATGATAGATTCTAGCGCACAACCCTCAATTATTTGGATCCAGTGAAAAGCATTACTTAGTATTTTACGAATAAAACAAACTCGTGTTGTATTAAACTAACTTTCTTTACAGTGGCTGGCTAGATGATGAAGAAGGAGAACCCATCATGCGATTAAATCGAAGGTTGGAAGCCATTACAGGTCTGTCTACTGCCAGTCGCCACAGTGAAGCGCTACAGGTGATTATCAGACCTGAATGTACAGTCGACTCTCGATAACTCAAGCCTTCAGGGGAAATAGTAAAAGGTTCGAGTTACCGGGAGTTCGAGTTATCGAGGGTAAAATTATATAGAAAATGGCCTGAAGGGAAATGAAAATTACTTCGAGTTAGCGGGGGTTCGAGTTATCGGGAGTGAACTGTACCGGAATTAACCGCAGTACAGGGGGTTTAGCGGGCAGCGTGTGTAGCACGATGCGAGCGCCCCAGCGCGAAGGAAACAAGTGACGCTAAAATCTTCGCGCTCTGTACCATCAAGCCCCAAGATTTAATTTTTGTGTTCGGTTAGAAAGAGGGAACTGTTGCCTTTCAGTGTTGTCCAGAAAGCTTGCTCGAAAAGCATTTAACTTGTTTAGATAATACTGTATGACTAAACAGGCTAATATGCTAAATTTTGATATTATTCCTATCCGAGCTTTTTGCCGGTATTTATCTGTTGTTTTTGTCTTGTTAGGTTGTTAATTACGGTATTGCCGGTCACTACGAACCCCACGTGGATCACGCTAGGGTAAATGCTGAAACGTCAAGTTTTAACCTCAAGTTTGTCGTTCACGTTTTAGTCTCAAAAGCTAATATACTTTATTAAATCTGTATATTTCTTATTTCACACGGCAGTCCGAAAAATCAGCTATCTTCCAGATGGGCATGCGCAATAGGATTGCCACAGTGTTGATATACGTAAGTGGACTTGCGATATATTTTATTATATCAAAACCCTTACTAACCTTAATTTCCACGAGTGGCCAACATTCACTCTCACCCGAGACAAGTAAAAATGATTTATCGTGTGTGTCTGTGTGTCCTTATAGATGACTGACGTAGAAGCAGGTGGTTCCACAGTATTTCTGGATGCAGAGACAGTCATTGAACCTCAAAAGGTAGGCTTATCAACATGTTGTGAATATAAATGACAGGATCAAATAGCAGTTAAGGCGTTTTATCCTGCGTAGCAGGCGTGAAATGGGGGAGGGGGGAAGGAGAGGGGGGGGGGGAGAGTAAGCGGGGATAGACGGAGGGGCAGTCATTCCCCTTCTTCCCCGCGTTTTTTGCTTCTTTACTCCCTCCTCATTCACGCCTGCAACACAGACTAAGGCGATTTTGCGCTGGAGACTTGTTTCGTTCGTTCGTTCGTGTTTCGTTCGATCATCCACCATCATGGACAAGTTCGTCGATATACTAAAAATCTTTCATTGTTTTATTTTCAACAGGGTACGGCAGCGTTTTGGTTCAACCTCCTCAAGTCAGGTGAATCGGACGGATCAACAAGACACGCTGGTTGTCCGGTCATTGTTGGATCAAAATGGGGTAAGATGATTTACCTTGGCTTTCGAAAAGAATCGTATGCTTCTTTGTTTGCGCGTCAGACTCGTTCCCAGTCGCTTCTCCGTTGACAAGATGAAAAGAATTCAGATGGTCCACTTTCCTTCACCATAATCCCCCGCGACCTTCTTGTTTTAATTTTTCTTCTTTTAAGCATCCCCTTGGATTTAGTCAATTTTACAAGACAGGTCTTGTTCTTAAAACTGGTGCTTTTTCCTCCAATAGATCAAGCAGTCGGTCTCAGTTTAAAGAAACAGCGTTGCTGAATCTAGGCGTCTTTTAAATGGCTTTGCATTGTTCCTGGGACGAACCTATTGTACTACCGTAGCCAGGCAACGGAAAAATGCTCAATTCGGTGGATGTACACGCTCAGTTCGCGTCAAAATCAACGTTGTTTCGTACGAGATGACCGAAGTGAACACTTGCAAGTGTTAACAAAGAACCCATCGAATATTGTGAGAATTCTTAAAAATTAAAACATTAAAGCTCGACCTCTCACTTTTTTTCGTTATTTTTTCAGTGTCTAACAAGTGGATCCACGAAAATGGACAAGAGTTTCGACGCCCTTGTGGCTTGTCACCTGATGAATAAAATGATCCGAGTTTATGAATCTCTTCACGAAACCTATGTTTCGTATGAATAGTTTGAATACTGCAAGATATGAATTACATGAATGAGCAGAAACAAAGATTTTATCATAGTAAATAATTCATTTTGCAAAATAAATTTAAAAAATCTCAACAAAAGAGCTTGTAACTAGTAAGTTTTAAAACTACTGAAAATGAAATAGACGTTCCCAGTTGAATTTTTTAAAAAACAAGCTGTATAGAAAGCCTGAATAAAATTTAGCCTTGAACTGGACTTGATCTCAGTGTTTTTTAATTCTATTTTACATTTTCAAATTAAACAACAACTTAATTAAATGCCAGGTTTCATGCGTCTTTTAACGAAGTTTTATACTTCATAATGGTAAAAATTCGTAGTAAAGTGAATAAAAGCTGCTTGTCATTTATAATTGTCTTTACTCATGTACTCATTGACCACCGCTAGGCGTCAAAGAGTCTTCTCTCCTTTCTCCGCTTGATCTCTTTGCGAAGAAAGAGTGATTAAAATTTTTTTCCGTAATAATTACTATACGAGGGTAGTCTGGACCTAACGCAGTATAGTAACAGAGAAACGCGCGAGTACACGCGTGCACACGCACATTGGTGGCATAACAGTGTTAGCTGTCAGCGGTTACATGGTAAAAAATCTAAAAGCGTGGTTACCAAGTTTGTCCTCTCCGACTTCTGCTCGCACCTGATGTGTTGATGTTTTATTGCTGTAAAAACATCGAAAGAATCCAGACGTCAACGAGTCAAGAGTCTGCAATGAAGTAACAACTTTTCAGGGGTGCAAGTAGTTATGCTTGGCCCTTATTGAACGGAATCGCGGCCTGTTATGCGCCGTTGTAGGTCGTACATTTTACCTGTACGTGTCGCTCACGAAGTCAAGTGTAATGGGGAACCAGCTCTCAGGAATTGCTCCTTCGCAGATCTTGAGCGTTGAGCATTACTTCAGCGATCTACCAGACATCGAATTCGATGGAAGGTAAGATGATTTCCGCTAGCAATAAGTGAAATGATTGAAGTTTTATTTATTGGTTTTACCCGAAATCCCCAGTTTCTGCGCCGGTAAATCATGGCAGTTACGCGTACCCTCCTCCTTGCATACATAAGCTTACATGCACAGTTGATATTTCTAGTAGCGAGATTACAAACACAACTGGATTAAAACGCGCTGTTCTTAGTTTACCTCGCTGTAGCTGACAATTTCCATATCGTTGTTTGGCGTAAATCACCGACCCCACGCGCGGTGTAGAGAGACCCTGAGAGACCAAAAGTCGAAAATGAAACCTATGATTACTCCAGTTACAATTACTCAGGCCCTAAAATATTATAAAGCAAGATTAATTTTATTGTTTGCTCGTTTCCTGTACTAGTTTGGGAAGCACAAGGTTTTTCAAAGTTGCTCGGGCAAAGCACAGGTGAGTGGGCAGTGAAGGAAATCTAAGTATTTTATTAAATAAACATATATATTAAATATTCTCCAACTTCCACAGATTTCAGAAGATGGTACCTTAAATTTGTTACTTCATTTTCCCGAGTTATATATATATATATTTTTTCACTCAAGTTCTGAAACGTGATTAAAAAACGTCTTCAGCTGTTGCGGTCGAGTTCAATTCGTCCGTGACCATAAGTAGTGTGATTGATTTTGTGCTAACAAATTGCGACATGCTAAATCAAAACAAGATGATTCTTTTCAAAATTATGCTCGTGGAAAAACTAGTGACTTTCAGTGACATTTCTTCCCAAAATGGGACTTAAAAACAGTGAACATTCATGGTATTTTGATGTGCATGAATTTGTTTACATTGACAAAAATACTTAACATTCAAATAGTTTTTAACATATTTTCAGCTTTTCATTGTTCTAAGTTAGTAATTCAATTATCTTAAGTGGATTTACACAATGAAATTGATTTGAGGTTATTTTTGAGTTTGGACAGCCTACATTGCATTGTCTGCATTGTAAAATTAATATTCCTTCAGTTTTTGTTCTTTGTAATATCACATTTATCAACTTTTTACCTGTGTAAATATGAATGTGATTGAAAATTTAGAGAATGTCAAAGTAACATGACTATTATAGATTCAATAATCTAAGAATGTTTTCTCTCTAAAATGAAAGTCAGTGGATCTGCTAGTCAACAAATTGTATGAATCAAACCATATTGAATCTAGTTTACCATAAAATATCTCTTTCTGCATTTTGGTACAATTATAATGAAGAGAAATATGAAAAAAATAATTATTATTTTTAAAATTCAGTGATACATTATGGTCCAGTGGTGGGCAAGTAGTCAGACAAATTTGTTTGTGCTTTTTCAGTCTTCAAGTTGACATTTTTCAAGTTAGACCATATTCTTTCATTTGCTTCTCAGCAAGAATTTTCAGTTAAAATGCAATATGTAAGTTTCTAGTGCCATTGCAATTGACACTCTTTTTATTGTCAACAGATATGTCTTTAAAACTACATAATTATTGAAAGAAAAACCTTTTTTTAAATTATTTGATATGTGCTGGTGCAATAGGCAGTTAGCATTTGATTCCAATAATTAATTATTGAAGACAAGGTGTCAGACTTTTAGATTGAGTTATTTTGTGGTTATTACTTGCACCAGTTTTACATTCCCACCTCTTGAATTATTGATTGTTACTTCCTTTATTGTTTTTAGCTGGAAATTGTTGAAATTGAGTCACTATTACATGAGATCTTTGTGAACATTTAGGCAGTAAGCTTCAGTAGAAAAACATGAATTTATCAGGTGCATTTGGCATAATTTCCAGTTTTACTGCAATCAAAACTTGTTAGCCACTGAGAGGATCCATAGTCTGTTAAAAATTTTCCTTTACTTCACAAAGTGTTTTTTAAAATTATTTATACAGTTCCATAACATATTTGGACGATACAAACTCTGATCTAACGAGTCTTTATTGAATGTCTTGACTGATACCAAATAACTGCTTGAGAAATTTTGATTAAAATGTATAAAATACCTCCGGTAATAATAGTCTGTTCTTCATGTTACCAAAGAAGGAGTAAAGTTTTGTAATTTTGTTTTATAAAATAGCTGAAATCCTTTCAGGTATCTTTCTGGCAGAAAAGCTATTCTTTATCAGAGTGTATAAAGTATATTCAAATGAAATTAATTGTGTGTATATGTACATGTGCTATATACCGACTACCATTTATTATGTCAGATTAGTTTTGATTTCTTTTTTCAATAAAAAGCCCCTTGCTCCCATCAAAAAATGTTAAACGATTAAACGAGGTTGTTGAAATGTCAGTCACCAACAACAGTTCTTTTCAGAACTACCCTTACCCAGACAATTACACAAGACGAACTACTGACACTCCTGGGTTCAAACCATTCACTATACATGTGACTCGTGATTTTCTTATTAAACTAGGGAAGGATTATGTGTGGTGAAAGTGTTTGCCATCCAAGACCCGTCACTTCCATTGAAGACATACCAGGACCAGCTGACAGACATCAAGAACAGACTTGTCACAGCTCCAAATGTTCTTCCATTTCATCATTCCATCCTAACAGACAAAGCTAGTCTGCTAATCCGGCAGTTTATAAAGGATAACCTGTACGACAGGATAAGGTCAGAATATATATACAGTCAAACCTCCCATAAGTGACCACCCAAAATGTCAAGCTTAGGTGGCCGCTTACGGGAGGTGGTCGCTTATGAGAGCTTAAACCATGTTGGGTCAAAATTTTACCTCATTAGCATATGGTAATTTTAAGCCATTTTAAGGTTGTTTCTTTTAAGACTGATAGCGTACTGTCTATGTATATATTTTCTTTCAATTTTTAAATGTTTCATTCCTGTCAAAAGTCAATTTCCTGAAAAAATCTGGCACTTCCCATTGAGAAATTTCCGTCTCTTTCACTACCCAGAAATGTGATAATGTTACAACACCTTATTATTCAATGTTTGCTCTATTATCTGCCAAGAGGTCGTTTACGGGAGGTTAAAAACAAAAGAAAATTTCAAACTTTTAGCTCTAAAAGTGGTCACAGTCGCTTACGAGAGATGGTCACTTACAAGAGGTTCCAAACGCAGTGATTTGACTTGGAAACTTTTGGTACTGTGGAAAGCTGGTCACCGAGGAGTGGTGGTCGCTTACAAGAGGTGGTCGCAACCGGAGGTTCCACTGTATTTAACTAATTTAAGATCTGTACTCTCCCTGTTATATAATATCAGTGTTTTGTAGTTTGATTATTTCACTGCAAATAGAACTTAAGGTTGTTGCTTGTAAATTATTACAGAAAGGTAACAGAGCTTGTAGTGAATCTTATGGTAAATACATGCAAAAACAAATAACCACCATCTGGAAACCATGAATCTAACCTTAAGCTAACCTTGTTTTTGGTGTTCTAGCGTTTGGGAGTTGTAGGTTTTAGTACATGCCAGTTGATTCTCACAGCTGCAGCAAAATAGTTAGTGTGTTCCATACTATAAGTTTTAAAGTCTGGTCCCAGTTGCTCAAAGAGTGGATAACACCATTCACCAGATAAATCACTGTAAAGGGAGGAAAGTGTAGTTCATTTTGCCAACATGGTGGATAGCATTATCCACCCTTTGAATAACTTTGTTCCTTGTGGGGTTCAAAATACTGATTGCGTGTAAAATTGTTCATTTATAGCACTCGGCCATTTCTTGATGTCGTTGAAAAGAAATGGATTGTCTTCCAGTTGTTAAGTGCCCTGGATCAGTGTCATTCTGTCAAGGTATGCCTGGCCCATTGAATATATACATGTAGATCATCTGTCAACCGCCTCTAGTGTTAAATAGGCTGTTTATGCAGCTTACAAATTATGTATTATCAACTTGCTTTTTTTACAAATGTATTTCAGGTTTGCCATGGAGACATAAAAACTGAGAATGTGATGGTAACCGGTTGGAACTGGGTCATGTTAACAGACATAGCAAGTTTTAAGCCAGCCTTCCTTCCAGAGGATAACCCTGCAGACTTCAATTTTTTCTTTGATACATCTCGTCGTCGCAGCTGTTACATTGCGCCTGAGAGGTTTTTGGATTCAAGACAGGCAGATCAGTTACTAGCAAGAAGTTCCGTAACAGCTGGCAATGGCGACAGCCAATCAAACAATGCAAGTGACCCCAGTCTCCCAGACATGGACCTTGTTAGACATCAGCAGGGAACATTGACCCCAGAAATGGACATATTCTCAGCTGGGTAATAATATTATAAATAGCATAGCAAGCAATTTTTCTTGGACTGTTCTGTCCAAGGGGGAGAGGTGCAATGAGGTTAACCCTATGTGAAGCACCTACATGTACCCATGAGGTAAGGCTCGACTACAACACCGACAGCTCCATGGCCTACGCTTTGTGACAAGTGTGTGGGTTCTTAAACACACCCTGCTAACCATTTAACTGTAGATGCAGGAGAAGGGGCCTACAGTTTACAGTTTGTATCCGAGAAGACTTAGGTCTAGTCATTTGTGGATGTGAAATTTTTTCAAACTTAAGGTACCACATTCTCCTCGATTATTTTAAGACCCTGAGTGTTGGTTCGGTCTGGGGCTTGAACCCTCAACCTAACAAACAGCAGTCTGGCAGTCTGGTAAGGAAGATGTATCTTATAAGGAAAGTTTATTTGTGCCTTTTAAATAGAAGGTTAAGTCCAAACTTTGGCCAAATGAAGTGGTGTTGTGCATACATGTATCACCAGAACTTGTCCCTTTAGCTAGGGGGAAGTGTAGTCAATGATTATTTCAACTGGCAACAAAGCTGACTTGTCTAACTTTCTTTTCAGATGTGTTATAGCTGAACTGTTCAATGAGGGCAACAGGTTATTTGATCTCTCAGAGCTGTTGTCTTATCGCAATGGAGATTATGACCCTACAGTGACACTATCAAATATTGAAGATGCTAATATTAGGGTACAAGCTGACATTCTCAACAATTTTTTCACATTTGAAAAGCATCAAATGCCTTTATAAATTTTCTGCCATGTAGCTTTTTCAAGCGGAATTTGCTTTCCCCAACTGTTCTTTTTTTTAGGAACTTGTGGGACAAATGATAAGCAAGGACTCAAAGAGCAGGTTATCTGCTGCAGAGTTTATGAAGAAATACAGAGGTGAGCGAAATATTGAGAACAGTCTTTACATGACAAAAACGTTGATGTCCATATTTTTATGAGCAAGTCTCTTCGTATCATCTGCAGATCTAATTAATATCAATCTGGTTGTCTGTTTTCAGGAGTTATATTTCCAGAGCAGTTTTATACCTTTCTCAAAAACTACATGAGCAAGTTTGCCATGTTACCTGTGCTTACTGCAGATGAGAAGATTAGCAGGTACTGTATTAGTTTTTTGTATCAAGGGTAAAGGTCATTTTGTTGTATAGCACTTTGCATCTGCCAGAGATATGACTCCAATTCAGTGGTGTACAGTGTAGGTCACTTTGATGCAAATGCAGGTTGATTTACACTTTTACCTTCTTTATGAAAAATTGATATCGCTGATACATGTAGACTTCCTTTACATATGCAGGATAAAGCGTGACATTGAACAGATCCTTAAGGAACTGCTTTTAACAAACAATACAGATGATGAAACTACTCCTGATAAAGATGGTAACTTTTTTTACTTACCTTTATAAATTCCTTATAGATGACTTTTCACTGACTTTTCTGGGCATCTCAAAGGCTTTCCTGAAATGTCAGTCATCTCCCACCCTCAGCATTACCCCCAGGGGTAATGCTGAGAGTGGGAGATGACTGACACCTCAGGCGACTTAAAAAACTTACAGTTCAACAGGGGCCAGGACATTAATTCTTAGTTGAGAGTAGTTATGTTGAAGATGTTAACATTCTCTTTTCTGTTTCCAGGCTGTCTGGTGATCATTGTTTCTCTTTTAACTTCTTGCATCAGAAGCTGCAAGGTAAAGTAATCTTTTTTTTGTTGTTACTGCTTGTTTTTTTTTCATAGCTTTTCATTTCCACAACATTTAAAACGAATTGATAAAGATGCAGTTGCTGTGATTAGGGTTATTTGGCTTTGTTTACCATTTCACTTGCAAACTACATGTAGCTATGTTGAAAGAGCCTTTGCTTCACAAACCGCTCTCAACTGTTAGCAATGTTCAGTTTCTCTTTCTGCCTTCACAGTACTGTGTGTCCAAACTGACAGTCTTGGAATTGCTTCTAAAGATCGCTCACCATGTGGGTGATGACATCATTCTCGAGCGCCTTCTTCCCTACATACTATATCTAGTCAACGATCCTTTACCACAAGTCAGAGCACAGGCTTTGAAGATATTAAGTCAATGTCTGCATCTTGTGCGCAGTATGCCTCGCAGTGATGCAAACATTTTTCCAGAGTACGTTTTGCCAAGCCTGTCATGGCTCACACAGGACCAGGAAGTCATTGTGAGAATAGCTTATGCCGAGAACATTGCTTCCCTGGCAGAGACGGCATTGAAATTTTTGGAAATGGCACAGTTAGATTTTGCCAATCAAGAAAGCAATGAGGATGACGATGCCCCTATACAATACCAGGTGAACACTTGTTTTTCTCTTAAAACTTTCAGCTCCAAGCTCAAAATGCTATTTCTCCATAAGTTTTAACAATTATTTAGGACTATATCTGATTCACTAAAATATTCTCCATACTGTAGCTGATTTACATGTGTAATGTTTCTTCAGTCGCCTCACGTGACTGCTTGCAATGCATAGATGGTTTTCTCTGTCACGCAACGAAAAAATAAATCGAAAACTGTTCAGTGGATAAAGTCAAGAAATTTTAATATTATAGGAGACAGGTAAAGAAGACACTTCTCCAAGTTTTGGGTCTCTGCGTTTTCCCAAACTTCAGATATTCGTCGAAATGTTTTGCGCAAATTTACAGAGCCCAGTATGGAGCCGCCATGTTGGTGGAGCTCTGTGCTCCACCAACATGGCGGCCGGAAAATAGTGCAAACATCTGGAACTTACTTTGGCTATCGAGGCGACTGATTATCTGAACTGAACCAGCAAACATTTACACAAGCACTTTTCCTAACACTTTAACTCCTAAAAAGGCTAAAAATCACTAGATAAGTGTATATTTTTCCACAAACGCGATCGGAGCGGTATGTCACGCACCGCCGTAACTCTGAACTTCAGTTTCCAAACCAAGCACGCTATTGAGCTGAAAAGTTGTTAACAGATATAAGTTTAGATCCCCTCATGCCTTATAAGGATAAAAATTTTCGTAGCTCTTTAGTTTCTGATTTTTGGAATTTGATGGCGTCACGTGAAAACGATCTATTGATGTTGTGTGAAGAAATAAGGTGGCACTCATCTATGTTACAGCTCATGTACAATGTACATTCCTCATTGGTCGTTTTAAAACCTGTGGAACACATATCACTTATTCTGGAGTTACTGGCACTTACACTACAAGGCATTCAATTCCATGTAGTGTGATGTTGTCTGGTAGCGTCGAGATGTACCTTGATTGAACAGGTTCATATCGGCATCCCTTCTCTGAGAGTCGATTGAGTTGGCAGTTTTTGTCCATGAAACTACCAAGTAACGTGTCTTTTCATTGTGCCATGCTTGTGCAACAATATTTAGTGTACTTTTGAGAATTCTCACTAGTGTTTGATTGGTGTATAGGAATTGGCACTGGTTCACCGAAATGTGTCTATATTTTGTTGCTGTTTTTAATTTTTTGTCTCTTTTCTTCAGGGAAGTTATGACACTGAGCTACAGGCACTGCACGAACTAATCCAAAGAAAAGTTGTCACACTCCTCAGCGATCCTGAGAACATTGTTAAACAGACACTGCTTGAAAACGGCATCACACAGCTGTGTGTGTTCTTTGGTCGCCAGAAAGCAAATGATGTTCTGTTGTCGCACATGATCACGTTCTTGAATGACAAGCAAGACTGGCAATTAAGAGGAGCATTTTTTGACAGTATTGTGGGTGTCGCTGCGTATGTCGGATGGCAGAGTCTTGTTATGCTAAGACCACTCCTGGAGCAGGTATGGAGTTGATGACTGGGTACTTACAGACTTTTCTAAGGAGGTTATACAGAACATAATTGGCTTAATTCATTGCATAACTGTATAAGTGAGAGGCCGTGTCTCGTGCTCTATGACATGAAGCAAGAGTGTCTTTCAATATCTCGACTAGTACATTAAATAGGAAATATCGGGAACGTTGAATCCTTTGCACCATTGTGCTCTATTGAAAATGTATTGTTATTGTACAACTTGACACAGAAGCTGAATTTGTACATGGGTAACTTGAAATAAATGTGGTTGATGAGCTTCACGTTCCGAAAAATTGCTGTACACAGAGAGTTAATGTTGTAAGATAAAGGGTCTCCTTGACTAATTTTTTAGTACCACAATGAAGATTTTTCAGGTTACTGTACATCACTTGGCACCGAAGTGTTATAACTTGGATTTGTGTAGTTAGCATTTTGGTTGGGGTTTTTCTCCAGTTGATGTTTAGTTCTTGTTTTATTCGTTGCAGGGTTTGAGTGACACTGAAGAGTTTGTTGTGTGTAAAGCTTTGAATGCACTGACTTGTCTGGCAGAACTGGGACTGCTCCAAAAACCAACACTACAAGAGTTGGTGTCTGAGATTGTTCCCTTCCTTTGCCATCCTGTGAGTCAGCACAATATGCTTTGTTCATTGTTATTACATAATTATGTCGTTAGCCTTTTTAGGGACTTCTGAAACTTCCTGTGTTATTATGGTATCAGTACAAAGTGGTTTGACTGACTTGATTAAAGAACAAATATAGGAATTTGGGACCAAAAGCCGTGTTGAAAAACAGTTCATGAAGAAGGGATTGAATAAAAATGTTAATGAAAAATTTGATTAAGAAAGAAATTAATGAGATACAAAAGCGTTTTGTAATCGTGTTAAGTATTGTGGTTGATTGAAGAACAAATGTGCAAACCTGGGATGAAAAACCGTGTCAAGAAACAGTTCATAAAGCAGGGCTTGAATTTACAGCTAAAAATGTTGATCAGAAAAAAATTTTGAATGTATGAGAAACAAAAACGTGTTTTAGCTGTTGTAAGCGGGAATTAAGAATCATAGGAAGCGTGAAAACCCTTAATCTTCACAAACAAGTGGCGAAGAAACCAATATGTCTGCATACATATAGGCGCTGTGCTAAATAGATTCATACAAATATCCAACTTCTTTTCCCTCGGAAACTATCGCCTGTAGCAGAGCTGCAGTAACTGTACCAAGCTGTTGATTTAATAATTATAAGGTACACATTTTGTTTCTGTTCCCGCAGAACATGTGGGTTCGTTATGGAGCTGTTGGCTTTGTGGCTGCCGTAGCTCGCACTCTCAACATAGCTGATGTTCACTGCAATCTGCTGCCTCTCCTGCGACCATTTCTTAAGCAGCCAGTCGTACAAGTAGACCAGGAGGTACAAAAACTAACTTTGAGGTTTCAAGGGGCTGTCCGCGTAAGAACGGATTAGGCAAATTTCGGACCTCCGGCCGATAGGCCTCTTTTTTTCAGTGAAAGTCAACCTTTATAATTACACAATATACAAATGTCACATTTATTTGGATCGATTCGACTTTTTTTCGGACAGTTTTCAAGGTGACCTCAAAACTGGCTAATTTCCCTTGGGAGAGTCTAAAATTTTGGCATTAATGTTACGTAGTACAAACTCTTAAGTTTTAAGAGTTATTGCTTGATATTTTATTCGAGAAATTGGAATGCACCCCTCGACATTCCCTTCTCTTTCACCGAGCAGAAAGAGAAGAATCTCTGTCTTGCAGATTTTTTATTTGAAGTTAAAAATTCTCTCAGTTTACAGTGAAATCACTTTTAATATGTCAGTATGCTGTGTTTGTTGTTAGGTGATTTTGGTGAGCCTTCTGAAGGAACCCATCAACAGAGGAGTGTATGATTTTATTATCAGATCACCACAAGTTGTTAGTCTTTTTGAAAGGTATTGCCCAGTAAATAATATTAACGTTAATGTTTTATTTAGAATGAGCACAAAGTATTTTTAAAATTTTTATTATTCTGATTGCTGAAGATAATAAAACAATCAGAACTAAAAATCGAGTGTAACTCGCAACAGTTGCAACCATCACAAAGCTCTGGCTAAATATTCTACAACAAAGATGAATTTTAGCATTGACCTCTTATTCCAGCAAACCTTCAGAAGATATACGCGTCATTGGTTCTCGAGAGACGCGACTCGTATCGCGAGACGAGATTCTCGTCTCGAGAGAAACGAGACGAGAAGTGGTAACTTACTTCTGAGTGGTACTGTAGTATGGCCTTTCTTAACGGTCTAAGACCAAATATCGGTTACAATATAACGTGTGACGTGTCATTTCAAATTCTTTTAATTTATTAAACTTGTTCAGAGAACAGCCTGCGTACTTCGATACTAAAACGCCTGTTTGTCATAGGTTCTTGAATTCTCTGCCAGTGTTATTTGCCTTTCATATCCCCTATGGAAGTACCTCGATAAAACTGATTTGTTTTATTTATCGTTAGTTTGTTTCTCATAGTTTGCAGGACAGGCAGTTACTTCGGAGTCTCTGCCGTGCAGGTCAGCGACCAAATTACCCCGAGACAATTGAGGCCCTAGTGCCAGTCTTCCGCAAACTGCACTCGCAAGGCATCACCGAGGAGGACGAAGACAAGTTAATCTTCCTCAGGGAAGTGATTCTCAAGTTACACAGGGCCAAAACCAGGTATAACATAGTTAAACCCCTTGCTTAAAATATACGTTCTCCTGTTACTGCCAAACGGTTGTCTGTGTTAATCTAGAGAATTCTCATTGCCCCCCCCCCCCCCCCTAGCCCTTTCTCGCACTCCCTCAGCATTTTGTAAGCCCTCCTCTAAAGCGGCCTTCACACGGGAAACTTAAGTTGGCAAACTCGTACCTTCACACGTCAAAGTCGTGTCAAATCATAACACGCGGTAATTTGCAACATGGCCGACTTAGTGCAGTGGCACTCACGTAGAACATTGAAACAGAGGAAGAGAAGAGAAGAAACAGAAAGCGGTGGAGAAATAGTTTAGCAATAGACCACAAGTTTTCATGGTTTATAGGCGGGATGTTGGAAGAACACGTAACTCACGAGCCGCAGGCGAGTGATTTACGAATTCTTCTAAAAATTTACCGATATTCTTTTGTTTTTTGTCCCGGGTGGAGAGAGGCACTGTAAGAATAACGTTTCTTTCCCACGAACACGACAAAACTATCCTGGCCTGCACAAGAACCCAGGCCGCACCGAGTCCAGCGCACTGATCACTTGGCCACCAAATAAATTCAATGTCGTATGTTTTTTTTCGCCACAGTGCCATGGAACAACCTGAGAATAACGACGAGGTGATAAAAGGAGACATTAACATCAAGAACCTACATGTGGGAAAGACTGTGACCAGGCGACATGCAGAGTTGGTGAAGTCTACTGAAGGGAAAAATGATAGTAATGTAACAGCCAAAAAGGGAGGCTCGAAAAATAAGAAGGCTTCCATGGTCGAGCCACCATCAATGGTAAGATTAGATAGCGTCTTGTTAATTTTTAATTTTTGAAAAACAATATTACTATAATATATCTTTTTGTTGCTTATTTTCTCGTGACTTATTGCTGGCGATATTCGTGATTTGAAAAAAAAGATAGCAAATTTAAACCCCGTGAAAAAACATTACGACGAAATTTTACGACACGAAATTTATTCTCCGACCATGAAACCCTCAAATAAAACTGTTACTTCACATGTTTTTAAGTTTCCATGCTGATGACCTCTTTCTCTGAATGATACGGCAAAGAAAATACATATCGTAGTTGCTGACCTTTGTAGTGTCGCGTTGTGCTCTGTCACAAACGAATTTTCCGATTCTGAAACCGTTTTGTGTTGTTGAGGCGTGTCAGCATTTGAAAAGATTTTCGCAAGATGTTGACGCAAAAAACGAGTATCGAGAAAGAACTATTAGCGTTGCTTGACGAACTGCAAAAGAGACCACATGTTAAGATTGGATTCGAAGAAAAACAAAACTGTTTCCCTAGGAACCAGTAGTAGTGTGATTGTGACTCTTGTATAGCTAAGATTGAAGTGTATAGTCATTAAAGTATGCTGTAAGAGTTTTCAAAGGTCGTTCCTTAGTTTTCTTGTTTTTTTTTCAAATCTTTTTCGGCCACCAGTTAGGATATTTCGTCCATGGAAAAGCACTAGCTAAATCGCGTTTTTCCTAGCGGCTTTATTTTTTCCAACATCAGCACAAACAAACGGCTGTTCCCGCCACACAAACTTGGAACGCGGATGTGGGAAAAAATAACACGCCACCTGGTGTCACGATGTCATCACGTGCTTTTACTTCACATAAGCACGTGAAAGTGAAGGCTTACTCGTGAGCTAACCACACCGGATGGGTGTGAGGTATACGTTTTATCTCGTACGAGATAACCCCTACGCAGACGTTCTTCAGGCGCATCACGCAACCTTAGTGGTGGGAAAGATTTCGTGACGAGCCGAGTAGATATTAGGGAGTTGACGAAACCACGACGGCGACGCCGAGGACAGCGTCGATTAAAAAATGGATTTTTATTTTACCTACGAATCTCGCGATACTCTAAAGTCATTTACTTTGTTTATTACTGTCAAAACTATCGCAAAACGAAATCCGAAACACAGTGATAAATTTGAAATGAAAATTTAAAGTATTAGCCGTCGTGGTTCAAGTTCTCCAGACAACGAAAAATTTGGTCATTTCACGTTGTTGTCTTGCAAAGGACGGCAAAGAAATGCACCAAGAATTATGACGCACGTGCACGGCCATTGTTCAGGGTCGGGTTGTTCAAAGCCCGATTAAGCTAACCCAGGATTAGCGAGAATTTTGATTTCATTTTTGTACATTTTCGGTGACGTTTTTTTTTGTATTGTTTGTCCTTCAGTTTTGAGCTTCAGTGATCTCAAACTACACAAAACATAAGCAGTGAAAAACATTTCTGTAGAAGAAAAATTGTTACCTCGGTTAACTTTCAATCCTGAGTTAGCGTTAATCGGCTTTCGAATAACCCGGCCCTGTCATTAATTCTTTTGTTCAGCGACGTTCCCGTTGCCGTTGCCGTTGCCGTTGCCGTCGTGGTTTCGTAAACTCCCTATTCATACACCTGTCACGCGTGACGCGTGACGAGCCAAACGAATGCCTGCGAAGGCCTCGTTCGAGGAGGAGTGGGGGGCAAGTTTTGTAATTGTCGCTTGTTGGGCAACATTTGCATTTAGTCATTGTTGCGTGACCATAAATCAACCAATAAGAGCGCGCGTTAGATTTGACTAAACCCCAGCTTTATTACAATGTATTGATATTGTAAGGCTAGGAGATATTAGGTGTTCATCTCTCTTGTAGAATCCTGAATGGCATCACATGTTTGGCGGAGCGGAGAATGCTGCTGTCGCGCTGGTCATGGCCAGGAGAGACTCGATGCCTGCTACTGCTCACCGACCAAAATCACCACTGGGAAAAACATTCTCCCTTCCTGTTGGAGTTGTAAGTGTTTGTTTAGTGACTTTATAGCTGAAACTTCTGGAAGAGATTCAACGTTGTTATTTTTTACCTTACAATTTGGGTTGAAAATCCAAGGGTGCAGCCTTCCGATTTTAGAGTGTTATATAGCGTTGAAAATCCTTCTTAAAGTTTGTGTCCCGCGGGAGCTCGAGAAAGGTGGGTTGCACTTTACAATTGCAGGGGGATCGGGGGGGGGGGGGGTGGGGTTTGAAGTTTGCCGATAGTCTGTCTGTATATTGCTAATCCGTATAGTCGTCTGTCAGTATTCTGTCGGTAGTGTTTTATTAGGGTCCCCTTGTGCAATCGAAACTAGATTGATACCGTAGGCGGGTTTGTACTGGGCCGTCAGACAGCCAAGTTCGAACACGTTTTTCACTAGTGTACTTGACGTCATGCTCAAAATCACCATAAACTCAGCTATACATGAAACTGGGTTTCACGCGAGTTCTTGAAAAGACGATGTATAAACCCTCCGTACCTAGATTGTGATTCAATGGTTGGGCTGCTAAAAGTAATTTACACTTTTGGTAATTTGTAAAAGTTGTTCTCACTCTCCTGTGTTTGTTTCTGTTGTCATTAAATACCAGCACACATTGAGAAATATTTAATATTTTACATTAGGACAACAAAAATGAACCACCACCTTTGGGCTCAACTGGGACTCAGCCTGCTACTTTGCCACGTCCAGACGCTAGTTCCCAGTCAAAGAAACAATCTGCACCAGCTCCTGTGGAATTTGTAACCCAGAATCCACTGCAAGCGCGATATGCAATGTGTAAGCTGCAACTAAAGAATTTGGTACACCACAAGAGGGAGCAGAATGCCGCGGGTTAGTGTCACTGATAGTGTCTTCGTGTGTATAAATCGAAACACGGCATGCTTTTTCCTTTTGATAAAACCTTGGAAGAGCGTAATGATCGACCGTTTGTTGCCCGTTTGTTGGCTTTCTGATTTCTTAGCCAATCTCGAACCAGGTTCGTCTGGGAGATGGAGAAATCGTGCTGTTGAAATGCACGTGCAGCTTCTGGCGTTTTGATTTGCTGGCAAGTTATAATGGCCAGCAAAATGCTTCGACCACCCTTTCATAGCCCTATTGCAGTGAGTACACTCGTTTGACATAGTTACTGTGAAATCAAGCGATAGCACGTTTCAACTGTTTGCTTTCCTCGTGTTTTTAGACATGAAAGAGAAAACTCTTCTTGGAAGTGTGTTAGCTGAGAGAAGTAAACCAATTCAGTCTCGGTAAGATGGTAAATGAATCGCTGAGACCACTCATTCTCCTTCTTTCAACCTGTTTTGAATCTTGTCTAATTTTAAGTAAACATGCACACTACCGGAGCTTGTCTCGGTTTCCATTGCATTGAGTGACCAGGAGTATATGTGCTCCCCAACCCCCCCCCCCCCCTTCCCCCCTTCCCCCCACTACTCTCCAGATTTATTGGAAACGCCGCTTTACATTATACTAAGTCAAAGTGGATTCTGGCGTTTGAAGCGGACGTTATAAAGCCACGCGTGTCTGTTTTTGTCAACAGTTGGAATCCTAAAGGATTGCTGGTAGCGCATCTTCACGAACACAAAGCAGCCATTAACAGGTAACATTTTTCAATAACATGCTGTATAGTCATATCATGGCTGGGGCAATTAATACAAATATACAAGTGAATTCAGCGTTCGCTCTCCAAGAAATGTCTGATTAGTTATAGGCTAAATGAACACCGTTTTTGTATTAGATGTTCCGTTACTGTCTTTTACTTTCAGTTTTCTTACAACTCGTCCAATTTCATTTCTGATCTCCCCGTCAAGTGCAAGGAGGCAATCCTTGTTGGGCCAGAAACCGTAGCCAAATACGTACATTTGTACGATAAGAAGAAGAAGAAAGCCCCTTTCACAGGGACCGTTTCTCGTTTGCATTGCAATGTAATCTAACTTGGATGCGAGGCAATTTCAGGACGAAACCTTAAAAATTGCTCGAAATTGCCTCACATACATGTTGGAATATACTGTAATGAAAGTGAGACAAGTTGACAGTGACAATTATGTGTGGTTTTCGTTCCCAACTATACAGATTTCAGCTCATGTGAGTCAAAGTCAAAAAGGTTTGGTTGGTCAGTGACAGTAATTTCAGTTTTGACGTTTTTCCTTAACTGGATAATTTACATGAACGTGCTCCAAACATAGTTGCACACACTGGTAGTCAACGTTATAATTCCCAATTCGCCCTGAAATTTTACTGTAAATAAATAAATTACTGTATTTAGAAAGAAGTCACATCAGCCTTACCTGGTTTTCGTACGGTTTCTCTATCCTGGTCGAATAGGAATTTGGAGTGCCATAATAATGATATAAAATCAAAAGCGATAAACAACTAGCAAAGAGCATTTTATCGTCACTCTCTTCTCTCCTTGTGGAGAATAGGGCCAGTTACCATAGATTTGTACGAGTTTTATAATTCTACGTTTTCTCCGTAGGTTTAGTTTTGATTGTGAAGAAATATCAAACTTTCAAGACAATGCTTGACCACATTTCCAAACATGTCGAGATTCTTCAGAAATACTCCGTTACGCGTTGTATTTACAACTCTCTTGGTGTTTGGGAATGTGGCCAAACAGGGTCTTTCGTGTTTGATCTACATGTATTACTCAGCACAGTTGTATCAATTTCGTGTAATCAAGTTTTAATTTTTTTCAGGCTGCAAGTTAGCCCAGATTACTCTCACTTTGCTACTGCTTCGGATGACGGGTCCGTTAAGCTATGGGATCTACAGAAACTTGATGGTAGAAGCCTGATTAACAAGTCTAGACAAACATACAGCAGACCAGGTAATGCGTCCGTAGTCTTGCAACTCTTTGTGTGAACTTGCGCTTGTTCAGAGAGAGCCGGAGAGAAAAATTCCTTGCGCCTTGCTCAGAAAAAACAAGAAACATTCTGAGGTTACCAGGAACACTTCGTTGTAAAATATGAAAACGACGGACTCAGAGAACATTTACGGTGATATGAAATAAGTGGAATGGCTTTACAAGTCGATAATTTTTGTAAGCCAGTAACTGAGCCGACCCCGGCTAAATTCGCGTAATATTTGAATGGGTATCTTGGTCTCAAACTGGCCTGCTGCGGATAAAGGTAAACTGTAGTATGCGAGGTTACAGGAAAACTAGATGTGCAAAATTCCTCTTAAATCGCAGAAACCTCAATAAAATTGTTTTCAAGGTGGAAAAAAGTACCGAAGAAGTGACAAAATCACGAAGGAACAAAGACTACAGATGGTTAAAATCGGGGAAGATGGCTGTAACGAGTTCGCATACGTGGAGTATTTACCGTCCCTGGCTACAGGGCACGTGACCCTTAGTTCTGATTAAACGCCTGACTTCTGTTTATAAAGTCCGCCTGTTTATGCATCTCCACGTGTTACAGAACTGCGACGAATTACAAACGAAGACCTAGCAAGTTTAACATACAAATTCATGATAAAGAAGGAAAGCTGTACAGCCAGCAGCTAGGACTGGTTGATTGTAAGAGCTGATTAAATCGTCGTATTTGTTTCGCGGGAAATCTTATGTTTGGGGATACTTGAAGAAGGCTCATAACTAACAATAACAGACATGTTTGTCGATTAGTAAATTTGGGTTATTGACCAAGCGTCGGGTCAAGATGGCTGGATATTGGCCAAATTCGTTTCTCTGTGTTTATGGATCTTGACTCCGTCTCGGTCCATAAGCAAGCGAAGAAAAGAACGGACTCGACATCCAGCGAACTTGAAGGAACAAGCTTGGTCAATAAAGGATTTATTGTATGGAAAAAGAATTTTTTGCGGGACACAGCGGGTAATCCCGAGCAGCGCCATCTTACCCGCTCGGGTAGCCAATCTCAGTGCAGGATTCGGTTCGCCATAGCCATAGCCATATAATAAAGCGCATTAATGTTTTAAGCCTGGGAGGTGTCCAAACTAAACCTGCGTGTTCTGCTGGCAGGTTGGAAGATGAAAGCGTTGGTTTTCTGCCTGGGATCAAGTTCCATAGCTTGTGCATCTGACGAAGGAACCATAGATGTTTTCAGGTAACTGTTCCTAGAGTTTAAACGTGCGGAAGGTGCCTTCAAACTTCACAGCTATATCCAAACACATGCAAAATGCTTTTCCATAGTCAAGTTGTAATTAAAGGAACCCAGTCGCGGTATGTTGAGTTATTTTGGCCACGTAAAAAGACTACCTTGAAATTGAAAGAAACCCCCACAAAATCATTTACTAAGATAGAAAAACATTAAAGAGATTACAATAAACCATAAAGGAACAAAGGTAGTTAATGATGGAGAAGATTAACACGGATTACAAACAACGAACTTGAAAAATTTACTAGGCTAAACCTTTCAAGATGTTCAAACAGTGACAAACCATGCTCTTTCTTCTCTCGGGAAATAGGATAATAAAACTCTTTGAAGTGGAAAAAATCTAATGGCCGCAGATCGTTTAGCTGGCGTAGGCCCAAACCGGTTTTAAGCCGATAGAGCTAGCTGTACTGATTGGGCGTTGTATTATTACAAGTCAAGTGTGTAACGACACTCGTACATGTGCGAATTAGCGAGTAAAGAGTAGTTTTCTTGTTTCTTTTTGTCTTCCTCTAGTCCTGTTTTAACACCTCGTTGCGTCGCACAACCTCGCCCAAAAGTACAGACTGTTTTGCCGTCAGTTGTTACACTAAGATTTTCCGTGAGAGCTTCCATGAACTTGAACTTCGTTTAAGTATTTGGCCCTAACTTGCGCCAAAATCAACAGAATGGCTTACCTATTTCTGTCGGCTGTAGGTTTGTTCTTATTCACTCGTTGGTACAATGAAGTGATGTGTTTGGTGTTGGTGTACTTGACTTTTCGTAAAAAGACATTAGTAACTACGCTTTTCTTGTGAAGCCCGCTTTAGATAATTTTCTTGTGAACTCTTAAAACGCTTAAAGGTTCGTGCCCTGATCTTCTTATGTTTAGAATTTTTCTGTGGTTGGATTACGATCAACTCATGCCAGAAACGCAAACAAGAAAAAAAAAAACTGATTAGGAGGTTACCGTACATATTTTGGAGGTAAAGTGTTTCGAAGACGGCATTGTTTGTAAAACCTTTGATGATGTAACGCGATATCCGCTCAATCGCTTTCTGCGAGATCTCTAAATAATGTTGGGTGTTGAAAAACTGAAGAAATATTTAGAAATATTTTCTAGCTTATATAATTCTTTCACCTGGATTTAACTTTACAGAAGGATTGTAGGCGATGCACACTCGAATAAATTTTCTTTTTTTTTACCATAAAGTGGAGAGAATTAGTAAAGTAAGTAATCTATGAAAAAAATAGAGGGGGTCACCGACCGTTTAAAAGAGTGTTGATACAACCGAGGGTGTTTTTCTGTACGCTTCATATCTGAAACGAAGTCGGTGACCCTCATTTATTTCTTGCATTTCTGCCACAAGTAATTCATTATCTGACCACATTGAAAGTTGGAAAAGATTTATAAATAAGAGGATTTTTCGCATGAACGCCCTTGACTAGAGTTTGATGTAACAAGTTTATCTGTATTTTCTTCCGTGAACAGAATTGAACAGAACGGTCAGCAGCCCAACTCCAGGCTTCAAATTAATCCCAAAGAAGAAGGAACGGTGGTAGAATTGACACAGTTTGAAACAGGTAATGACAAATTGTTGCCAGTGCTAGTAAGCGTTTTGAATTCCGACAACTCCAGAAACGTCGGCGCGTGGACTGAGCCCTAGCTTACGTCACTAGGATTTTTTGGGACCATTTGGCAAACTACCATGAGCTCTAATTGGTCAATGGTTTCCAAAGCAATCTTCGTCCAATCACAAAGCTGAAAGTTATAATAAATAATAATAATAATAAATAAATATTTATATAGCGCCTATCCATGCCTGCTCTAGGCGCTGTACAATTCGCCAAAATGAGCTGCACTAATCTTAATAATTAAAAATGTGTACTTAAGAAAGTAATAAAAAGTAAAAATCGCTAAGAATAAGAAGTTTTCTTAAAAAGATGAGTTGCTTTTCCCGAGAGGCCTTGCATGACGACCCAAATACCAAGGAAACTTTGTGTAGCTTTAGCAGTTGTCAGGTTAATGATTTTGCAGTTCCTTCGTCCGACATTTTACAACCTTTTGTCTGTTGATTTTTTTCTGTAGGTTCCCAGTCCGTGTTGACCTACGCTACATCTCACGGTCTAATCTGCGGCTGGGATCTTCGATCGTCTAAACTGGCCTGGAAACTAGAAAACGATCCTGCGCATGGTAACGTCAAGTCGTGTTTATTTGAAAAGACTTGAAGCTAATTGAATGTATGTTAGCCAACCGCTCATGGCTATTATACCCTTAAGCTATTGCAAATTACAATTTTTTCTATGATTTTCGTTGCATTCGGTGACTGCACCTACAGTACGAGCGGCAGTCAAAACCGGCTGTCTATCCGAAACGGCATGATAATAGTCTTTGCCTTCCCAGCTAACAAAAATAAAGACAATGCTAAAGTTGCTTGGGCCTTTCCTAATACTCGAGTATTGGTTTGGTTTAATTTGACGAGGAATAACTTATTTTGTTCAAAATAAGACAACTATTTTCCCACCTGGCGACACTCGACAAACTACGAGTGAGTGGCCGGTCCCAGGCGACCCATTTTTGGCGCCAAATTTAAAGCTTGGAGGCACAAAATGTTTCATATTTTTCACATTTTACAATCCGATATGTATTTTGGAGTTACAAATCCCTTTTCGTTGCCCGACCGCAATGCCTTTTTGTTAATATGCATTTGACGTCAGGACAATACAGTTTTTCCCGCCTTCTGAATACTGATTGGCCAATTCAAATTTCAGGCGCGCCTGCCGTATGTCACTGCGTGATTCTCGATTTTGATAGGTTACGCCAATCATAATTTCGTGTTTGTTTGTCTGCTAGGTGTAATCACTTCCTTTGTGGTGGACCCTTGTCACAGTTGGTTGACTGTGGGGACCAGTGCCGGGATGTTGGTTTGTTGGGATCTCCGTTTTCAACTGCCGATAACAAATCTCTCCCATCCAAGAGGTAATGTGTCTGTTCTGTGATTGACTGTTAAGTGCTGGTGATGTTGACGTACAGACTTTGTTTATTGAACTGTTATGTTTAAACGCTTCCAGGCGCTCGTGTTCGTCGGCTCGCCACTCACCCGATCGAGCAGTCCTGGGTCGTGTCTGCTGTGCAGGGCAACAATGAAGTGACCGTGTGGGATCTGGAGACTGGAGCGAGGAGACAGGCTCTGTGGGCAAGCCATACCCCACCCCTGTCACAAACACAGGTTTGACACTAAAAGCTCAAGCTTTAGCACTACGTAGGATCTTTCACAGATCCTACATATACCAGCAGCATTTTTGTTTGCGGTTCCTTGCCACATGTGCAGCTACTGAAAAACATTTGAGCATAAAGAACATTTCGCACAGTTTGCTTCCCTATTTTTAGTAATTCTTGTCCAACGTCAACAAAAAAAATTAACTGGAAATGTTTTTGCATAGAGATTTCCTTCATGTTTTTAAGTCGTAAGTGCACGGTTTTCTTAACGTAATGAATAGCTTAGGACTTCATAGTCTTTCTCTGACATTTTGTTCGCCTCATTTTCAGGTCTCCCCTAATGCAGTGCACGCGTTGTGCACCAGCAGACAGGACACCAGTCCCTTCATCCTGACTGCGGGCTCAGATCGCCGGATTCGCTTGTGGGACCTGGCCTACCCTGAGCATTCACAAATGGTGGCGGGAGCGGCGACAGACAATCTGAACAATGTTGTTCTACAGTACAAGTATGAAACTATCTTGAACTCTTGAATTATGTCCTTTAGACGTCCAGATGCAAAGCTCACGCAAAAGCAAGTTTACTTGCTTGCAACAATCAAGTCTGTGCATTCAAATGAAAGCTACTGAGCTGTACTTTCGCGTGGTACTGTTTATTATGCTGTACAAGGTGGTTCTAGCATTTTTGGTTGTGGAATAAAATCCCTAGTGTGTGACCATTCAAATGAGAGCTATTGAGTAGTACTTTCATGTGGTACTCTTTATTATGCTGTACAAGGTGGTTCTAACTTTATGCCTGTGGATAAAACGTTAGTGTGTGGCCTTTCAAATGAAAGCTATTGAGCAGTACTTTCATTTGGTACTTTGGTACTTGTTATGCTGTGAGAGGTGTGCAAGTTTGATTTTTTTTAGCAAAAAAAAAGTTTCTAAGTGGATGAAAGCCTATTTGTAACCTCTGAAATTAAAATTATTGCACGGTTTTTTCACGTGGTACTTTTCATTACGTTGTAACAAGTTGGTTCTAACATTTATGACCTATACATAAGTATTATCTATTTTTTTTTCTTTCTCCCAAAATAATAAAATTGTAGCTTGTTATGGTTTCCACATTATGAGCAAAAGAGAATTTCATTCACTTTTGTCGTCATGTATGCATACGCCAACTGTCTTCCTATTTACTTCTGCAGATCGCGTCTCATTGATGGTACCGATGTGCTCCAGGAAGTTTACTGCAAATCACGTCAGGGTGGCATACATGAAGACCTGCCGCGGCGAGGACCTGATAACCCTCCCGTGGGACATCATGAATGCATTAATGACATTGCTGTCACTAAATTACCACAAAACTATGTTTTGTCTGCCGGGCGAGACGGTGTGCTCAAGATATGGAAGTAGATCCAGCCTTCATGACGGGACTTCCCGCGGGCGTTGAAACTGTCGTATATAAAGTGCGCCCGATGATGTTAGAATGGAGAATTATTAGGAGTTAATAGATTTTAGAGAGCTTAAGCAAACTACGACGGCAATGGCAACGATGACGCCATCAAACAAAATGTTTAATGAACAGAACAATGGCCGTGCACGTGCGTTGTAAATCTTTGTACATTTCTTTGCCGTCCTCTGCAAAACAACATCGTGAAATGACTAAGTTCTGCGTATTTTGGAGAACGCGAACGAAGGCGGCTAATTTTTCGTATTTTCGTGTGGAATTGAAGGCTGGCGTTACATATTTATGTAGCTCGAGCAAGTTGTGAGACCAAGGTACACTGAACAGATCAAGACAATTGCGAAATTCGAAGGTAAAATGTAAATTCATTTTTTTACTAGGCGTTGTCCTGGGGGTCGCCGTCGTCATTGCTCAAGCTCTCTTTTATCAAGAAAAATACTCCTTAACTGGGCAAGAACGAATTGGTGTAGTCGATCAACTTTCTCTATAGAAAGAAAGCTTGGACAGCTCTACATGGCCTTGTGCGAGAGGTGCACATTCTGAATGGAGATGAAATTAATTGTCAAATATTGTAGAGATATCTATACGTGTCCGTTTCAGTCTAACGAGCAGTTTGTAAACAGGAAATTGACTATGTAATAGAGAAAATATAGATTGTATTCTTTAAATTGAAAGTTACCTGGTTCCTCTGGGTTTACAAGAATAATAGTATTTTATATTTTCATTACGTTAAATTTTGGAATCTACAATATATGATCTGGCCCACCGTAATGTTAGGTTGTTTTCTGTTCTTTCGGCTGGCTAGCTGTTCGTAGGATTACCATGCGTTAAATGGCCTTAAATATGCCATTTTCCGAGTTGCCTAGGCCTTTTGCCTCTGTCAAAGCGAGTCTTCGTACGAAATCATTCATATGAAAATGTGTTCCGCCTACAAGTTCATTTTCGTGCAAAACTCATTTTCGTATGAAAGGTTTTGCACCAGGACTCGTTTTGAAACAGAGGCACAAGGAAACCCGGAAAAGGCCCATTAGCTATTGTTGTTCCGGGCGTGCACGAAGAACGGTGAATGAAAAACATGCGAGGGGTCTGGGGGCCACCAAATTTGTTCGTTGTTTGTTGGTTTTTGTTTGTTTTGTCACAACAGCACGCCTGGTGCCAAAAAGCGCGATTTTCGGCGATATTTGGAAAGCAGAAAACAAAAATCACTCTTCTTCTCGAAGAAGTATCCCGTTAAATCAAGTTTAATAGCTTGCGGTTAAAGAGACAACGAGACATGTATGTCAGGGTGTGTGGTGTAACCGTCATATAATGTACAGACAGGTGATGATGCAAGAATTTTATCAAAGTTGATCTATTTTCGGCCACAGTGTACTTCGACCCCGTAAAGTCAGTAGCTTTTCACGACCATACTAATCCGCTCAGAGAATGCGACAAAGCCAAAAGATTCCACGCCAACTGTTTTCACAGCGCATCTTCATCCAGGAAAACAAAGCGCGCGGATTAATTTTCCGTGCTTTTTCGCTTTCTTCGTAGACTGGCGCTCTCTTGTGACAAATTACATGGGTTTCCTGTGGCGTGTGAGGGCTTTTGCTGTCTAGTGGTCCATAATCTTTCTCTTCACGCCCAAACAAAGTTTCACGTGATCAAATAGCGTTGACAGTTTGCTGCTATAGGTTGAAAGTTTACCTCAAAAAAAGCTTTGAAAGAAATTTCAACAGTTCATTTCATTTAATGTGCATTGACACTTATTGATAAATTTCTTCGTGCGTTCTGGATGACCCGTAAATCCACGCGCTTGACCCAAACGACATTGTTTTTTTGTGTGTGTGTGTGTGTGACTAATAAAATGGAATCGCTTACTGTTGATTTACTATTTGACGGATATGTAAAACTAGGGCAGTTTAATACTATTATCCTCGACTTGATACGAAGGGTCTGTTGTTTTTCGCTCTCATTTGAGACAAGGTGTCGAAAAGGTATTTTTAATGAGGGGGCTTGTTTTTGGCTCAGACGGGCACGGTCACGTTTATTTGTGATTTTATTGTTATTCATAAAACACCGTGAAGGATGCCGTTTCATTTACATTTTTAATTGAAGAATTGAGGTGTTGAAGTGGCAAGTTTTAAACCCATTGCAACTTTTTATTTCAGTATTTCGATGTTTTTCATTCATATTTTATATACGTTTGTTTTTGAATTTCAAAGACAAAATTGAACTTTAGTTAAGGTTATCTTGGTCTTTGGTCCAATAGTCCAAATACTGTTTTTTTGAATGGTTAATTTAAGCAAGCGGCAATTTCTGAAAAATTTCCAAAAAGCTATTGTTTGACTTGGATGTCGTTGTCAGGATTGCGTTACCTTGATTTTGCACGCGTTTACGACATGACAAAAGCATGGAGTTTGTCCAGAATTACAACAAGTGGACACTGCTCCACTCTAATGAACCTTTGTACTTTGTACAGATGTGACTCATAAAAATAACGTGACTTCCTTCCAACTGTTTGTATATGTTCTTAGACGTGTTCTCAAATACAGTTGAAAGCTTTTTACTTCAAACACAGTTCAAGGTAAGTATAAATTTACTCTTTATTTAGGGCGTTATTGTACCTCGCCTACATTTCATTTTCGTAATTATTTAACTTTTTTCCCGAAGCTAGGAAAACAGAGAATGTTTTACCACAATCCACGCAACTGATAAACTAAGTTGTGTTCCGTAAGTATTAGCTTATGCTCGTGACCTAATGATGTCTAAAGCTTTCTTATGTACGAAAAAACCTCTTAAACGTGTTTTGAATGTAGCGAGAAAATAATTTTTATATGTGTGCATCTCATTTGGTGCTGAAACTTGTTGTTTTCTCAGTCCGCATCCATGACTTTTGGCACAAAATTTGACGAGTTCGTATCTCAAGCGCAAATACGCTTCGCAATTGTTCTTTGTCGTTGTAAAAGGCGCACCTAAAGCAAAAATTATTGAAAGCAATCGTTCAACGGTTTTGGGAAGGAAATGTTTTTTCATGTCAAAATTCGTAGCTAAGCGTTGCGTGACAGGAGTTTGCAACTGGGGTGGAAATTGAAACGGGGTGGAAATTGGTTTTCAAGCTAAGAGAACATTTTTTTTTTCCATCGATTTCCTTAAGAACAGAATAACAAAGGAAACGAAACGAAGCTGAGAAAAACAGCTGTCCACTATTAAGGCAATCTATCGCACCTTTATGACCCCTGCTGATTGCCTATCGACGAGACTGAAATAGATATTATTGATTCTCCCAATTCAGAGACTAACGAATGGAAAATTCGCAAGTTAGTTTCACAGTCAAAATTGGGACATTGAATTAAACAGACACCATTTATTAAACGTACATTAGCCAAGATCCCAAGAAATATGTGATTCCCTTGTTTACTGTAAATAATATCTTGGACACCTTTTATATTAGTAGACCTGAAAACCTCGAAGGTGGCTGGCTAAAATGGGTCGTCTCTATTATTTAAATTTAGGACGGCTCTCAACACCCAAGCATAAGCCGTGCGCAGACGCAGTAAGAGTTTGTTAAATTGCGTAAGGAAATTCCTCTTGCAAAGGCGCTAATATGTATTCATGTGTTATGTTGCGGCTCGTGCTTATGCACAACGTAGGAGTGAAGACCAACCTTAAAAGACCCTTGTAATTAGATTCTACTATCCAACGTGCCCGATACGGAAAAATCTGACCAAGCTTTAAGACTGGCCGAGATATTGATGAAGTATTCTGGCTCGGTCAAGCTCGTTATCATTGAAAGAAGAACCTCTGTCCGTTGTCACTGTAAGAGTTAACCACCTGGCACAGATGATCAATCTCCACAATGAAGAACCCGGGACAAACTAGCGTTTTTGTCCTAAAATTTCGATTGCGAAATTTGTAGTTACTTTTCGTCTAACGTTCTGTTTTCAATTTTCAGCTTTATGTGGTCGTCTGTAAGTGAGATATCTCACCTCCGTCACATTCTTACATATCTATCACATCTCGTGCATTTCCGTAGTTTGGTCACGAGAACTTTGTGGTCTAACCTAAGTAACTGTATCTTATACGTACTTTGATAAATTTTCCTCTTAATAAAACAAAACAAATGAGCGCAAACACATCAGTATAGTTTAGGAGAGTAATTTCAGAAGTATCCAACATCAAAATCAGTGGTATCTGACAAATCAGCCCTATGTTAAAAACAGACAATAGCTAAATATAGAGAATTGCCCCGAGGGTGTCCCTTCATACAGGTTTGACAGTGTTTACACTTGAGTCTCGTGAACGAATTTGAATACATCACTTTGGAATTTGGAATTTGGACCCTGTTGAACTAATTCTTTTTTGCCACCTCAAACGGACCACGGAAGACGTGCGCAAAATCTCGAGACGAAAGTAAGACGTATTTCACTCTTAATTGTAATTTTTTTTTTTCGTTTAATGTCCTTTCCCCATTCGCATACAGTAGGCCTAATGTCTAATTATCAAAACTATTCATAAAACATTGGTGCAAATTGTGGGCCCGTGGGTTAATGGGACAACTCACGTATCGACATAAAAAAAAATTGGCAACCTTTCATCATAGCTGTTTGATAGAAACACCAAACTCTACTGAATTAATGAAGTCTGGAGTAAAACCGACCTAGCTAGACTTCCTGCACGGCCAAAAAGAAAGAGTGTTTCTTGCCGAAAATGCAGATAAACAAAAGTGAAGAAAGTACAGTTATTCTAAATTGTTTATTTCAGGAGCCTAAGGCGCCAGTGAAAGAACATTGTAACTCGTGAATTTATACCCGAGTGAGCTTGAGGAACTGATCTTGCATGTTGTCAAATGTACGCGTGGCAGAATTTACCCGGTGTTATCTAATTGGAGGGAGGAGAATTCATGTTGAGACGGAAGACAATTAAATAGAGCAGTTAACCTCGGGTTTACCTGTTAACTGCTCCACGGTTGCAATCAGTAAGACAGCAACATTTTGGTGTGCCGAACGAAAAGGAGCCATTAGAATCGATCAAAACAACTTTGCTGAAGTTGTAACAAACGTGATTTGCGAAGTTTGATTTTATGGCTTAAATCTGTCCTCACTTTCTGAACGAAGTTGTGTTGGCCAGTTTTCATAATGCGATTTTCTAGCTGGCCTTCAGTCTGTCCGTCTTTTGACTGAGGTACATGAGTTACAAGCTTTTTCTATGAAATGTTTCGAATTAAACAGTGTACTTACGTTACGCAGTCGAGTTAATTGTGGCAATTGATGGCAAATGTTATGTTCCTTTTTTATATAGATATTCATATTTTCTAGTCTTCAACCTTTTGAGGAAACGTAACCGGTGATGTACGTAATGACGACAAAATTGTACCTCGTTCACAAAGGCAATATATTTTTGATTCTGTTAAAAGGTTTAAATTCTTGATCGGTAAAATGTCAAGAGAATTAATGTTAACTGCAATATTAAATCAAAGCGTAGCTTCGTTTATGGTAATCTGTATTTGCTGTATTATGAAAAAGAAATAGCTCTGTTTGACAAACAATTACATTCGACTTTGCCATATTTCCACTAGTGGCCGCCAGTCATAAAAATTACTAAAAACTTCCATCTTATGCCCAAGTGACAAATTCATTACTGTAAATGCTTAAAATTGATATGATCTCACCTGTTTTTGCTTCTTTTTGTTTTCAGAGAATAACTTCCGCACACAAGCCCGGACAAGAATGGAAAAGCAGATCTTTCTGCGAATTGTCTTCGGCATTGTCTTGAAAGACGTATTCACAAGTGAGTGTAATTACACGTGCAATCTCGAACTGGAAGTTCCCACTCTCGTCCGCTATGCGAGCTGTAGAAAAACAAACCGTAGCGCGCGAGTTTTTGCGTCGCGCGAACAAGGAGGATTCAAGAAAAGTCAACAGTAGTTTTTTCCCAGTGATGAAGTGGGAATTTCATTTTATTGTGTTGGAAAATAGTTCTGTTAAAATATCGCCGTCTCTTTGTACACCGGTACATCTGTGCTTGATCATAGCTGTGGTTTCATTTGGTAGTCAAATATCCTAGGTCTTCAGTTTCCATGAGTTTTCACCCGCGTAATTGGAAAACAATGCAAGGCAACCAGCTGAATATAGACAATATACGCTCTTACGCGGTTTTATTAGTATTATCATGAGACTATGAAAGTCTGATCTCCTGGTTTTATTCAAGAGTTCATTTTCCCTACTGGCACTACTCAAACATTGCCACTACAATTTGCCAACTAAATAGAAATTTAAATTACGTTCACTCACTTTCAATTTCCTAAGTTTGCTTTATCTTAGTTAAAGTTACAGAAAAAGAGAAAGAGCAAAGTGCAAGATAACGGAAGTAGAAAGTTTTAAAAGATATCCCTTTCCACATATAAAGGTATTCAGTTCGGCCCGGGGACGGGGGCGAGGGGGGCAGGGTATCCCCAGGAAAATTGGATGGGGGTGTGCAGCCCACTTCCCAAAATCCTTACCCTATTTATGACCAAAATCTGCGATTTTGCCTACCTTACTTATGACCTGACCAAAATTGCGATTACCCCGAGGTCAGATTCCGGGGGAAGGGTTACTCCCAGAAAAACTTGGTGGGGGTGTGCGGCCCGCTTCCCGATACCCTACCCTATTTATGACCAAAATCTGCGATTTTCCTTACCCTATTTATGACCAGACCAAAAATTCGATACCCTATTCATGACCGTTGCGGCTGACTCAGTAGCCCTAAACATAATTTTTGTTGGGCTTTTGTTCATGGTCTTATCGATAATGATGAAAAAGTAGCTTCTTCTAAAAAATACCCAATTCAAGACTAGAGTTCAAAAACCATACCCTATTTAAGACCAAAATGGCTAAATCGATACCCTATTTATGACCAAAACGGTTAAAAAACCATACCCTTTGGGGCCGCACATACCTATATAGCCTGTATAAGGGAGTACTCTTTCCCAGGGGGGGTGGGGAGTTTGACGGTGAGGAGCCCATCAACTTAACCTTTCTTCCTTGTGTCTTCAGCTGGAGTTAATGCCTACTCATGCCCTAGTTCCCCCGTCACGTATGCCTCAGAAGGTGATAACGTAACGATGTGCTGGAAACTCTTGCCGGAGAACGAAATATTGCGCTTCTCAGTGATGGCTTTGAAAAGACCAGTGGAAGCGGTCATGGAGAAAGTGGCGACAGTAAACAGAGATGGAACATTCTTCAAGTTCTATGAAGTGTTCCATGACGGCTTGTACGTGAACCGAGTAACTGCGGACGCTGATTTGCAGACTTCGGAGTTGTTTCTAAGATTGACAAATTTTACCAGCAAGATGCAGAATATCTACTGTATAAAGTACGAGATACTAGGCAAAGATGACGTCAGCACTTGTCATTCTGAAGCCCTGATTTTGCGAGATATAGGTGAGTATGTGTTGTATTGCACTGCGCGCGACGTTGCGGTGCAACTTCGTTTCCAGGGCTCCTCTCTTGAAGTTTGTTCGAGAAAGCACTGGGAACGACGTTGAGTGCGTTGGATCGACGAGTGCTAGGCGCTATTCTTCGCTCAATACACAGGCCTCATAGTCGGCCGGGTTCATCGGCTGGTGTGGGTCAAGCTAGCATAAGTAGAAAATATCGACCAATTGTTTCTTGAGATGACTTCACTTTTTCATACTAAATAATTATTCATCATAATTTTTTTAAATTTATCCTCTTGTTGGGCATCGATCGTTTGTAGGTTTGCAACCCCCCAAGACCACAGTGGAAACTACCACAGTGGCAGTAACAAACAGAACAGAAGCAAAAGCACCTCCAACTAAAGGTGAGATTTCTTACACAATCTTTCTCATCGATCAGTTGCATAAGGCCAGGTACTCGGCCAAAGCATTTGAACTGGAAGTGACTACAGTACACTCTTTTTTTTATAAGAATATATTCTTGTGAATATTCTTATTTAGAAAAAAAAAAGCGTATCTCATTTCTGTTTAAGACTGTGTTGATGACGTTCAGCTAATTTTTGGAGCCAGACTGCTGGCAATATAGCCTGACATAGTATAGTCTTACATAAACATCGAACATATGGCTAATGCTGTTTTTGGTTGGCTAGTTTCGCCGCTTAAAGAAAGGAAGAGTTTTATACGTACTTACAAATTTTCAGCACACAAAGTTATTCTTTTCAAAATCTCAGCCTTGGGTTTATTCTTGAAATATTTCTTAATATTTTACATATTTCAACCTGGATATTATAAAAGAAAAATGGTGTAATGGAAAAAATACCTAAAATGTTTCCTTCTAGTAAAGTTAATGTGAATTCTTTTAATTTCTTTCAGGACGACGCGTTGCCTCTTCTAATCAAAACACAATAATAATAATAATTATCCTCGGCTGTTTGCTTGGAGTGGTATCTGTCCTCGCTATAATAGGCTTCATGCTTTTTTGCCACGCAAGAAAGAGAGAGCCATTACCAGCTAAGCCAAAAGAACCTCTAGTGAAAAAAGTGTAAAGATATTGCTACCTGGTAGAGTGTTTGGACATTTCTCATGTTTGAAGCTTTGTAAGATTGGCCTGGCATAGAGATACAATCCGCTGATCGCTTTTCGCCATGTGCACAAGTTATAGTCACATTAGGCTCTTTTGAATGTTATACATTCTTCTATTTATTATATTTGCTACGCATGTAAAGTAAAAAAAAAAAGACTTACCGGTACAGTGGAACCCCGTTCCCAGAGGAAACCCCACCTTACGGCCACCCCGAACCCCCCCCCCCCCACCCCCCGTTACGGCCACCCCATTAAAAGTTATGGCCATTTTATTCTGGCTCAAACAAAAGCTCAATCAATCATTTCCTTATTTAAAGAACCCCTTAATTATACAGCCAGATTTTTGTAGCCCACTATTGACCGGTTAATGGGTTTCCGCTGTCAATAAATTAATGAAGAAAAGTTGAGAAGAGACACAGAGGAGGCGAAGAAACCGCAAGGCTTATAATTCAGACCATCTTTTTACGGCACTTTTAATTAAAGACATTATAAGTTAGTTAAAGCTATGTGAAAGTTATCATGTTGGTGTAATGGCTTTTTAAGAACATGAGATTTCAGTAAGTTCAAAGTAAATATTCTGTAAGGAGTTTGAAGCATATTTCGAAAAAAAAAAAAAAAACATACTGCGACCCTGTAAATTACAAAATATTGTTTTACATGTGTCCTACAGAGGAGTGAATTTTGAAGTCATTTGCATGGAATTAAATCTTGAACCTAAATGAATCTTTCTCTTGGATGCGTAAACAAATCTGTTCAAAAGTGCTCCAAAATATATTCTGAGCCGGGTCTGTAAGGCCCGTTCCACACTACACCGGAGGAATTTGAAAACGATGGTTTCACTCCGATCTGAAAACGCATCAAACATTTTCCGTCCACACTACGCCGGAGGAATTTAAATACACAACAATCAACGGCACATGAGTATCGTAACGTCATCGTTCGAAAAGTTCCATTTTCAAAATGTTTTTCTCCCGTGGGGTACTCCTTTCTATCAGTTACATACATATGTGCAGCCCCCAAGAGTATGGGTTTTCAGCCGTTTTGGTCTTAAATAGGGTATCGATTTTGGACAATTTGAGCATATTTCAACTCCAGTCTTGAATTGTGTATGTTTTTTAGAAGAAGCTAACTTTTCATTGTTATCGATAAGACCATCAGTAAAAGCCCTTCATAAATCATGTTTAGCGCAACTCAGTACATTCCACAACGGTCATTAATGGGGTATCGAATTTTTGTCAGCTCATAAATAGGGTAGGGGAATCGCAGATTTTGGTCATAGCTAGGGTAGGGGTTATGAGAAGCTACCCAATTTTTCTAGGAGTGTCCCCAGGTGTTTCCGTCCACACGAAAACGAAAAGCCAGCGTTTTCAAATTCGTTCAGTCTCGAAAAGTTTCGTTTTCGTGACGGATTAGTGTGGACGGAAGACCCAATCTCCGGCGTAGTGTGGACGCTGTCTTGGATTTCGCTTTTTATTGCCAAATTCCCCCATATAGCATGTATGAATTAACGAAAAATAAGAAATGGTAGAGCAATGCCCGAGTGTGTTGGCTATACAGGTTTGACAGTATTTACATTCAAGTCTCGTGAATGATTTTGGAATATATACACGTCGATGTCAAAATTAAATTTGGGCCTTGTCGATCTAAGTTTCTTTCCCGCCTAAAAGACTAAGAAAAACGTCCGTAAACTGACTCGAGTCAAAATTAAAACTTACTTAATTCACCCGTCATGCATAGGTGACGTACATGTTGCAAAGGAGACTCTCAAAAGGTCAATTCAAGTCACGGGAAGATTTTAAAATTGGCTTATATCTGCCAACATTGTCTTACAGGGTTAGTAAGCAGTTTTTAAATAACTATTCTGCTGGGGGCATCAGTGAAGTCCGGAGAATGGACTTTTTTTGAAAGTTTAACTGCCCGGGTTAACTTTCAGAATCATTATTTTAAGTTAAAGAAGCTTTGGCTATTATTGCTTATTGTTTTTAATGAAAAGAGTTACTCCATATTAGACAAAGGTGACCTCATTTCGATCATCATTTATTGCGGAGCTGTATAATACCGGATGAGCTATATATTTTCCTTTCTTTGCGCAATTTGCTGGCATTTTACGCCAAGGTTAGGTCATATCAATCGACATTCGCAGTTCCCTCACAGTGCTTGATCGGCATCAATGCAACACTAGCTGTTTTTTTTGCCACAACAATGGGATCTGTCATTTTTACCAATCACAATACTCCGTTCCTACGGAAACAGGCTTTTTTCAGAAACCAATGGAATCCGCAGGCTCTCATTTCTTGAACCAGGACCGACTTCAGAACTAGTATTTCATGTTTGGAGTCCATGTTGCCTTAAAATTAAACATGTGATATTTGAATAAATTGACATTTTCACTCAGCCTGATGCCGCAGCATATCACTATATGTTAAACAGGGAGCTTAAGCAAACCACGACGACGACGGCAACGAGAACGTCACCAATCAAAAGGTTCAATGAGAAAAACAATAGCTGTGCACGTGCGTTGTAAATCTTTGTACATTTCTTTGCTGTCCTCTGCAAAACAACAACATGAAATGACCGAGTTCTTCGTCGTCTACGAAACGTGGACGACGACGGCTAATTTTTCGTATATCCATTTGGAACTGAACGCCGTCGTTGCATATTTAGCTTAAGCACGTTTTTAGAGCCACTGGCGTACTGAACAGATCTAGACAATCGCGAATTTCTCTTGTTAAATATAAGTTAATTTTTTACTAAGCGTCGTCCTCGGCGTCGTCGTGGTCGTTGCTTAAGCTCCCTATTGAATATCCTAGTCTGGATGTGTCAGAGAGCTACGGGAGAAACCTAATGAAAACTCTTGATTTGTGGCACATTTCTGACTTTTTACCAGAATACACTCCGTGAGTGACCGGAACGCTTTGCCAAAAAAAGCTTGACAGGGCTAGAAGAGGACATTAACGTCTTTACTCTAGCTGGTGTAGGTGAGTTTGTTGTTGTTGTTGTAATGCGTTTTTCACTTAAAATGCCTTACGCGCCGTATCTCAACTCTAGGAAATTCAGGTCTTTACTAGAAGGATTTTGGGAGACTGAAAACTTTCGTTCCGCGAATTTTTATATCCGTAGTAACATGTAAAGAGATGTACACTTAGTGTAGAAATATTTAGTTATAAATGTAAATGACACGACAAAATACATCTCTGGAACTTAAAAAAGGGCTAATGCATTTAGACAGAAAAACGAAAAAAGGAAAACCTGCATTTGATTATTTACCTCTGAGTTTTACAGAACAGATCGTCTGAACAATAGAAATTTATTACGCTCGTTTGTACTAGACCTTTTTCTGCCTCGCAGGACGAGACGTGACAGTTTTTGCTCTCGCTGGTGTTAGCTGAGTTTGTTGATTTTTGCGTTTTCCGACGATGACGTAAGTCGATCCCTTGAATCGAGCCGAGGAGCACTGAGCTTTATACATTTTTTCAGCGATCCGCCATCTTGCTGAAGCATGCAAGAATACCCTTCTGCGAAGTTAACATTCTCGAGCCGCCGTGTATCATCCTCAGACTAAAACTACATATTACTTGACTGAAAGACTTTCAACGTCTTACTCAGCTCCCATCAAGTTGTGTGTACAACCATTTTTACATAATTTTTGACAGTTGATTCAAATACAGCTTGCAAATATAAGCTTTGATTTGTTAAGTAAAATAACACTATTAACAAGATGCAAAATACTATAGATTAGTTTGGAATAAATCTCCAATAAAATACCGGGTTCTTTGAAAAACAATTCACTAACAGTTCACCTTTGTTGACCCTGTGTTGCAACAACATGATACAATTTTGACTCCCCTAAAATAAACTGAATTTCTCTATTTGGTTAGTTATATGAGTTTTTTTTTCTAGCCCCATTTCGAGAGGTCGAGGTCACAATTGTAAAGAGTCTGAAGAGATTAAAAAGCCCGGACAATAATGGAAAAGCAGATTTTTCTTCGAATTGCCTTCGGCATTGTCTTGAACGACGTATTCACAAGCAAGTGTAATTAAACTGACAATCTCAAACTAAGCTGATTTTCCAATCTCGTCGGCTATAATAGGGGCTAGAGAAACAAGGCATAGCGCGCCAACCTCGATCTCAGGCTCTCTCTCTCCAAACAAGGGAGGCAAAGGAGAGAGAGGACGGGTTCACAAGACGGGTTGCTCGTCGGAAATGTTCCAATGAACCCCAAAGAGGTACCAAGGTCCTGTTTGTGGGCGTGGCTTGAAAGTTTTTTCACTGCCAAATTTTTTTCGGCTCAATAACCTCAAAGGTATCGCAAAAGCTCCCGCTGTGGACCTTTAGAACCGTTTTTTAACCCCTTAAAGGTGCGATGACCACCCCCGTCCTTTAATTATGAGACTCCTCCCCCGGTGAGCTTTTGCGCGCGCATGGGGAGATTTCAGTCGCAAGTGAGGTGCCCTTCGATTTCGCCAGCTCAGTCAAGAGCGGAGTCGCATACGTTACGACGACTGCATGGGAACTTTGCTTCAGCTATCAAGTTACAGGCTTCGCCTCTAAAACATGCACGGCATTCGCGATCGCTTAATTGTGAAATGCCGTCAGCTACACAGGCTGGAGAAGGAATGTCTAAGCCGATGATGTGTACATCCTTTCTTTGAGAGAAATGTTTTATAGGAATGTTCAAAAGAATATTCAGTCTGGGCGGGAAAAGCCTAAATATTCTTATTGCAATGTTTTTACAGCGTGTAGGGTTATCCGGGAAAAACCGTTAAGCAATTTAGCAGTACTGTGTAAAATTTTGCGATAGAAATAGCAAACTGGAAGGGGTACTTGGAGAAACGAAAGTGGAAAGATTAGCCTTTCCTTCTACATTTAAAGTCTATTCTGTTCAAACGCTTGACAGTTCAAGAAGCGTGCATCAGCGAAACCATTTTTATCACTTTGTTTCTTGTGTCTTCAGCTGGATTTTATGCTTATTCGTGCCCCCCCGTGACATACGCCTCAGAAGGTGACAACGTAACCATCTGTTGGAGACTTTTACCGGAGGCCAACGCAATGTCGTCCTTGACACGCTTCTCATAGATCACCTTCAAAATACCATTCGAGGCAGTCATGGAGAAAGTCGCGTCAGTACATACGGATAGAACACTCTTCAGGACTTACGAGAATTACCATGACGGCTTATACGCGAGCCGAGTAACTGCGGACGCTGATTTGCAGGCTATGGCTTTGTTTCTAAGATTGACAAATTTCACCAGCAGGATGGAGAACGTCTGTTGCGTATTGTACGAGATGTCAGGCCCTAATGACCTATAGACTTGTCATTCTCAAGCTCTGATTTTGCGAGATATCGGTTAGTATGTGTGGGTACTGTATGTGTGCTGTATGCGCACTGCGCGAAGTTCCTGAAGCAGTGTAGTACAACATCGTTTGTTTGAGAAAGCCTTAGAAGAGCTAACTTCAGAGTGGAGAAACGTACTGCGCAGCTTTCTGCCCATCTTTAGCCCTACTTGCGGGCTCAGGTAATAATGCAAGCTGCAATGGTTGGAAAGAGCGGCGACCTGTAATAAGGCACACGAGGATGACGCTCGGTTGATTTTTTTTTATACTTGGGGAGGCACATCCTCGGAGACCCAGGGGCAGTCAGTTGAGGTGGGAGTAATTATATCCGCCAAAAATTGAGGCGTCGAAAGTTACAAGCAAGGCACTTTTTCCGCCTTACTTGTAACTTTCTGCGCTTCAAATTTGCAGAATTTATTTACTCCACCACAACTAACTGCCTCTGTGTCTCCGAGGATGAGAAATCATGATTGTTTTTTTCTGCATTTCACTGTTTAAAAAACTATGCTTCCCCTGCCTGCTGTGGGGCTGTCTTGTTTAAATATTCAGTGGTGTGCTCGTTATGTCGATGCAGTATGTACGTAAAGAGTATTTGTGGAAAAGAAATGTGTCTTCGTCCAGAAATGTCTTGTATACCGCGCGGAAATAAAGGGTTCGGAAACCTTCTTTAGGCTAATTTTGTCCCAAAAAATTGACTTCCCACGAAAACAATACACCAGCCTACCATTAGTGACGATAAAATGTTGCTGCTTGCCGAGAAGATTGGGAAAGCGTGTAAAGTTCGTAACATGTTTCGTTTACACGACCGACGAAATTCCCGCCATATTTTCAAACTTGGAGCTTGTTGCGGATCGCGCATCTAAACTCGAGCATGCTTATTACGTCTTACCGTTCTGAAAGCGCTAGCGAGGTTGAGTGCGCCGGACTGACCGAGTCCTGGGCTCCATTCTCGTCCCCATACTACTCCCGTTTCTTGTGCCAAGGCCCTGCCTGCTAAAAGATGCGAAATGGAATATGGGTGCAAGAATGGCTGGGCCCGAGTTAATCGGCTTTTGTTGGACTAGCATGAGGAGTAATGAGGAGCGAGATGGGTTCATATCTTTATTTGTCTCCTTGCTGGATATTGTTTATAGGTTCTCAAGTTCTCAAGCTTAAGAGCACTGTGAAAACTATCATGGTAACAGCAACACACAAAACAGAAAACACAAAAGCACCAACAACTGAAGGTGGACTCTTACGTAATCTTTTTCATCAGTTGCAACAAGGCCTAACCTGCGAGATAGTTTCCCTTCTCTTTCTGCTCGGTGAGAGACGAGAGGGATCCAGTTTGTTCCTTTTGTCTCTCACCGAGCAGAAAGGGAAGAGAGTCTTTGTCTCTCAGGGTTAACAATGCCAGGTACTGGCTAAAACGTAATAAAAGTTTATAGTGATTAAAAAGAAAATACATACGCACAATGCTTTCTTCTGTTAGAGCTAACGTAAACTCTTTTGATTACTTTTCAGGGCGACAAGTTGCCTCTTCTAATCAAAACACAATATTAATCATTCTCGGCTGTTTGCTTGGCGTGGTATCTGTCCTCCCATATTAAGTTTCATGCTTTTCTTCCATGCAAGAAAGAGATCGATCGTTATTAATAACCGCCTAAGCCAAAGGGATATCCAGTGAAAAAGCAGTACTTTCGATTCCTGAACCTTTGGAAAAAACGTTCTGAGAAGGATAAGATATCTTAAGATAAACTCTCTTGCAGATCAGCAACTAAATTCTTTGTTAAGAGTAAATTCGTTACGCCTACAGCTGAACGAAGGATGAAAGAAGCCAGTCTAAAGGAGCATACAATACAACTCATTTATAGCCTTCCATTTAATGTTACAAAAGACACTAGACTCACCATTTTCCAGTACGAAACAATTCATCACATTCTACCCACAAATTCGACACTTTTTAGAGATTCAATCAAGGAACATGATAAATGTCACCTCTGTGGAGAAAGACAAAAGTTAACCCATCTTTTTGTTACCTGTTCTGAAGCTCGCCGGGCTTTTTTTGTCTCTCTTTACTAATTGGTGGAGCTCCAAAAAACGGAGATAGGCTCACTCTCGATAAAAATGAAATAATATATGGCGTGACAGATAACTTCGCTCGTCATCTTGGCTTAAACCTCTACATGATTATAGCCAAATATTATTTATATACTGCCTCGAGAAAAGAAGAAGAAATTTGTGATGGAGTTCTCTGCGAAGCAGCAGATAGTTTTGAAGAGGAGACATGTAGCACTCTAGTGGTATTAAATTCCGTCAGTCTGTCGATCTGTGTGCTTTGTTGTTTCTACTCGAAGCGAGTAAAATCTATACCATAGAACGAATGAAGAAGCCTAAGATGTATTAAAGAACAGATTTTTTTCGAACTACTTTATGTTAGTTGCATTGATTTCACTAGTTAAGATCTCCAAAATTTGTTTTTGTGGTGTGAAATTTGGTGCGAAGTTTGAAGTTTTAAGCTTACAACAAAAACAATTTCTGTCAGTCGCTGCCACTAAGATCACTTGAAATCAGACTTTTCTATCGCCGTTTGGTGAAGTTATTCGAAACCGCCTCTCTTCTTCTAAAAGAATGGAAAGTTCCATTCTTTTAGAAGGAGAAACAATGGCTTCCAATAACTTCACTGAACGGCGTCAGAATGGCTTTAAAATCTGCACAAGAGACAAGTACGCGACACATTTGAGGTAGGAAAACTTTATTTCAAATGAGATAGTTATTTACACAATTTTTGTTACGATCGGTGATTTTCCAATACAATTCTCTATATACACAAGCTGTCGCATAAACCACGGTATTTTGCGCTTGGGATGCCTGTGGTGGGCCGTATCTAGGTCGTATCGCAAAAAGCTGGACCGGTCATGCGCGCTTGATTAGCCAATCAAATTCGAGGATTTAGGATTCCGGCCCGCTCAGAAGCTCGAGAAAAAACATAACCTCGAATATTCCCCAGTTTTAGCTGGGGAATATTTGGTCACGTGACGCGTTTAGACCAATCGCGCACGAGCGAAAATAGTTGATGGATTATAATTTGGGTTATTATACAAATGACTGTAAATTGTGAAAACGCTAAATATTAAGGAAAAATTTGTATATAAACTACTACAAAACTAAAAATAAAACAAATACAAGAATTATACGACTGAACTGATGATTTTACACTCCTCTGCGCTATCGGGGAATAGTTCCCCGACCTTTTCGAAAAGTGGAGCCAAATCATACTTCATCCACGAGGGGAAGGGTGGCCGTGATTGCAAAATTAGAAGCGGTGCACTCTGGGAAAGGCAGCGAGGTCGCCATTTTTGTACAGCTGGTGGTCGAGGTGCACTTGTCCGTAAATGTAGTTTTTTCTTTGGGATTGAGGGTAAACAGGCAGCAAAATCGACTCACAACTGATCTTAAGCATCGAGAGGCTACTTTCGGAAGAACCTAAAATGGCTCAATACGTTCGAGTCACCGAAGACGAGTCGCTTCCAGCCATCGAACTTCCCACAGAGTCGGACGGAGCGATCTTGCTGTCGACGTTGCAAGCTCAATTTCCCGGGGCTTGTGGATTAAGGTATAAAAATCCCGAGACAGACAGCTGGCGAGGAATTCGCTTGCTGGACAACATGCTCTGTCCGCCAGCTGATGAGGGATGGGGCTGCCATTTGTATGTTGTGGTGCAAAAAAATGGTAAGTGCATGATTCGACGGTACAATGGCAGTTTTGTAAGTTTGCTGTGTCTGTGTAATAGACTAGCTTATAAACGTTATTTACATTCATATCAGTGGCGATACGGCGGAGAGATAGCAAAACCTCAGTTTATGCTTTTTTTTTAGAATAATTATATATTTATACTTGCTTGTCACCTGAACTTAGCTTAACTAGAAATTTCTGATTCTGCAGGGATATTGCTGTGAAGAGCCCGGGAGGGTGGGGGAGGGGGGGAGGGGGCGGGGGGACTCCCATATGAAAATGTCAGGGATTCTCATGGTCTCACTTAGGTGTATAAAATCAAAGATTTTGGTTTCGATTAGGGTGTTCTTGAAGAAACACCACTATTTTTCACTGTCAAAGTATCTTTTGGGGTGCACTCGAAGAGATAATTAAAATGTCACTAGAAAACAAACATGTGGGCAATTTTAAGGTGTAAGGGCTGGAAAAGTAAACTGAGCCAGCTAAGTGTTTTTCTTGGCCACATGTCTGATTTTATGAGAAGCAGTCTGAATGAACCAAACTCCCATCTCATGGAAGAATCTCCCAAGTGACTGAACCCCATAGATTCAGGTCACCCACTTTCTTGCAAACAACAGTTCATTATTTCCATTCTTGCAGATGGTACTACTAAAAGGAAAATAGAAGAGTCACCTAACACGGTCAAAGAGCCAGAATCTAAAATGACCAAGATCTCTTCTCCAGAGGATGGGTTAGGGGACCTTATTGTCTTGGGGCTTCCCTGGAAAGCCACTGCAGAAGACATGAAGGAATATTTTCAAAAGTTTGGTGAAGTGGTTATGGCTGAGGTACATTTACAGTAATTACACAGACCATACTAGCTCATTTGTACTTGTACATGTAGTTAATTTTTTGAGCATTTGCATGCTCATAATCAGGGACCGTTTCATTAGGGGCTGCGCACTAGGTAAATTGACCAGCTGTGAGGACAAGTATGAGCATCCAGAGGAACGTTTTTCATATATAGAAAAGTCCAGTTAAAAAAGTTTTACCTGCCTATATGCACGAAAACCAGTTGCCTCCCAGCTGAAAATGTTATTGAAACCCCTGTGTGATGTTGAGCAAGTTTGAACAGATGAGGAAAAAGTTACAATCCCAAGATTTTTACTTGCTGTGCCAAATTTCGATCATTTTTCATTATTTTGTTGTTGTTTAATCAGTTTATTTATTATTTATAAGTTTAATGAACCTAGTGTGATTCTCTTTACTTGGCAGGTAAAAATGGATTATGGCAGTAGCAAGTCTAGAGGATTTGGGTTTGTTAATTTCAGGGACCCAGAAGTGGCTAAAACAGTGTTGTCTCAGGTTCATCGCATTCAAGGCCGCCTTTGTGAAGTGAGACTGCCACGATGTAAGGTGAGAAACAAGAAAATGATTTATTTTCTCCTTACTGTGTTGTTCAAATTCAAGTACAGTAGGTATGTTACATGTATGAGAATAAAAAACTTGACTTTTGCAAGCTGTAGGATTATTAATTCTCTTCTAAGATGAGAATACTGCTAAAGAAAATGGGCCACATACACTAACCTAAAGGGAGAAATTTGTTGTTTGGACTTAGTGAACATTGCACAAATCATTTTTCTATTGTTGTGTTTACATTTTCAGTACTATTGGTTGAACCACTTTTTTTCTTGTTTTCATTTGAACAACTTTTAAGAAAAAAGTACATGTAATTCAGGTAAATATGAACAGTGTACCTCAGTATTAACTGAAATGTAGACGTACAAATTTTGAACAAGTCAGGAGGCCAATAATAAAAATTCTTTTTATCATAGACTAAATTGTTGATCACGTAAGGTCAAATACTGAAGTGCTATGCTGACAGTGTTATCATTTGAGTTATTGCCAATGTTATTGTTCTTGTTTTCTCAGCAAGAGTTCATGCCAAAGAAGCTATTTGTTGGGCGTCTTCCTGATTCAACATCTGAGGGAGATCTTCTGGATTATTTTAGCAAGTTTGGTGAAGTGATTGATGTTTACATTCCAAAACCTATGCGTGGAATTTCATTTGTTACATTTGCTTCAGGAGAAGTTGCTAAGAAAGTCCAGTCCCAGAATCACCGCTTGGGACCAAATCTGCTCAATGTGAACTTTGCTGAGCCAAAGTCAGCAAAAAATACGCACATGCCCTCCCCAGCAGACATGCAACCTGTGCCATCTCCAAACTCCATCCCTGGGGGATGGGGTGGCATAGGATTTGACATGTACGGAATGGGCTCATGGAGTAATGCAAGTCGTCAAAATCTGCCGTACAACGCGTCGGCGGCTTACAACACCATGATGCAGAGCATGATGAACATGGGGAATCCATCAGGTGCTGCTGCTAACATGATGGCTAACAGACAAGGACGCCGTTGAATATCCGGGGTAGGATTTTCTCTCTATTTGTGGATAAGAGCATTCACTGTAAATTTTAGAAACCTTTTAGATGGTGGTTTTTTGTTTGAAAGCAAAATGGCTACTGAATTTGAAACTCCGGATGAGTCATTGTTACAGAATGACATCGCTAACTCCAGGTCTTGTTTTGGAGTATTGCTACATATCCTTAGAAGTGAGAAAGACCCTGTTTACAGTGTGTTAATGAGTGGACATTTTATTAGTAACATCTGAACAACTCTCTCCGTGGGTACCTCATGTTTTTATCTACTACATGTAGTTCTGTGAATCAAACTAAAAAGTCCATAAATCTACTAAAGCTAGATCACTTCAAAGTTCCACCACATTTTAGTGTCTATTATTAGTAGTGTCTCTGATTTGGTAGAATTGCACTAAATTGATATTAATTAAAGAGGATAAGATTTCTTAACTCAAATCTCCCCTGATACCAAGGGGTAATCATGAACTGAGTGAAGTTCTTCGATGGCGACATTTTTGTTTCTCAGGCTAGAGGATTTAAAATTATTTTCGCAAATTAACACTGTATTATTATGTTAGCAATACTTTGTGCTCTGTAGTTAACCTTCCAACAATAGCCAAAGTGCGGCCAATTGGAAGAGATGTCATTGAAATGGAATATGGTCCTTGTTTCCAGCAGTAGTACTGAATGTTCTGTCTTGATAATATCGGAACTTTGACTGAATTAATAGGCGCTTTGGTCTAATAACAACAGTGAATATTCAATATTCATAGTTTCATTCAAGTTGTCAGTGGAAGAAAGGACTTGCGGAGAACATTGAAGTGGATTTGATTCAGGGACATTTATATGAAGCAGTGTATGAGAAGAGAGAGAGTTTGAGAACTGAACTGTCTAATGACTGACAGAATGATAATGCATTTTAGGCAGTGAAGGTTGACCTTATAATTTATACAGTTAGTGAAAAGAAAAGTGAACTGTTAACTGGTATTTTTTAGAGAGAGTGGTGCTGATAGAGAACTGTGGAAAAGAACATTAATTGAATAAAGAACTTGTAGCAAGTACGGTAATGAAGTTATTAGCTTAGAGACTGACAATTACACTGTCTCAAACTCCTTTTGCATTTTTATGTGATGAGTTGCAACATTTACATGTTATAGCAACCACAGAACTCACGATGTTGACAAATATGTACAGTATACATTATAAACATTCAAGTTACCTTTTAAATTAGTGTGAATTTACCATCCTTAACCTGAGATTGAGCTTTTGAGAAGAAGAGAACAATAAAAGTTTGTAAATATTGTGTTCATGTGTGTCGCCAAGTGGTAAGAGTGAAGAGTATGTAACATTTTAAATTAAAGATCTACTGGAAATAGAATAAGTAGAAAATTGATTGGCACAAGACTAACTGTGATTGAGATGGTTTGATCTGAATGATGCCTGAAGTAATGAGAGCGCAGCACCAAGAGTCAGACTTTGTGCTACCACATGACTGTGAGAAATGAACAGTCCATTGCAGGCTCTCAGATTGTAGGAAAGATGTCAGAAAAAAAAGGAATAATATAAATTGCCAACAAGAGTGTTTCTGTATGCTGGTTTCTTTTATACACCTGCCCATTTTACCTGTTTATCCTGATCTGAGAGCCTGGAATAGGCTGCAATAGGAGTACTGAATGCTTTAATAACAAATTGTCTGGGTTACGAGTAGTCTCTGATGGAAGTCAAGAGTCCAGTGCTGATTGTGTGTCATCGAATGGTGAAGTGCAAAGTTGTGAGTATCAGTGGGTTACTGAGGGGATGCCGAACGGTATGGCGTGCCCAGAATGCCTTCAGAGTGAAGTAAGAATTTGAAGTGGTGGGAGGTAATAGTGAGTGAGTCAAGGAACACTGTAAGTACACTACAAAAGCTTTTTTATTGTTGAAAAGGAAATGCATGAGTGTTAACCTTTAAGGAGCAGTCGCAAAATGCTGCTTGTAGATAAAGCCCTATGTAAAACCAAATATTATCTACAAACTAGAATGAAAAACTGGCAGTCCTTGGCTACTAGATATCACGTTCATTTGTTGTGGTTGTGATAAGTCCAGTTTGTAACAGTTGAAGCACTAAATGTACATTATAGACAAACATCAGTCTACAACACAACTCTGCAACATCTTCAAATCCCAAATAATCAAGTTACTATTTTACAAAGTGAAGAAAAGGTAAAGATGTCTGTGTGTTAGTGTGATGTTTATCTCCATTGCTGCATAAGTTAATTGGTTTTTTCAACTGTATCTCAAACAGGCTAATCCTTGGTCTTATCATGTAATGTCAGTGGAAGGGAGGTTGCATGAGTTAAATGTTCACTGCTGGGAAAACAGGTAAAGAACTTGATTGTGTATTAATAAGATTCACTACTGACTTTATTACAATATACATGTACCTGGTGCAAATTTCGACACTGAAATGTCAGTAGAAGTTTTTGTAGTGTTTTACGGCCATATGCTTTAATTTTATTAATATTACTGTAACTATTTATGCAAGTTTCAAACACAAACAGTCACATGTAAGGCCGTAGAGCCATAGAGCCGTAGAGCCATAGATCCATATAGCTATATAATCCTGAATATGTGGGTATAGAGCTGAAATGTTATATTTTATTTACTTAAGCTATAGGTATAATTATAACTATTAATTATTGTTGTTCTAGGTGCAGCTGCAACATGCTATGTGTGTGTGAAAATTTTGGAGGCTTCCCTATCTTGTTCCAATAATGTTTTAACACAGCTAGCTGAGCTGCGCAATCCAATTTGTGATTCTATTCCATTTTCAGAGCAAAGATGGTTACTGTCCGATTTCTAATCAAGTATAGATTTTTCATCCTCACTGTAACCTTGGAGAGGGGTAGGGTGACAGCATCCCCTGACCCTGTGTGGTCACTTGGCCATTAGAGTGATGTAATGTGGTAAGTATAGCTGCTACTAGATATTCTTTTTGGATGATAAAGTGCATACATGTACACTTCAACAACTGACAACAAATGACATTTTGATTTCAAGCTGTTGTATTACAACTTGGCAGGATGTTTAAGGTGGCTCAAAACAGTTTCCATCTCTTATATTTGGATGGGTTGTTATAACCACTCTTTATCACTTGATGCTACAATCATGGTATCACAAAACTGTCCAAGCATTGGTGAACACATTGTCATCATTTTTGTGACACAACAGGTTACCATAGCAACAGTATGACCTCCTAAAAACACCCTTAATTACAGCTTTAGGGGCTTATAATTCAAAAACAGCTCGGTGAAATTTTTTTATATTATCAACTTTTGATATGTATGATAAGACACAACTTTTGGCAAAGTTTAAAAAATTCTGTACATGGGGTTCAGAGCCACCTTAAATTTTCCAAAATTGAAGGTGGCCACTAAAGCTGTAATTAAGGGTGATTCTAGGAGGTCATACTGTTGCTATGGTAACCTATTGCCATGAAAATGATGCTGACTAGTTCACCAATGATTGGGCAGTTTTTTCATACCATGATTGTAGCATCAAGTGATAAAGAGTGGTTATAACGACCCATCCAAATCTAAGTGTTGGAAACTGTTTTGAACCACCTTAAAATTGTGCATTCAGGAATTGTAAAGTTCAACCTAATGTAGCTAAAGGAATGCTAGCAAGTGGGACTGTTCTTAATTTAAGTTCTTTTTCTTGCAGATTATCGTAGAAGGAACCTACAGTGAATGGAAATAAATATAAATGTTAAAATCACAACGTTGTATTTGCAGTGTGTGTTGTTGCATGTATAGCAAGTATGAGACATCAATGGTCACTCGGACTATGGCATTGTAAGCTAAACAAAACTCCTGCTAGTAATGTGTGCAAATGTTGTTATGGTGGAAAGCCATTTCGTCGTACTGGCATAAAGTTTAAATAACTGTTAATGCTCGGCTCACAAGGCTGACCTATGCAAATACCCTTGCAAAGCACTAGAGCATCTGCCCAACAAGTATTGAACATTTATTGAGTCTCAACATTGTGAATTGCAACACGGTTGTTTAAGACGAAATTCAATAGGACATCAAGCATGTTCAGTTTTTAGTGGACAAAAATATCTTGTGCCAAAATAATATTAAGTATAATAAAATCCTGTATGCTTTTCCTGAAAGCTAAATATATAAATAGTTGCCTGAAATAACACCAAAAACAATTTCCCATGGAAACTTGAGAAACTACACTTCAAAGTTGAGAGAAATTATGGAGCAAACACAGGTAAAATTTCATCATCAGTGTCATTTCACACCTACTTTCAAGTGTTTCATATGAACTTCAAAATTTGTCTTCGACAATTAGTGTTGTTAGCAATGATTTCTTTTGAGAAGATATTTAAAACAGTCATACTGAAGTTTGCAATATGATGCAAATAATCTTGGTACTAAGTTTTTGTCCAGTTGTTACTCAAACTTCTGGTGGATTCCTTCTTAAATAATAATGTTTTTGTTTCCAATCATTAATGAATTTAATGGCCAATTCCCTTTGTGAGACTTGTATGCAGGGAATCATAGTAGTTGTATTCATCATCTTGGACTGGATATTTCATGGAATACAACTACCGTGATTCCCTGCAGGTGCATCAGATAGAGTGTACAGTCATGTAGTTTCCTTAGTTTTCAACAATTTTTTCAGTCATAATATTATTTTGCAGCTTGGGATAGAGTGGCTTCCAGAAGATCAGTTCTGTCAGGGAGAAAGAAAGTTCATGTTCAGTAACTCCTGACTGACTGGGATTCTGTTGATTTAAAGTCAGTCTACCTGGAATCTCATTCCCAAAGGATGCAATCCTTTTGGTTGGGACCAAGAAATTGAAACGTCTGGGACAAATGCGTATTGTTTTGTGGAGCTTCTACTAAACATGTTGCACATGAAACTGCATTCAGGAAGGCTTCTTCGCACATCTTAACCCTTAATTCACTGGGAGTTTGTTGCCGTCACGGAGACTGGAAATATCTGCTGTTATAATGGATGCACACATACACTTGCAAAGTTAACAAATTATGGTCAGCTTGTTTTGACCGTGAACTTGACTGTAGAGAAATGGTGGATGGTGAAGTTTTTTGTGAACAGTGATGTTGTTAATGTCCAGAACTTATTTTAAATCTAAACAAGGACTAGAGTTAATTCTTGCCAGCTAAATGATCGATCATTTTACATCCAACATTGTTTGGAATTAAAATGTCTGATTGTTTAAGTGCCCCTGGTTCAAACACATTTCTCAAAACTTTTTGCATGAAGACATATGTTTTGTTGTGTTTTTTCATTCATTATAAATGATGGATAAAAAAAAAATTGTCTGGTATGCTACAACTTAAGGGTTTGCCTGTTTATTATTCACCAACACTAATTCATGGGAAAAAAGCTAGCAACGAGACATAAAGAGTATCAAAAGCTGCCTCCTTCACAGGCTTTTCGAGGCAAAAAGAGAGCTGAGCATGGACTGCAATCAGCAACAAAAGCAAACTGAGTGCAGAGCCCAAGTTTTCAATTCATTGAATTGTACATGAATGAGACAGAATACAAGAGATGTGCATCACAAGTAATGTGATGTGCAGTTATTATTAAATTGGATAAGCTGATAAATGTACATGTAAGTACAAAATATAGACCAATGGTTTAAAGAATTTATTAAAACACAAACCAAAGGTACAATGTTGATGTCTTTTAATCTGCATTAAAACTACTGAAAAACAGTATTTTTTAAAAAAGTAGCATACTGAAAACTCACAATAGGCAGAGCTTAGACATTTTAACACCTGTTATCTGTTAGTTTTCAAGTTTGACGTTTGGTTGGGGTTACCCTACAATGTACATGCTTCTCCTTGGAAATCACGGTATCATTTAATTTTTGTGGTTCAAGATCTCATGGTATGTGGTGCGATCTTGAGCTATGATCAATTACACTACTAATACCTTACAATGCAGCGATCTTATCTGTAGATAACTAGTGACACCAACTTTTCCTTGTTGCATATCAACATTTTTAAAATAAAACATTATAAAGAAAAGAATGTAGCTTTGCAGCTTGGCATTTCATCAAAAGTTTGAAACAAAGTTAGTGACATGTAAAAATTTAAGGTTTTCATACTTTCACACGCTGTTTTCACCTCCGAAGCATAGTATTTGCCTTAAATTAAGTTACATTAATTTTGATCCCTCCATAAAATTTCATACATAAATTTACAAGAATTCAAAGCTGCCAAAAAATCCAAACATCCAACTACCACGAATTTTTTGAAGGTTTAATCTGTTGCAACATTTGAAGACCAGCTTGAAAGTGAGACAGTTTCTTGAGCAATATTACACCACTAACTTAGAGGAAAGAACATGATTTTGATTTAACCTGAAGCAGCCTGTTTACTCTGGTATGTAGCTAACATCTTCTTTATTTCACCAATGGCTTTCCCTGGATTCAGTCCCTTGGAAGAAAAACACGACAATTATTCAACTAAAAATATATAATTTTTTGTGCATTAGGTTATTGATCAGCCATCTTGACAGAACTAGCTGGGTCAAAAGGATTTATTATGTGGAAAAAGAACACTATTTTCTTGCAGGACACAGCAGGTAATCCCAAGCGGGCAAGATAGCGCAATCTTGCCTGCTTGGGTAGCCAATCACATTGCAGGATTTGGTTCATCTTGCCTGCTCACAGAGCTAGCTATATAATAAGGCTGATTATTATATGGCTGTGTCTCACAAAGACTGGGAACTACCGAATTCATGAATATGATTAGCTGAAATCGATATTGACCGCAGTCTAGATTTTCCCATCTAGACCGGCATCTAGCTAGACCGGTTTCATTTTGCGTTGACAAAGTAGCAAACTAAAATACAAAAATGTTCACCATTTTCTTTTATTTTCTTCTTAATCATTTATGGCACTGCCTAAAAGCGTGATGACAAAACAAACAAGTAAAGAGAACGAGCAAATTTTGGCATGTTTAAGTAAAGCTCATCGTCGTTCGCAAGCAAACTGTCGGCAAACCAGTTACATTAAACGAATTAAAGTTTTCTTCTTTGCCATATAATAAACATCTTATTAACCGAGCTAAGTCGGTCTGTATGGGAGAATCTTGACCTCGGTTGTGTGTACAGACCTCACTGCGTTCGGTCTGTACTCACGACCTCGGTCAAGATTCTCCCATACAGACCTCCAGCTCGGTTAATAAGAGCTAAATATTGGTCAAACTTGTTTTTTTGTGTGTGTGTATGAGCATCCTTTAAAAATTATCTTTTTGCCTAACACCCGATTCAATCTTGTCCATCCCACAAGCCTGTGATAGGACTTGATTGTCCATATGAAGAATCCACCTTTTTGGTGTTGTGAAAATGAGAACTCTTAAGTCTCTAGTTTTACCATGGTATCTGTCTTCGCATTACATTTTGCCTTGCTCGACAACCTACACTGTACATGTAGATGCACATAATGAGGGTACCTGCACTGAAAACTTGATTTCTCTTCTCTTACATTCTGTGCTGAGGCCCCCAAAACAGGGTTTGTTTGTCAAGTGACATGAACACATTAAACCTGAATGCAATTTGTACATTGCATTCTAGAGGTGGATACGAGTGACCTACCTTGGGACAAGTCTTTGTGCAGTTCATAATGGTGTGACACCTGTACACTTTGAATGGATCAGAATCCAGTTTGGCCAACCTTTCTTCAGTGTAGTCATCCTGAAATGGTGTTCAAATAATTATTAAAAGCCATTAACAAGAAATGATTTTGTCACGTTAAACCCCAATATTCATGCAAGTGCTAAGTAAAGCCCACATTAATAATTTTTGGGCAAATTTAAATTAATACGTAACTAATATGTTGGTTAGCTCTGATTTCGAGTCACTCTTATGAAAAATTGCTCACATTCAGGCTTGCTCTCTACTTAATGCCACCCACCCCCCAACTCTCTTCCACCAGAGCCCCCTACAAATCATCCTCAAACATGTGCAAACAAAAAAGAAAACACTTAGCCATTACTCCTGCCAGGAAGCAATACCAATAGCAAAATACTGTTAGTGATGATCACATCTTAGGTAGCCCAGTGCTCTCATGTTTGCATAATGCTGTACAAATGAGCGGGTTGTCCTCATTCTTAAATGTGCCAGATTCATTAACTAACCCGTGAGTCAATCATCCAGCGGTAGGCCTGCATTAGAACAGCTGGTCCTAGATACTTGTCTCCATTCCACCAGTAACTAGGGCAGGCAGTGCTACAACATGCACACAGGATACACTCGTACAACCCATCCTACGACAACAACAATGGCAAAATAATTCAGAGTGCTACTCAAAAAATAACTATCTGCACAAAATAGGTGTTAAATATTTCTCTAAAATATGCCATATATTTAGGAGTGCATGGAATAACAAGCCTATAGAATGCCTGTAAACGTGTCTTATTTTGCTCACCAACTTCTTCCTGTCCTCAATGGACTGTAAGTATTGTTCCTTTCCATATTCAACCTCTGTCTTCTTCTTTAGGTAAGGTTCAATTGACTTATACTGCTCATAGAAATTATTCATATCCTAAAAAGAGAAAGTTTCATTTAATTTTTAAATAATGCTGTCACTTCTACCCCCTTTCTCTGTACAATTGACTTGTTCAGCTACCCCCTCACATACCCCTTACAGTTAGCCTACGTGTACCCGTACCCCCCCCCCCCCCGAGGAAAAACAGGAGGAAGGGAATGTCGTTCCCTCCCTCCTGTGTTTCCTCAGGGCGTGGGTACGGCTACACGTAGGCTACTTACAGTGTATAATTCCATTCTTTGAGTGCCCCTTTGAATGTGAACCTACCAGGCTTTTAAATTTAGCTACAACAAACATATATCTTAAAGCTGTTCCCTTAACAGGAACTTGAAAATAACAAGCCTTAGAATAACCTGCAAGAACATCCAGTTTTTTCAGCTTTTGTTTCACACGTGAAAGGGTAGAAAAAAAACTGGATGCTCTTGGAGGTTAGCTTTAGAAGGGACTATGGGGAAATAGACTTGAGTTATATGAATGGATATAACTATTGAACAATTTCCAACTTACTGGAACAAGGTCCTTCACCACATACATGTGTGGTAGTGGGTATATCTTTGCTTTCTTTCCAACATCTGGATTGATTCGACTGAAAGACAAATTCTCCAATTAAATCATTCTCTTAAGATAAAGAGTAACCGTGGTAAATTGTGAGCTAAACAGTAATGTGGGAGTATCACTCTGGCCATACTGTAAATTCTGGTCACCACCCACCCAAAGTTACTGAACCCCTCATGACGTGTATAAGCCCAGAGCTTAATACTGGACTTTGCAGGTAATTGTACATTTATTACAAGGTATCTGTCTATTCTCAGTTTTAACCTACTAAATTAGTAATAAAATTATTATCATTACTGTACTTACCTTATACAGGCCAAAGTATTTATCCCTCCAATGTTCATGGCACATGAGCCACAAATTCCTGGAGATGCAAACAGAAAAAAAAGACATTAAGACTAGTGTGAAAAGCTTAAAGAACATGCAATAGAATAAGGAAAATACATGACAAGATGTACTCCATCAGATACATAAGATTGATTAACACTTTTAAATATTATAGTGTATTATCAGTACCTTCCCTGCAAGAGCGTCTAAAGGTCAGAGTTGGATCTATTTCATTTTTTATCTTGATTAATGCATCAAGAACCATTGGACCACATCTGAAAAGAAACAGATCACAACGCACTTTAATTGACACATTTATTTAATTTATAACAACTTTATTTGCATCAAAAATATATAAAGATCTACATGCAAATAAGGGGCCAGCAGGGAAGAACTTAATCCTCACATAGAGTTGACCCCCTTAATTAAAATATATAAACTACATTTTACAATTTTAAAGAACTTGTCAAGATCTAACAAAACAAGAATTCTTCAAGATCTAACAAAAGCTATAGTCCACAATCAACGTGTAGCTTACAGTCACACCAACATCTTTGAATTTGACTTTTTTCCAAAAGAAAATATGTCAATATTCAATATCTCTATTCCCCTCGTACATGCTGCAGTTGCAAAATGTTACAAAATCATATGTGATGAATATTTGTTAAATTTACACTAATTAGTTATGAGATTGGTGAGTATCCCTGTGCTCTTTAGGGAAGCTATTATTGAAGTATTAAAAAGGAGACTTTGGTTGCTATAGAACTTGACTATATGGCTTGTTCTTGTAGCAATATAACCATTCTGATTGGCTAATTCTCCCGTATTCCATACCACCAGGCAAATTGACTGGCTAACAATGATTTTGCATGCCTGGAGGAGGAATTAGCCCATGGGCCCATTATGGGCTGTAAAAACAAAGCAAAAAGCCATATAACAAACAACTTATTTTCAAACATTCAAACCTTGACGTTACCATATTCCTCGCCGTCAATACAGCAAGATCATGGTCTGAGACCAAAGACCTCATTCTTGTTTAAAAAAATAATTAAGAACTTTAAGATGTTACATACTTGTTCAGATCAACTTGATATTCTTGCATTCTGGGCTTATCACCAGGCTTATCTGGATCCTAAAATGCAAAAACAAACAAAAAAATGATACCTTCATCTCCTTTCAAACTTTTTACTGAATACTGTGTCTTCATTTCCAGCTTAATTATTTGTGGGCAAGTTTGGTAACTAGACTACAAGAAACTCACCCAGCGGTACACAGAGAATGTTTTGTTACGAGGATTTTCACTTGCAGATGTTGCATCTCGCACAGGAATCTGTAAAACAAGAACAGCACAGTCACGGTTTATGGTACTTACATGAACTTGAACACTTTTATTTAATTACCATATGCAGTCAAACCTTCTGTGAGCAGACACCCATAACACGTGAAATGAGTGTCTACTTGGTTGGAAAGTTGTTCACTTATGAGAGGGTATCCATCAGAGGGGTTCAAATATATAATTTGTATTCACTGTTCCATTCACTGTGTCATTTAGTCAGCAGTAACATAAAATGCAACTCTCATGATTAACTGAAATATGCAACATTCGACCATATCAATGACCGATCTTCAAAGTTTCAGCTTTGAATAAAGTGAGCTTCAGATGAGCTACAGTTTAAGCTTTAAGATTTTTTTTTTCACATATAATTTATAAAGATTACATAATATAATTTGCCAAGTAAAATACCAGTTAAGGAAAGACAAAATCATCAGTCTAATTAAACCTGAAGTCAGCTGGATACTTTGTCTCATTGATCGGCGAAGAAATAAGTTATGTCAAAGATCTACACTGTCTATTCCTAACCGGTCTATTGAAAAAATATTCACACAACATCCACGAAACTTAACATAGAGTACCTTTGTGATCATGGGATAAGAAAAGTAAGTTTTTATTCCAAGTACAACACTGTTCATTCAATTTTATATTCACATACCTTGGTAATAGCTACTGCCGGCCGTAATTGCAGGGCTTTGGTAGTTATGTTTCTTGCATAGACCACGGAGACGGCCGCCATCTTGGTTACATAAGTTTGCAAGATCTGTGCATCATTGCACGTCTTACTGAAAAGGACTGGGTCGACCAGAAAACGACATCAGAAATAAGAAAGGGGAGGGGATGGTGGACTGTTCACCTGATCACGTTCGGGTGCGGGGGGGGGGGGGGGGGGTAGAACTGGAGGGAGTCACGTTCGGTTGAAAATTAATTCAAGTTTTTGTTTTTGATAAATCAGGAAAACATGATGAGCCCCACTACGCAAAAGAAATATTTTTTTTGACAATAAATGACAACTAAGGACCTGCTTACAAGGGCAAAAGAATAGATAGCCGGGTTTACAAGCAAAATTTCACAGGTAGGGAAGCCCTACAAGGCTACAACCCGGGACAACTTAATGCGTGGTTACACTCAAAGGGTCTGGAAACAATTAGAAAGTTAACTCGGGTAGGCGGGTTAACCCTACCGAGAGTGTTTACAGGAGAAAAAGTTAACCCGCCAGCCAGTGTAACTTTAGCACGCAGATAACCTGCTTACCCGGGTAACCCTAGCTGTCTTATAAACACGACGAAGAAAAAAAGAGGAAATGTGTGAGTGCTAGGGTAACCCGCTTGCTAGGATGACCGTCTGTCCTTGAAAACAGGCCCTAATTTATCTTTATTCTTGGGCACATTGTTCCTAATGCAATGATGCACGCGAGTTTTGATCAAATTCAAGCATTTCTAATCATGTCTATTCAGTTTTTTTTTTCAAAATTTTAGTAACTTTCTAGCCAAATCGAAATAACCATTCATTTCCTTCAGAATGTAGTTTTCCATAATATTCATTTCCAAAAACATACATTTCTTTAGACAGGAACTTTAGACTGTAAGTCAATGATACCGGTATCTTATTTTGTCGCTTTACACCAGTCGCTGAACACACTTTAAAAGCGGGAATTCCCGTTTTTAAAGATTCCCCATTTTAAAGATTCCCGCTTTTAAAGATTCCCCATTTTAAAGATTCCCGCTTTTAAAGATTTCCCACTTTAAAGATTCCACGTTCCCCGTTCCCCATTCCCATTCCCATTCTCTGATTTCATGTTCCCTATTTTAAAGGTAGCCCTCATCGTACTGTTGGGTTCGAAGGTAGCGGAGAAGGTCGTGTTTTCGCTCTTTTCTTCTGTTTATGCCAAATCTTTTCGATTTCTTCTAGCCGCACGCCGCACGTTGCATCAAGTAGTTTACTGCATAACACATTAACTGCGGCTCCGTTGTTTCCGAGACTCACCGCAGTGGGTTTGCTAATGAACCCTATTGGTTAGAAATTTCCAGAAAGTGTTTTTCGATGCCTCCGCTGTTACACCTTGATAGAGTCGTGATGAAATCAAGAAAATATTTCCTCCCCTTTCCCTGCTTTTTTTTTTTTTATCCCTGGGGACTTTCCCTCCTTAGTCTGCGCTAGCCAATCACGCCCAAGTACAGTGCGAAGAGGAAAAGCTAAATCTTCCCCGTTGCATCAGGTTATCAATGGGGAGGAATATAATTTACACCATATAAGGCATTTTATATTGTAGACTCAGTTAGTTTAAGCATTGTCTGGACGAGTCAGTAACAAACAGGAAAAAGTAAATCAAAATACATGCGTTACTTCCGGTGACGGCATTGCCGGTTGAGTATTTTAAATTTGACACTGCTGACCACAAGGCTCAATCGATTCGAAGCGGGACAGACACCGGCAGAGAGGGCCAGTTTCACGAGGAAATGTTCAAGAAGCGAAGAAACAAAGCTAAAGAAGATGTTTTGATAGTTGACAACAAGAAGCAAGAAAATCGGTCTTCGAAGATCAGCACAGATTCGACATTTGCGGACGAAAATGCAAATGGCGAATTTACGTTTTCAGATCGGTGTGATCAAACGGATGGCTTCGACTCCCAGGGATTTGTTGACTTGGCTCCCGCAGAAAACCAGCCTCAGTTATTGGGACCCAAGCAAAATTGTCAGGTATCTACAGAATTATTACAGTTTTATGTCTTTTTACTTTTAAGTAATAAACGGAATTTCAAGAAAAATCAAGTTTATACGCGCACAACTAGCTTGGGCAATGTTCATTTTTCATAAAGTCTTAATTTTTAGTCTGTAGGATTTTTGTACTTTGAACTATTTTCCTATCTAAATGACCAATCTTTTTGTCCAAATGTGAAGTATTTTACACCATTCCAGCTAAACTGCAACAAATAGGTCCACTTTTAATCGCGCGCGAAAATGCAAGGTCCTGATTCTGTGGCATGTGATTGATCTCCGGAGAAATTTCCCTTTTTTTGAACGTGAGGAACAAATTTTTCACGTACACTCCACCTAGAGAGACAAGATGTAAAACTATCGTTGTTCGAGATTGTTTTTCTTGAGAGTCGTAATAATGTTAGAAGTATAGTTTTTTGTGCGTGTGTATAGAATATGTGACCCAATATCGCCAAACACCGATTGATATTGTCTGTCAAACAAATTTGTGACACCGAAGAAATGTTATAAGCTCTTAAGATTTCTGCACCAAGGCGTGCACAAACAGCAATAAAATACAACAACAGAACAGTGTTCTGGGGCATTCTTAACTGGTCTTATTCATTTTGCATTTCTGAATGATAAACAACCTTCTCTTTGTTGTATCTTCCCATTCATAATTTACCCTACAACAAGACGCTTGGGTCATCTGTGGCATATACGTTGCAATAACCCCAACCTCTGGGGATGCTGTGATGGGGAAATAAGTCAAGAAATGAAGTTTGAACAGTATAAGATATCTTCAGTCAAATTAAGGCATCATAGACTGATCTGGGTTTCCCAACCGTACCTGTTCTAATCTCGTTTTTAATAATCTTTTTATACAGTACATAGGAACATTTGCTGTCAGTCTTGGCACTGGTGGAGAAGATGAAAATACTTTAAAAACTCACAAGGAAAGAACAAGATTTGTTAAAAAGAAACTTAATGAATATCGGGTAGGTTGAGTCTTTTTTACTGCTTAATTAATACTGTACATTTTATCTCCTACTTTGAATTCTACATGAGGTATACTGAGAGTAAAGGACTCATATGAATTTATTCATTATTAAACACTTTTTGAAGGAGTCATGTTTACCATCTTGAACCTTCTGGTAGAATTACACTTTCAGTCCCAAGGTCAATTTATAATGTGCAGTTCCAGAAAATTAATATCCACACTACCCCACAGAAGGGATTGGAATCTCCTGGGGGACCTGGGGTTTCTTTAAGACTAAAACATTTAAAGCAATGTACCAAGCTTAATTGGAATTTGCAGAAGCATGGGAGGTCTTGGAAGAAATCCCTTCCCTGGTCGAGGTATGGATATTTTCTGGAACTACATAATCAGAATGTAAAGTATTCTTATATACTGATTGTTTTTAATTCTCACCTACTGTCACATTGCCATGGACATTTTTCTTATAATTTTATTTTATTTCTTAGTATTGATAATTTTTTGGTACATAACGACAAGGCCTATGATATGTTGGTTACTCTCAGACCACATATACTCACATAATATGCAAGGTACATCATCTCAGGTACATTACAATTTAATACTTGCAGCATTATTGTTAAGTTGACATCTATAATTTTCAGTATGCTCAGAGAGGTGTTGGTGTCGCTATTCTAATCTCAACTGATGGAATTAAGGTTATATCTCCTGATGGCCAGGTAATTAAATTTTTTGTTCTTATTTAGTCTAGCTTGTATGTTATTTGTTCTCTTAAGTTTGATAATTGGGGTGGGGAAATTATATGGTTCTGACAGAGTTTTTTGTATCTCTATAGTTTAGTAAAGGGGATTGTTATGAGTTAAAATTAAATAAAAAAATTAAATATTTTAAAGTTTTGACCATTCCTCCAATTGGGTTTTCAGGGCCCACAGAAACAAATGATGAAACAAATACTAACAACTTAAATGAACATAATTTGGTTAAGAATCCCAACTGGCAGGAGGCAGACCAGTTGGCTACTGTATTTACAAGCATGACCAAGAATTGAACTCGGGACTACCGAGCACAACAGCATGCTGACAGTTTATTGTGAAAATAAATATCAGTTGTAACTGTCCTTGTTATTGTTTTGTTGATAGCGTGTTAGAATGGCCCATCCACTGCAGAGAATTTCTTTTGCGACTTGTGACCCAGAGTTTAGACTGTTTGCATACATGTCGCACATTCCTTCTCCGCTGGGGACAGCTATTCACTGCCATGTCTTCTTGTCTAAGTATACAAGGCAGGTAAGAAAAACTCACTGATATGCAGATAAGAATGGTACCTCAAATAAGTAACATCGTGAATAACGATTTCTTTGGCAATAAGAAGGCCATGTCTTCATACATGTACCTTGTTGAGGAGAGGTGACCAGTCCCTTCTACTTCTACTCCTGCTTCTTTTTACTCTATCCCTATTGTGTGTGTGGTGCAAAATAAAAACAAATAATAAAAGTACACGTGGTGTGGTGGTATGGTGGTGTGTTGGTATGGTGGTGTGTTGAAATGAACACAGTTCAAATGTAACCGTAATACGCTGACTTTGCTTTTTGTTAAGACCCTCAACCCTCACAGTTATAATGTCCTCTCATTCATGAATAGAAAAGTCCTTTTAGTCAGCATACAGCTTTAATTGACAGTATAGTCCACTATGATTTCACTTTAATTTATGATTGAGTCATGCATGAGAAGTACTTGTCTAGTGATTGAGGTAAACAAGGCAAATGTTACAGTGACATGATGTTTTATCTGAACAACAGGTTCAGAACCTTACAGCTTTGGTTGGGAAAGCATTTCAAGTTGCATTTGCAGAATCAAAGTTCCCAAAAGGAACAGAACTTAAATTGGAACAATTCAAGACAGAAGCCTCTGATAAACAAATTGTGCAAGGAAGGCGATGGGTATGTATCAAGTGGCTCAAAAATGGGATATCCCAAACTTTGAAAAGTTTAAATTATATTTTTAAAAGAAAAATAAACCCTAGAACATGACGTTTCGGAATCATCTTGTCACCATTATCAAATGCAGATTAAAGTCTTAACTCTGCATTTAATGATGGCGACAAGGTGACACCAAAACCATATCTTCTTTAAATTATAATATTTAAATAAGAAAAGAATTTAGATATTTAGAGAGGAATGCCACATCAGCCCAAGCAAATTTCATGTGGCTCCTCTATCCTGATCTAATTAGAATTTGGAAACGTTGGTTTTTCAGGAGGGAGGAAAACCGGAGAACCCGGAGAAAAACCCTCACAGCAAGGCGAGAACATTATTTTGAACAACAAACTTGACTCATACACCTGTATATGAGACCAGGCTGGAGTTGAACCCAGGCGAGATTTGTGGGAGGTGAGCTCTCTCACCACTGCACCAAAGCTACTCCCCAATAATAATTAATATTAAACTAAAAATGCTGCAGCAGTAAATTTTAAATTAAGTTGTAAGTAACAATAAATTTTGTTACAAGTGGACTACCGCTATGCTAACATGATTTATTCACAGTTGCATCATTCACTTTCCAGGCAAGGCTTGAGGCCCAGCAGGGTCATGAGCACTCTCAGCATGCAATTCAGGCAAGGTTAAAAAAGGAACAGGAGAAGTCACCACATAAAAGTCCATTGACACCAAGGAAACAAGCCACACCCGCAACAGCAGCAGTGGAAGCCACCACTTCCTCTTCTCAGGCATCACCACTTGGAAGACGGAGGTCATTTGGTAAAGCCCATACCCCTCCTGAGGTCCGTAGGTCAAATATTCTGCAGGATGGCGGTGGCCAGAAGGTAGCTGAAAAGAAGTCAAGTCCTTCAGATGCAGTCACTGATGGTAGTCCAGTGGCAGAAAGGAAAATTGGTGCACCTGCTGATTCAGTGCAAAGTACATCACAAAAACCACCAGAACAAAAAAAATACATTCCACCTGATAAGGAGCAACCTGCCAAACCTGCACGAGAACGGTCTTATACACCTCCACTGTCCAGCAGTGATAATATTAAGATATCCGATGGCGTGACTGCCAAGCAGGGTGTCAGGATGTCGCCACTAGCTAAGTCTGCCTCAGACCCAAATATGCTAGCGGCAAATAATGAGTTTGCAGGGAGCAGTAACCATGAGGCTGTCTCAAAGCGTAACAGTCATGAAGATGAAAATTGGTACATGGCGGGAATACCCAGGTTTGTAACTTTGATGCTCTACTTAAAATGCTGTTGGTTGTTTAGGTCAATTCTTCTCAAATTTCCACAGACTGCGTATTAACAGAATATGTCTGTCGTTGTATGCTCAGTTACCATATAATCCTTCTCAAAGGTACAGAATGGAACATGAGTATGACTAAAAAATGATGCAACAAACCAACTTTGTCTTAGATTGGTTGTTGAATAAGAGAGATGCAACACTGTTATCATTTTTTTGGTCATCCGTTAGCAAGGAATCTTCCATTTTATTAATATGTTACTGATAGTATTATTATCATCATTGGCAGCAGCAATGATATCCCCACTATGACATGGTGTTTGTTTTTTCTTTTAGGGAGTTTGTCACTGAGATGTTAGAGAAGTCAGAAGAGGGATCATTTTTTGTGCGAGACAGTCAAAGTAAACCTGGTTGCTATGCCTTGACCATGCGGGTTCCTCGGGAGGCCAAACCCAGTGGCTTTGGAAACTTTTTGATTGTTAAAGTCAAAGATGGTGTCATGATACAGGTAGGGTTTTTTGGACCACGTATCCCTATGTTGTGTGCAATTATTTATCATTTGTTGTGATAATCATACAGTGTAGATCTGTCATGACATTACCTTAAGTTATCCCGAAAACCCGCTAATATTAGGGCCTCAAAGGTGGTGGTATTAACATTGTTCCACTCATATTAGTTAGACGTTCACTTTCATTCAATTTGTAAATTAAAATATCACTGTCTTGTCAACAGGGTTTTGACAGAGTGTTGCCTGACATCACATCTCTTGTGGAACATTACTCCAAATTTGCAGATGGCCTTCCATGCAAACTGTTTATTGCTGGATCTAACGTGCTGTGTGAGGATGAGGAGTATATGAACACTGTTCCTTCAGATCCCGATTATCAAAGATTATCAGATTTCACTGCAATGATGGCTGAATTAAAGTGAGAAGCTTGTCAAGACCTAGTCTATAATTCATGCAGCTTGTCAAAATACCATTTTTGTAAGATTTTATTTTCACTGTTGACAAACAGGCTGCTTTGCAATGTTGTATAAATAGTTATTAGTGTATCCATGATACTAAACATAAGTCGAATTAGAAATAGCACCTTTTGTGATCTCAATGCAATAACTCTTTTAATTAGTAAGATGCAATTCCAAACAGACTTTTCTTATACCTACATTTTGAGTCAGACATATTGTTTTCCATTGGAGGAAACGGATGATATAAATAGCACAAATACAGGTACTAACAGTTGAACCAGGAATAGCGATGTTCAGTCATAAAAAGAGGTTAATATATTTAGTATAATGTGTTGCTGGAGATGAACTGTCAGTGCCTCGCATGGTGTTAATTTATTTTTTGAAGATGTATATTTGTATTATAAATATTGATTAATTTATTGATTTTTGAGTGTCGCCATACGTCACTGTAGAGCATCAGGTCACGTCACATCTCAAGGAATTTTACAATATCTCCTTCAGTATTACATCCAAAGAGCTAAATATTTCACCAATATGAATTACTTTATTAAGTGTCACAAGCTCCTTATATGACACCCAAAATGCTAAGAATGTCACCAATTACTGTACTAAGTTTCACAAGCTCTTTGTAAATGTTTGCAGTTAATTCAGGCCTATTTATCATGACATCTTTTATATGCAAAGACCTACAGTATAATGCCAATGAGGCAAAGGTAAACAATAACGTAAGCAAAGATGACCCTATAATTTAAAATATTATTTTATAATTATCGTAATAATTACAATATTATTGTTTTAATTGTCCAAAAATAATATATTCTGCATTAACTTGAACCTAACAAATGATTTATACCTTTAGTTCTCAAAGTAATAATTATTAATTAATTAATTGATATCAAGAGTTAGTTTGAGTATTTGTAAGTAATAGGTAACTGTAATGCAAAACTTTTCTTTGCTATCAATACCATCTATACATGTATACAATATACCCTTATGACAATCTATTAGGTAGGTGAGAGTGGTCCTATGATACATCAATTAAATTGAGACAAATCAGCCTGCAATATATTTATTTTGTTTTTCATGCATGATAGATTTGGTATCAATGCAATTATTAGATGGTCCGATAAGGTTGAACCAGATTACAACTGTATACACCTGACAGAGTACTTAGTGAGAGTTGTTTTCTCATCACCAGGGGTTGTATTCTTTTTCGGGTTAAAAATTCAAGCACTATCCAACAGGGTGGCGGAGTGTACTTTGAATTCAGGAGGGCTTACAAGCATGCGCCCAAGGCACTAACTTGTAGGGGGTTTGGAGATAAAAGTTATTATTTTATGTATTTTTTGCTTGAAATTAGGGGGAGGGGAGGGGGGCTCTGCCGTCCCTGTCCAGGGCAATTTTTCAAACTCCATTAAGTAAAAAAATAATACCATTGCCGTATGAACCGTTTTCATGGAAACAGTTCATATGGCAAAATCCAGACCAGGAAAGAACTAATCGGAATGCTCGGATTTACCACAAAACTTGGTAATACTTTTGTCAAGCTCTTGGGCAACTAGTTCCATTTCCTTTACAGTTCACCCCAAATTACCTGAAAATCATGCAGGCATGTTTAGTTTTTGCCTTCTTAGCGAAGTCCACACTGAGCATCATTGTTCCTTGTTCTTACTCATGTGTATCTATGTTACTTGTAGTACTTGTGTGGTGTTTTGACATTTTACCTTGTTTCTTTGACAAGCAAATATTCAATATTGTTTTACATTTGGATACATGTATGCATTTGGCGTCCACTCAACTTGGAAAATGTCGAAAAAGTGGTTTTGGTCCCTCTTAGATAGGGTGTTCAGCCCCGAAAGGTCCACAGCGGGAGCTTTTGCAGTACCTTTTAGGGTATTGAGAGGAAAAAAATATGACAGGAGATAGTATGTTGTTTTAGAATTGGTACCTCTTTAATAGGGGTGAAAAACATTTCAAGCCACGCCCACAAAACAGGGTCTTGGCACCTCTTAGGGGTTCTTTTCAAACTTTTCGACGAGCACCCCTGTCCTTTTTATATGGGAGTCCCGTCCCCCCCGGGCACGGAACTGCATTTTAATCCGTAGGTCATATGTCATGTATTTATCCTCTCCCTATGCGCCTTATTTTTCGCACTCGTTCATAGTTTCGTTCTGGCTTCGCCCCCCTTCGCGTACTTGTTGGAAATGAACAGAATTAATGAAAACAAGCTAAGTTACGGTATGTTGGGGAGAGTTAGAGGTTATCCACTGCTTGCAAAATTCAAACTTAAAACCTAAGGAATACAGTCTTTATTTAAACATGTTATTTCAAACGAAGGAAAGATCTTTGCCACTTCCCTGGGAAAAAGTGAAGTTCTCGGCGCCATTTTGATGTTACAAATATGTTGTCGTATATTCAGCATGAATATTCTCTTTATTATAACACCGCTGTACAAGACTAAACCTTCGTTTCAAGATGGCGGTGGCAAAGAGAACTGTGGAGTTGTTTTATGATGTTCTTTCGCCTTATTCGTGGGTTGCTTTTGAGGTAAATGATTGAGATTTTGTTACAAGAAGTACAACTCCACTCCAAAGAGTGCGGAACGTTTCCAAGGATTGCGTAAATCCTTGATTTGTAAAGAGCTGTACCCGGGGTATTACGTATTCAGTTGATAAAATTGGTATTTTATGATAAATGCAGAAATTATCGCGCGCTCATGGGGTAATTTTTATCGCCAATAAGCGGACAGACACATGAATTTATAATTTATGCGATGCGTCAACGAGCAAGAGCGGACAATTTGAAAACTTGTTCTCATAAAAAACAAATTGATGTCAGTTCTTAATGCGTCTGTCCTGTTATTGACAATGCATTTCGTCATAACATTGTCAAAGTAGTCTGTGGATCCACACGACACGATCCACAGCTATTTTGACAATGTTATGAGGAAATTCATGATCAATAACAGGACAGACACATGAAAAACTGATGTCAATTTGTTAAATCGATAACATTTGATAACAATCGAAAGAACTTAGTCAGCTTAGTCAATGATAGCAAAAATTGTTAAAGCAGTCGCTGTGAGTGATTGATAATTAACATAGAGAGAACTGTCATTTCAATTAATTGATATCGATTTATCGAGTGGTTTGACAATGTATGATATCGACTGACTACCCTGGGAAGCTCTCGTGCACTGCAGCATAAGGCAAAACCACGAGTGATGAGTTAGGCTGTTTATAGCCTCCTCAAATCTCCCGTTTTGTGTTGGCACCCAGCTCTCTTGTGATTCTATCTGCGTGTTCAATGATCGGATAAAAAAATACACTTGAACCTCCCCTAAGAGACCACCCAAAATGTAAGCTCAGCTCACCTCACCTCACCAAAGCAAAAAAGCTCTCCTCAGCAAAGCAAAGCACAAAGCAAAGCAGCACAGCGCAACCAATTTTGTTTGTTTATAATAACTGGCCAAGGACTATTTACAATGCTGCTAAGGGTAACCATTATCATTTTTTTCAGGTTCTCTGTCGATATCAAACTAAATGGAATTTAGACTTGCAGTTTCGTCCTTTTTTCCTGTCTGGTATCATGGCTGGCTCAGGTACACCTTCTGAAATACACTACTGAATAAAAATCTGATCAGCCTGCAATTTTCATATTTATGCAAATAGCTGTGAATTACATGGTAAAGTGTATTCAGTAATGTGGCCAGTTGCCATGCAAATTTGTCTCATCCAGAACAAAAGAAAGTGTTTACATAAGAAATGGGTTTAACTCCCACAAGATTGGTTTGATACACCAACATGGCCACCTTTTCACTGGTTTGGAACACCAATGTGGCTGGTACGCCGTCATGTGAAAATGTTTCATTGTAACGGCTTAGCATTTAGTCTTGAGGGTGTAAACAGTTTCAGTTTCCACCAATCAGTTTCATGAATTTGTAATCTGTTGCCCAGATCCTAGGGATTTGTGTAGTTCCAGAAAATTTCCATACCTTCCCCACAGAAGGGATTTTTTCTAACACCTCCCCACCCCTCTGGAAATTCTGGTTCAGCTTCATACATTTCTTTAAATTTTTTGGTCTTCCAGAACCCCACAACCCCCTCAGGAAATTCCAATCCCCTCTGTGGGGGGAGTATGGATATTTTCTGGAACTGCACATTATTTGATGATGATTGTTTGTAAAGGAAATTGTTTTTATTTATGAAACAACTAGGTAATAAGCCCCCAGGAACAGTCCCAGCCAAAGCTGCGTACATGTCTAAGGATATTGAGAGATTGCGGGATTTTTATGGAATCCCTCTGGTTCCACCAGCTGTAAGTATCAAAAGTGTAACCTTTTAGGTTTTCAGTGATGCAAACACTGCAGAGCAACTGTAAAACAAAGACAGGTTGGTAAACTGGGGGAAGGGGTATCCCATACTTTTTGGTTTTCTATCATGATAGAGTGGTTTTCAATTGTGTGTCAAAAGTTATCAGGCAATTACTTTGGTTTTGGTTTTACTATCATAATGGTGTCAGATTGGCTGAGTAGTCTAATTAGTAAGTAATTGGTTTGGTTTTGGTTTTACGACACTCAATACTGAAAATGGTTTTCTTATGATTTCACTAATTAAAAAAAAATACCCTTAGCAGATGGCATGCATTTCATTCATGAATTTTAAAATTTGTGCAGTAAGATTTTTTTGTCTTGTGATTCAAAGGTGCATGGACTGCTTGATTCTAAACATTGTTTGTCAATACATTATTAATAACAGTTATCCCGTCATGCAAACTAAGTTTGAAAATAATATTATTTAGTACTAAAAGTGAGATTTTTCACTGCTAATTTCCTTGCCTCTTATTTCCACAGGATCCTGCTGATGTAATGTTTAGGAAAGGTCAGTTAAATCCCTTTTGGTAAAATATTCTGTAAGTGAACTTATTGTGAGATAATATTAATGAAAAATTTTTGGTTGAAACTAGTCTGAGATAACAAGTTTATTTCTTTGGGTTTCATGATTTAGGATTATATTGTTCACACCTAGAGCAGACATCTAAGTAACAACAAATTGAATTCAGTTCATTTATAGGTTATAAATAAGGACTTTACAGTCTTCATACTCAGTCTGTGAATATTCATTCATAATGAACTCTGTTTATTAGTTGCACTGATCTTACTTTTAATCAGCACTAGAAAGTTATTACCATGCCAAATATATTTTACTATTTGCAGCCTAACACAATATATGGCAATAATTGCCATATATTGTTGATAAGAGGAAAACAAAAATACGAAACTTGAATTTGCCCTTTTGTAATAATTCGTTTTTTATATGTTATCCGTCTAGGTTCCTTATCTGCCATGCGTCTTGTCACAGCGGCTACCAAGTACTATCCAGACAAAGTTGAGCCTCTTAGCCGTGAATTTTGGATGAGAATCTGGTCAAGGGTGTGTTGATATCCAATGCAGTAACATAGAAAATTTTTGCTTATACTGCCAGGTTCAGGTGATTCAGGGTGCCATAACAAACCAACTGCTTATTAAATGGCACCGAAATTTGAATAATTATTATAATACATTAGAAACCTTAGCTTCATGGTCATGTTTACCCATAGAAGATTTTGTTCCTTGATTCCAGGCCAAGGTTTCCTAACACAAAAACTTTTCATTTTCACTGTTGATTTTTTGCCCAGCAAACCTTCATTTGGAAAATGACATAACTAAATACTTGTTGTTTCAGGATGAAGACATTACAGAACCACAGAGTCTCCTTGAGGTAAACCAAAGGATATCTTACTCAGTGGGTTGCCATTCTTCACAGTGAGTTTGTTTCAAACACGAAATGGCAAAATGATGAAATGGCACTCCAGTTTGCCTTAATAGCACTCTGGTTAGCCTAAATATTACTGACTTGACAGTGGTTAGCTCTCAATAGATGTAAGGGTTAACCCTTTCAGACACCTGTATCCCATACTGACCCTTACCTTTAGTATCATTTCGTCTAATTTTTGCTATTTCGTGTTTTAAACACGCCCCTTCATAGTCATCATCATTCAGTCAAACATAACTCTGCTGACCAACACCTCCCCCATTTGGGTACTTCCCTATAAGAGGGCCCATTTATGGCCCAAGCCACAAGCAAACATAGCAGAGCAGAAAACTGTTTGTACATGTAGGATGCTTCTTTAGTTTGTAATTGTGCCCACTTACAGAAGGTTCAACTGTAAGGGAGGAGTAACTGGGAGATTGACTGTGTAGCTAAACCTGTTAAGAATTGAATAAAAGAACAATCTCATGCAGAACTTTGTTTTACAATTTTCAAAAAAGTGTGATTCGCTTTGTCTTCACTGCTGAATACTTCATTTCAAAACTTACCACTGCTAGGCCAAATGCACGCAAATTGAAGATCAACTACAATGTATGTAGCAGGCTGCTTTTACAGACTGGGAACTGGGCCTGTTGTACTGCTGATCATTTCTTTTTGTTATCAGGTGTGCCAAAACATTGGATTAACTGAACACCAGACCCAGTCCCTTGTGAGTAAAATTGGTGACCAGGAAATCAAAGATAAACTCAAAGAAACAACACAGAAAGCTCTTGATATGGGGGTAAGTACATGGAACAATTCGCAAACCATTTTAAGCTTCTTTAAATTGGCCATTTGCTCGTGTGATGCTTGATTCATACAGAAAAGTCGAGCAAACTTGAAACCTAGTCCAGCTGTCATGCAACACTGTGCTCTCGCAAAGTGCTCTGTAACAGAGAAAAGGCCAGAACTGGACCACTTTGAAGCCAAGTTGAACCCTTCTTACAAACCCCTCCCACACCTGTGAGCATACTTGCAGTTTTGGTCCTAGGGCTCCACTAACAAGCACTACAACACTTCTTTCAGGTCCCAAAGGTGTCTCCTTATAAGAAGTTTAATGATTAGAAGCAGGTAAGTGAGATGTGTTTGGAAGAAAGTTCGAGTACTAAGATACAAATATTTCTCTTATATTCAGGCTTTTGGTGCTCCAATCATTGTTGCACACGTTAATGGCAAACCTCACATGTATTTTGGATCGGACAGATTCCTTTTGTTAGCTCATTTACTGGGTAAGTGGTGGACGATGTTACGGAATATTTTAAACATTTTAACCCTTTTGGAGTTATACACGTACCACATGTACTTTTTGTTACGTTTTTGTTAAGATGTATTATTAACAGAAAAAAATTAAAGTTCCTCAAGTTAGCCTATTTTATGTGCACTACATGTAACTGGTTTATGATTTGAAATAACCCCCTCCCCCCCATCCCCTTCAAAATGCCTTGAAAAAAAAACTTCCCCTACCCCTCCCCCAGTCAGAAGCCTAACATTGGTTTTACGAGTACTTCCATTTTCTCATTTCATTTTTCAGGAGTAGAATGGGAAGGACCTCTGGTGCCTCGGAATTCAAATCTCTAAAGTAACAACAATTTTGTACTACGGTATACTTTGGGACGACATCTAGGTTTTGTGTTTGAAACAGGGAAATGGAGATTCGAACCTTGTTGAAAAAGAGACCAACAACAACAACAGCAGCAGCAGCGATTGTGTTGGCAAACAACTATTAATAATATTTCTGTTACGATTTATTGTGATTTGCGCAAGGCAAACGTTTCTTCTCTCTCAGTGAAACACTTTCTATTGTTTACTCAATTCATCACACCACTTTGTCACAACCAAACTTTCGCACATGATCTTCCTCGTTCCCAGGGTCTTTCCTCTTCCCCCCCCCCCCCTCCCTCGGTTGACTTTCTCAGCCAATCAAAGAGAGATTTCTGCGCGTGCAAAACTGACGCATCGACGTGAAGTGAGATGGCGCAGGGCGCCGATCTTTTCCCGCCTTGAATGACGTATCCTCGTCCTCGACTCTAGCTTGGGTTTTGATTGGTAAATTAATGTAGAAAGGTAGCATAAATACTGGCATAAAGCATCCTGTTGATAGGCCTTTCCAAGAAAACACATGAAATCGTCCAAATATCTTTCCGGATCTCAGAAAATTTTCCAAATATCACAAAAAATTCTAAATATCTCGAAAAACCCTTTAAATATCCTATATTTTTGTTTAAAAATGAAGTGATTTTGAATCACTATAAAGGCAGAAATGTTCAAAATGTTCAAAATGTTTTGCAGTAGTAAGAGGAGTCGAGGAGATTCAGGCGCCTCGATGTTACCAGCATCCGCCATTTTGGAAAATTGTAGCTTTAGTACTTGCAGTGATGTGAAATTATTGGAATTCATTTTTCAAGCGGGAAATCGCTGAACTGGGTTATTTCTGACAGAACCGAGTATTGTCTCAAGAAAATAGCGAGGAAAACACAGGGCTTGGCCAAAAAAGCTATGAATATTTCCAATTATCCCTAGATTCTCTGAATATCTTAATATATTCGAAATATCCCTGGAACCTCTAAATATCCCACAACATATCCGGATACTTTTGGAAAGGCCCAACTGCTGATGTGTGTTAGTGGTTATCAGATAGATATTTTTATGTAGAAATTCTTCTTACACGTTAATATAACGTCGTGTGAGTTAAGGTGGGGATGTGCTTTTAAGAACTGATGGTTGAAACTGTAGTTTATTTTAAATTATTGCACAATTATTTTATTTACAGATCCTCATTGTCTTATTCTTCTATCTCTGTGTTATCAATAGATTTCATGTTATTAACATTTTTGTTGCTAGCGCTATAAACTCAAAACTAGAGACATCTAAACCTCTAAATTTAAAAAGACACATTTTAGTTTCCTTGCCTGGCATCGGTTCTTACATAGATAATGATATCGAACTTTTTGATTTGTTGTAATACTGCAACTTTTTAAGTCGCAATTGAACAATCAGTCTTTCCTCGTCTCAAAAAAAGGGCTATAAACCCAAAACTAGAAATATCTAAACCTCGAACTTTAAAGAGACGCATTTAGTTGAGTTTCGTGGCCTGGCATCGGTTCTGGCATAGATTGTGATGTCGGACTTTTTGATTTGTTCTAATACTGCGACTTTTTAAGTCGCAATTTAACACTCACTCTTTCCTCGTCGTAAACACAGGCTTTCATTTCTCTTCGTCTCCTGCATCAAGTGAAACTTAACGTGCTATCATTGATGACGATCATTATTTGAACAGTTTGGGAGAATCCAGTGTTTTCCTGTGAGATAACCCTTCATGGGAAGCTGAATTCACACTTCACTGTATATTCTCAGAACCTGTAGCTTTAATTTGCGAAATTGAAAACTACATGTTAAGTCTTTTACTTTAAGCATTCATGGCGCTTTGAACAATTTCTTTGAGATTAAATTAGAAGGAATTAGTCAAAAATTTGTTATGGGCGCGAAAGGAAGGGAGTTATTTTCTAAGGGCGCTTACAAGAAGGTATTTTGTAAGGCCCTTTGAGGAGAGGGCCCGTGCATCTTTTGTTTAATACTTATGGTAAGAGGGCTTAATAATCAAACGTGGTGATTTGTTTCCAGTGGGGATGGGTGAAATGCTGTTTGGTTGCATACGAGCGATGTTTTGATCGGGGCCCGACCTCTTCCAATCGGTGGGTATGTCGGGAATGACTGATTTTCTCCGAGACGAAGTGTCGCTTGTCTGGGATTTGCTTTCTATGTCTTCAATGACGATTGACTTTCTGCGCTTTTCCTCCGGTGTAACCGTCAGCGAGTCCATTCTTAAACTCTTTGCGCTGTGGACGAAACCATTGGTGTCTTGATCCCTGTGCTTAGCTGTAGGAATCTCAGATTTCCTTCTCGTTGTCGTCGCTTCATTTTGCTTCTTTTTCTTTTTCTGTGTTTCATCGGGAACGACTGACTTACGTCGCTTCGTTTCTACATCTGGTACAGCAATGCCATCTACATCTAAATGCTTTGTTTTGCCTTCGGCAGCTTCTTCTTCGCCAGATAGCTCGGAATCTTCTGTCTTTCGTTTCTTTTCCTCTCTGTCCTTTCTTTTCTTTTTCTTCTTTACTTTAGTTTCTTTCTCTTGTAAAACTGCCGAGGGCCTTCGCTGTGTGCCAGGTGAGGCCGGTGTGACATTCAGTCCTGTACTGTCCTCAATAATGTGCGCCGTTGTCTCCTCGGATGAATCCTCCGAATCAACTGTCTTTTTCTTCTTCTTCTTTTCTTTGTCATTTTTCTGCTTTTTCTTTTTCCTTTTGCCATCATCTGCAACGGTGGAATTCTTTTGCTTATTGGCGGGTGAGGTTGACATTTCTTTCAGCCTACTTTCGTTCCCTCTTGAACTCTCTCTTTGTTCCACATCGGCGACTGTCGACTTTCTGCGTTCGTTGAAAGGCGTAGCTGAGGTTGCAGTTATCCTCTTTTGTTTTCCCTCAGAGACTTCGTCGTCTCCGCCACTTGCAACAATGGAAATGTTTTTTCTTTGATGTGGACTCGCAGGTGTTATCGATCGACCATTTTTGACTTTTCCGGAAACACCAGTTTTACCTACATCCAATTCTTCATTCACAACCGATTTTGGTCCGTTTTCTAAAGTTGACACTTTCGTGGTCTTCTTTCCTTTCGCGTATGTATCTCTTGGCGTGATAACTTTTCTGTCGTTATCAGTTGTATTTGTTATTGACTTTCTTCTCTTTTCTCCTTCAGTAACTTGTAGCGTAGGCGATTTCCAAGGGCTCTTTGCTTGTGTCGCAGAGTTTACTCGCGTCCCGTTATCCTCGTTTACAGGCGTTACAGACCCTCTCCTCAAATTTTTGTCAGTATTTGCGGATAACAAAGTGGTTTTGCTTTTTTTCGGTTTCTCTTGCTTTTTGATCTTCTTTTCTTTCTTCACGGGCAGGAAAACTGTCCGTTCCCCTTCACCTAAGCTCAAATCAGAAGAAATAATGGATGCCTTTCTCTCTTCTGGGACATCACTCATGTTGACGGAAAGCTTTTCGCTGCCATTAGCCAGACTTGGGGACTGTGACTTTCGTCGCATTTTATATGGCTCACCAGCCGTTTCGTCCATGTTTATCTCCTCAATAAAACCCGGATTTTTAATTCCTTTTGAGAAATGCGAGCTCACACTAGAAGGCCGAAACGCTCGTTCATCGTCGCTGTTCAAAATGTCGCTCAAATTTTCGTCGTCTCCTGGATTAACTATGCTTCCACTGTCGATACTCCGTCTGTCCTCAAGATCAGATCCATCGTCGTCCAGAATGAGTCTTGGCGGAGTCCGCTGGTTATGCAGCTCGGTTGGTTTATACGCCGGCTCCAGCGACCTCGCTGGGTAGCCTGGGGACGACCATTTGGGGTGCTTTTTCGTAGCCTCGTTATTACTTCGAGGCAAGCCGCTGGTTGTGAACGCGCTCCCACTGGCTGATGAGTAAAATGACAAACAGTGAAAGACATTAGGAGTAAGGCAGATACGACGCCAATATATGCACGGTATAACTTCATTAAATGTTTCGTTTCTTCGCCCTTTCCAAGAATGCCCACCACACTACGCCGGAGGAAATTGAAAACCGTTACGAAAAGGGAGCTTTTCGAAAACGCTCTTCAAACCGGAAGAATTCATATGTGGAAACGCCGGTTTTGCGTGTTAGTGTGGACGGGAAACATTTTGAAAACGAAGTTTTCGAAAACGGTGACGTTACGATAATCGTGATATTCCCCTCCCCGAGTTTTACTCAAACGCAAATCCAAAATGACAGGTGATATTCCTTCGGCGTAGTGTGGATGGAAAACATTTGATGTAGTGTGGACGGGAGCTTTGTTGTCCAATGTTTTATTTCCCGAAAATCAAACTTTTCGAACTGTATTGTGCGCGAGTAAAGATGAATAAGAGACGGCCTTTACTCTTTTCCCTTAGTTCGTCGAGAGACAATCGAGAAAGGGAATTAGCAGAAAAGGGAACAAATAGAAACACAATGCTTATAGCTCAACGGCAACTTCATAGTGATAATAAAAGCTATTATTTCTATCAAGATATGAAAACTTTTAAGTATTCATACGCTCCAGTGGCGCCTGAACAGTCTGAACATTATGCGTCTAAAAATTGCGAGTCTTATGCAAGAGGGACTTGTTGGTGAAATAGAAGCTAATCGCTGTCTTGTGTGAATTCTGGCCTGCTCAACCCAAAGGAGTTGTTTGTGAGTGTCCCAAAGCAAAATTTAAAAGTTACGTTTACAGCAAGAAGCAAATTAACGGCGAAAACTAAACTTTGCCGTCTGTCTTCAGCTGTTTGTACACTTGAGTAAGAATGTTTGAATTTTCTGTGAAAGCATGCTTTTTCTTCTATTTTGGTGTTGCACTGTTTTTATAGGGATTAGAAAAAAACAAAACAAAACAAAACAACATCAGTTTGCTGTAAACGCCATAACTGGAGTAACCACAACGGTGACGAAAACGCCACTAAACAAAAGGTTTAACAATGGCTGTGCACGTGCGTTATAAGTCTTTGTACATTTCTTAACCGTCCTGCAGAACAACAACGTGAAATGACTAAAATCAGCGTATTTTAGAGAACGCGAACAACGTCGGCTAATTTTTTGTATTTTCATTTGAAGCTGAAAGCTGGCATTACATGCTTAGCTTGAGCAAGCTCTGAGACCAATAGGCGCACTGAACAGGTCAGGACAATTGCGACATTCCAAGGTAAAATGTAAATTCATTTTTTACAGAGCGTTGTCTTCGGGGTCGCCGGCGTAATTGCTTAAGCTCTCTATTTACAAACTCTAACTGAATTTCTCACTTTAGTTATCGCTACTTCATGTATGCACATACCATGTGGCGTCCGGTCGTTTTCTTCCATGGCTTGCATGATTTTTTGCTGCTTGGTGAGCTGCTGAGCTGATTTCTTGTGATCCACGCGGTCACTGTTGATTGGCGTGAACTTCTTTCTCGAAAGAAGCCAGGAATGTTTAATAAACTTCCACAGAATGCACAGGGTTATCAGTCCTCCGAAGGCAGCTGCGGCATAGATCAGAGGTTTTATGTCGACCGTTAATGGAGGCAAACCCGGTGTTGTCGGGGAAAGAGACTTGGGCGTGGTCGCTTTGTGCAGACTATATGAAGTACCATCCATCGCCGATAGCATGAATGAGGAGTAAATGACACGCCCATCCCACAATTGGATATCAAGCGAATTGTTAAGTTGTAGCTGGCGAAGTAACTCTAGAGACATTTCAAGGCGTGTGACGTTCTTTCCAGACACCGTCATGTTTGCAGACAAGCTGTCACACGTCACATCAGTTGAGCTTCCTTGGTATTCATATGAGCCGTACGAGTTGTCTTTCGGGTTCTGTTTGGTTTGAGATTTTCCCTTCATCCTACCCCCTACAGCCAAGCGCTTGGCGCGGTGATGAGCCCTGATACCGTCCACGTCCACCCCGCAGTAAGGTCGCTGACCAGTAGCACAGCTGGTATCTGTTACTGTTACTTGGTCCAGTGGCAAGCCGGTTAGGCTGTTTATTCCTTGTTTCAGCGAGTCATTTAAGTTGTCCTTGTCGTTTGAAAACTGATTGCATTCTAGTACAAACACGAGTAATATTCTGAAGTATCTGGTTGGTAGATCAATTAGTGGATCTGCAGCTGTAAACAAGACAGTAATTTAACGTCATGATTGTAATAGACCTTTTAAAAAAAAACTGTCCAGTGGTAAAAGAGTGTGACTAACTACAAGCTCCAAGGGGTTTGCATTACCTCACTTAATGTATTTAGTGGAGGTGCAGTGGCCTGGTGTTCAGCATGCTCGGCTCCGGGTAGGGTGGTCCGGGTTCGAGCCCTGGGGCCACTTTCTCGAAAGTCCCGAAAACGTTTCGGGCCCGCAAAGCCATTTTTATTTAATCTGTATAAAATAACAGAAAGGTGTATACGCCTAAAACTTCTTGTATGAAGGAACCTCGGTTCATATTAAGAATATGTAAATAAAACAGCTCTGTAATCGTAAGGTTCGAGATTTTGCTATGGCTTTCCGGGCCCGAAAATTTTCCGTGGCTTTCGAAAAATGGGCTCCAGGTGCGAAAACATTTCGGGACCTTCGAGAAACAGGCCCCTGGCCAGGGTCACTGCCTTGTGTTCTTCGGCAAAATACTTCACTCTCACAGTGCCTATCCACCCAGGTCGGGTACCGGCATATTTAATGCTAGATTAGGCGGGGGGGGGGGGGGGGAGGAGGGGGGTAACCCTGCGATGGACTAGCATCCCATCCAGGGGAGTAGAAGTGCTTCTAGTCGCTTAGAGACCGGGATAAGTTCTAGGTGTATCGGCCACTAGCCCTACACAGACTTTTATTGGCTTTTTTTCGCAACACACTTTTGCACCACCTACCTCCTCTTCGACAACATTTACCCTCGTCATCTCTCCTGACGAAACGGTCCATTTTCGCATATTCTGTTTTCAAATGAGTGACTTTTGTGGCAATGAAGACATACTACAATCGACTGACAACAAACCTGTTTCCCATGAAACTCGAACTTGGAGTCCAAAACTGAGTTATGGACTCCTACATTGACGATTTATAATTAGTTTCTGCATGTTTTCATAATGAACAAGGAATTATGTTTCACCTCTTGTGGTAGGAGTAGGGTTGCTGCACTTGTTACAGCAGTAGCTTGAGTTAAGGGAACAAAAACAGCAGGTCCACTGCGATGCATTTTCATTTGTAGCCCCGGTTAAGTTCACAAACGCCTGCTGATCCAGACTATCGCAGGCGGAACTGTTGTTTTTGGCACATGTACACGCGTTATTAACCACCGGGCAAAGGTTACTTGAAAGAGAACTGTTACATGAACCCTAGAAAAACATCAAATGGTTAGTAATTGTTCATACACAATACATATAACAAAACTGCAGGGCACATAGAGGCCTTGGTAAAATTCCAATTATTAAAAACTGGATCATTGAGATGACATAACCAACGCGCGCTCGTGGAATAATTGTTAAATATCTATGAAGAAAATGCGAAGTTTTTATTATAGAGTAAAAGGTATACGTATTTTGCCTTTTTCGAGCATGGCAACCATGTACGGCTTATATAAAAACATGTTCAGGGCAAGATTATCGAGCAGTTGGCCAGTTAAATAGTTTAAGGCTTTTTTGCCTGGCAATGAGCTGCGCTAAATGTCTACTGGTAGCCAAGACCATGTTGGCGATGTCACAAGCTATGCAATTGACCCAGTTTATTGTCTCCAGAGTCGGTTTTGGTCAGATAAAATCCCCGTTTTAGGTTTCAATCATCATTTATTTATATAGCTTTATTGGAAACAAGGTGTTTTCAATTTTTGTAACTTTTCTATCCTAAGACTTAAATTTGAAAAAATGATAAAGATATCTTTAAAAAAATTAACATGAACTGTACAGCCTTTGGAATTTTTCAAGAAAAGCATTCTTAGTTATTTTTACAGAAAAACGTTTTGTCGTTGTCTCTGTGATTAGAGCCGCGAATAATATAGCCTCGAATAATATAGCCTGAACGGGGTAAACCTTAATTATTAAAAATTAAGACATGTTATATTATCTATTGACGCCAAGAGTTCTACGCAATTGTATTTTTAATTATGAAACGAGTAAAAACAAGGTCTCCACGCAAATGTTTTATAAATTCCTCAGTTTTCTGAATATTCTCAGTAAGAGTTTTTCGAATTTTCAACACCGATATAAATGTCTAGGGGAAAGTTAGGGTGGTGGTGAAAATAATTAAAAACTTAGAATACTGAATTTGTTTTTTCGGCTATTTATAGAACTGCAAAATGTCTGGTACTTTGTTCCTGTGCCAGTTTTTCTCTCACAACAAAGAACTTAAAAGCGGCCGCGAGATTAATTACTCAGTGAAAACCCGTCGCTACTTATTCAAAGATCTCATTGAAATAAAAAATTCATAACCTCCCTTGCTTTATTGGAGACAAAGCATTGTTTTCTTTTGTTGTCTTTTTTTTTTTTTTTTCTTTTTTTTTTTTTTTCATCTTCGCAGTATTATCAAACGCATCTCTTAAATGATGCTCAATTTTCGTTTTAGAAATTTTCATAGAAAGTCGCCTCGAGAAAATTCTTTAAATCCATCCTTTTTTCCATTGATGCGTTGTAACTTAGAACCTGTCCGCAAAATGGCGATTGAAATCCAGGATTTATAAACATCGAGCGACTACTCGCTCACTTCAGCTGCATAATGTTTTGTTCCTTTAAATTAATTTAACTAAACTTTCAAGGTTCGCCATTCATGCAGTCTAATGAAAGTGACAGTTATTTTAGTCGAATTGCGTTTTAATCAAATTCCTAGCCAGAAGTCTCGTAAACTCTATTTTCGCATTTCAGAGAGAAATCTTTTGGATATTTTGGCGAAGGAACGATAAAATCTTCTAAGTTACCTCTCACAACTCTGTTGATTGACTGTTGTAACAATGGTACATTTACATTATCGATTGAACTTTGTTACAATTGTTCCATGCAAATAAACTGACAATCGACTTTTTAAAATTTATCTAGACCAATTTTTCGTTGGATTGAATAGTTGTTCTCTTCATATCTTCATAAATGTTTGATTCAGCAGTTTCAGGCGAGACTTGCCAAATATTCACCGATTAAATTTTAAACGGCTTTGTAATCGCCTGACGACCATAAAATGACATATTCGTTCCTCGCTAAATAGGTTATTTTTGTTCTTCGAATTAACGCCAAAAAAAAGAGAAAATCGCATTTCGATTTCAGAACAGCGAATCGTTTGATTTAGGAAAGAGGTTTTCTCTTTTTACGCGAAGATAAGCCTCTTTCACGATAGACAAAATATTTCAGTATTTATTAGGAATAAATTTCCGACTAAAGCGCTAACTAAAGTGGGAGTATTAAAGTTCGGTTTTAATTTGTATAATGACTTTAAATTCGAACATCTTGCCCACAAGTTTGTCGAGATCATTTTTGAAAGATGGCCTTTTTCAGCTGCAGCTTCCCTTAAAATTTTTCTCGCAATGGTACGGAACGAAGCAAGTTTTTTTATGAGGGAAAAGATTACATCATGTATACATATGCAAAATAAAATCGCCCAAATTTCACAATACCCGGTAGTCCAGGGATTACAGCATAAATTCGGCATGTTCTTATTGCCACTAAAGCCCTATGACACGAGTTCTAACCTAATTTTTTTGAAGCAAAGAAAGAATGCCTGAATGCTTAAAATGGATAAGCTATGGCAAATGGTTAATATATACGAAAATCTAAAAGGAAAAAATGGCTTTTTCACAACGCGCAGTCCTTTTGTATCCAAAATGTTTGCTTTAGACGCCAACGAGCTCGCTTCATTTAATTCGTTAATTCTCAAGACTTAGGGATTAAGAAACGCTTGCTTCACCCCTAGAAGAAGAAAAATCGGGATTTAAGAGAATATCACAGTTATTACCTGAGGACAAGCGTTGAAGACACCTGGGTATAATGCTGAACATCCCGCGAATAGCGCGACCGTAATATCTAAACGAGAAACGAAAATCTCGGTCAGTCAATGAAAAAACTGAAGTAGATTCGCGAATAGCTGTTTCTTAAATTAACGATTCAATTTTCGTGTACAGAATTAAGGTTACGTAATTTAAGCTAGCAGTTCTACTTACAATGTAAAAGAAGCTTGGTTAAACATTGCCCGCCAAACATGATTCCGAAGCGAAACGGAAAATGCTCACAGCTTAGACGCCATCCGACACGGTTACGTCGTAAATTTGCTCTTTCCAGACACTCGAATTACCAACTGGCTGCTCTTGATAGTGTGAAGTAAATGCGATATTTTGGGCTCCTTCCAAACGAAATTAAATTCGCAGTTTCTACGTCCTTTCATTGGTTGCGAAACGGCAAATCAGGAATAAATGATGTTTTGGGACAGCGCAATATACGCTCAAGGGATGACGTCCTGTCATTGGCTAATGAACTTGTTTGGTTTGGAGAGGGCTCAGCTGCAAATTCTGTCCCACATCAAGAAGGTTTCTTGTCACCAAGCCAGCTGTATAAACACGAAGTAATCTCAATTCGCTTTTTTCCTCTCGATGGCATATCCACAAAGTCCAATAACGTCATGCTGAGATGGGATCTTGGCCTTTTTTTAAAATCAGTCACAAAATCTGGGATGTTAATAGAAATTTTGTGTGCTATCTTTTAGGTACCATTGTTAAGAGGGCTTTTGAATATTGACACTTGCCTGTCATCTCTGCCTTTGATAGGTTTCCACGTCCGAGCCAATCTCTAAACCCCATTAATCGTCTGAAATTGAATAGCTTCGTTATCCATTTTTGCAAGTAAACAGCGCAAAGTCCGTAATGTTTCCGTTTTCATTTAACGAGCAAATACCAGAGTATTTTATGATCTTGCCGCACTATCATTAGAGATTACGGAAACACTGTCAATGACTCAGTCGTTTTGTTTCGAGTTTGTTCTATTACAGTTTCAACCGGTTTCCTGTCACTTAGTTCGTGCAATAACAGTTTGAAAGTTTTGATCAGTTGAAAGCTCGTTAAATTTCACGCTAAAAGCTCACAGGCATATACTGATCGCAAATCACTGATTGCTGCGATATCGAGTTTGAGGTATAAATTAACGTGTAATCCACAAGTCTGGCAGAGAGCATTATTTATTGAATCACACTGACGTTGATTTATTTCGCCGACAATTCCGGGTTATGCCGGGTTGTCCAATATCGCGAGGAAGCATCGCTTTCAAGTCGCAATCCTAGCCAACCGATGGGCTAGGTTTCTTTTAAAAACGCACTATCAACTAATTTACCGTTCTGCAAACGATATCCAATTTAGTGTTACCCTCAAAAAAAGCAAAACAAATTTCATTAGATGGAACTGACTTCTAGGATGAAAGAAAAGCAAACTTCAAAGCCTGAACAAACACATCCGAAAGATAACTGACCGGCGGATTTGACCCGAAATACAGACAATATACTCTATACATAGATAGGTTTGAGTTTCCGGCTCCTTCCACGCTACGCTCTTATTTTTTAGATATATAAGAATAGATTTTCTAGGAATATTGAAGCTGAAATTTGTGAAATTCTAAGAATATTTTAAAAATAAACCAGAGACTGGGATTTAGAAAAGAATATAATTTTGTGTGTTGAACATTCGTAAATACAATACAATTATGTTTCTAACTAAACCGTATAAAACTCATCCTTTTCTCTAAACGGCAAAACTATCCACAAGCAACAAACTCAGAACTAGTCGTATGTTCAGTTTTAATAACCTTTCTGAAAGAAGTTCCGTAAGTCACATTAGGCTTACCATCTTTTCGTGCAGTCTGGCTCCCAAATTACTTCAAAGCCATCAATGTACATGATAGGACAGATGAATCTGACGTTTTATCGTCATAGTCTACTTTGTATTCCTTTATCTAATCTAAGAATATTGACAAGAATATTTTCAGCAATGTTGAGCCTGGGCCGGAAAAACAATATTGTTATAGAAAAAAAAAGAGTAGAGTGCGTTTTTGTGGGTACGACAGGATCAGACGCTATCAATGTGGATTGCAGGCAAAAACGCAACAATGCAACGGATCTGGATTTTTGCGGGTCAAATGGCGGATGATTATTAGCTAAACTAATACATATATTAAATAATTTGTATAATAATAACATCGAGCAATTTATGAAAACAATATCGATTACTTAAATGCTTTCCCAAATCTTCAGGTCTGATCTAAAGGCAAGCGTTTTATAAGCCTAAGACTCAATATTTATTCACTGGAAATAAATACAGGAGAAAAGAAAGTTGCGCTACTCCTTTCCATCGCAATGTGGAATATATTCGGTTCGTATATTACAAAATGACTGCACGACAAGTATTTTTTTACTTGATGTGTAAGTTGCTCAGAGTTTCCCTATTTGATTGATGGAACAGTCTGAGCCCGCTGAAAGTTGCTAAGCAACAGTACATATGCTGATGATAACAAGCTGGAATACCAACTTCTGACGTGCTCGATAATAATCGGAAACCATAGTCGGAAATTATCGGTAGATCTTCGGATAATTTGCCGAACACAACACTTCCTTATTGTAAAACAGCCGGCGCCGTGGTGGGGTCCTGGCTCTCTTGATCTTGTTGTTCCAGTTTGGCTATTTCAGCTTTCATTTGGTGAATGGCGTCCTTGCAGACTTTAAGCTTCTCGTGTAACTCGCTGATTTCTTTGCCGATCTTTTGTCGGGCACCGCCAATGGACGCCGTTGTTCTTTGTTCAATTTCAGCCCCTTTGTGCAGAAGAATACAAATTAAAAATAAATGTTTATTACCACAAGAAATGGATTATTTGTTCCAAGGTTGCCAAGAATTAGGAAATGGTTAGGGTGAAAAAAATTCTTCAAGGTCAGGGAAAAGTCAGGGAATTTTATTGAGTCAGAGAAATTTGACATTTTGAAGAAAAGTCGGGGAAAATTTAAATTATATTATTGTGAGTCACGAAAAACTGACATTTGAAGAAAAGTCAAACAAAATTGAAATTATAACGCCGCTGATTTTTAAATAAATTTGAAAGCTGGAAGAAACATTTCAGCTCACTGTGATCTCAAAGATGTCTTTTTTTTCTTAATGAAGACGATGAATTTGTTGAAAACATACGAGTCTTTAATAAATGGGTGGAAAGGATGGCTGTACGAATGCTACTAATCTAAAATTTTCTTCTTTGTTTGGTCAGAAATTTTACTTTTATCAAGGAAAAGTCAGGAAGTTTTGAAAATTGAAGTCTGCGTCGACCATAACACTATAACTCTACTTACAGTCTGACTCGTGTTTTATTGGCGGCAACTGTCTTGCACTCAGTAAGCATTGATGCATCATCTGTGTGGGGTCTTGGAAAATCTGGAAAACAAACCATCCACATGAAATGATACAATATTCTGTTCTACTATTGCAACATTTTACCAAAGATGGAAACTAATCAAGGACCTAATCTTGATGAAATAATTTTGCAAGGCTAGTTGTGTCTATTGGAAAAGTCCACTGTTGGCCTAAATAAAATTTAGGGACAAAAGTACCATTAAAGATTTGCTCTCACTTGAATAAACTACTTCAAGAAAGCAAACTTAGTGGCAGGCACGGTGGCCTCTTAGTTACTGTGCTTGGCACAGGATCGAGTGGTCATGGTTCGAGCCCTGGCTGGGGACATTTGTGTTGTGTTCTTAGGCAAGACACTTTACTCTCACAATGCCTAACTCAACTTAGGTGTATAAGTGGGTACCAGGGGATGCACTGCTATGGGGTAACCCTGTGATGGACTAGCATCCCATCCAGGGGGGGGGGAAGAAGAAATACTCCTAGTCGCTTGATGTGACAGAAACTGGAGAGATAAATTATGCCAGCCTGGTGGGCCACTTGGCTCATATGCAGAGTTCACTTTTCTACCTAAAGCATACACGTATGATCAGCTCCTGTGTGAAGTTCACTTGAGCAAAGCATGCATTAAGCTGTTATGCATGAAGCAAATGACTGAGTCAAGCAGTAATTTATTATAATATTTCTTGATGTAATTAAGATGATTCCAATATTTAGTGGCTGCATTTACAGCCTATCAGCAATAACAGTGAATTCAAAATGAGCAGCGCCTGTTGGTCTATTAAACAACTTATTTCACTCACAATCTCATCATAGAACTCAGAAACCAACTGCTTCTTTCCAGAGGCAAGAGCAGATTCTGTTTGGAAAAGCTTCAAAAGATGATAAAATGTCACCTGAAAAGAAGAACAAAAAAAAAGGCAGGAAAAATAAATATTATGTCTCGAGAAAGGTTAACAAAGTTCTTCTCTGGTTAGTAAACCCCATAGTAGGCTAAGTATAAGTGGTTTGTTTTTTTACTACATCTTTTTTTGCTTCACTTTTGCATAGGTATCTGCTATCTTTCAAATAAGCTTTTTATATCATTAAATTTAGATACATGTACCATACAAAATGCTCCTCTTATTTCTAACATAAATATACTACAAAATATTTTATTTTAGAATAGTATGCATTTTACATTGAAGAGAAGACCAAATAATGATGCAAGCAAATTAAAAAATTAAAAAAAGATTATTGCATAAGAAAAATAATTTGTTAGAAATCTAACTCATGAAAGAGTAGAAAACATCTGTCGCAGGACTGATGATTTTAGCAGTTTCCATTAGACATAAGAGCAGTGTAAACTAACTGGTCTCTCTGCCTGATCCATGAAGAAGATTTTGATCTGTATTTCAAATTCTCCCCAGCCTGACTCATTCACTTCATACGGAGGTTTTGTTACAACTGTTCAATAAGAAAAACGCAAATGTTAGTTAGTGCACCGTTAGTTTGTCTGGTATATGTGGGTAGCTATAGCTACTTTAGTTTGTAGAGAAAAATTTCAACAGAAAACATCTGCATGGCAGTGAAAATACAAGTATTTTCTCCACATACTGGAGTGAGAGACAACTCTGATAAACAGTCAAACCTCTCCACAATGGACACCTTTGGGACTAAGAAAAGTCACTCTTGTTGGGATGTGGCCGTTACACATGGGGGGTAGGGGTGGTAGGGGGGTAGGGGTGGTAGGGGTGGTAGGGGTGGTGGGATGAAGTTGTGTGACCTTTTACTATATAACATGGGGATTTGTATACAGCATTCATCAGTCATTGATAACTGGCCATTATGGAGAAGTTATTTTGGTAGTTTGGGACATATTTTGGTGGCTGTTGCCATTGTGGAGAGGTGGCTGTTGTAGCGAGGTTAAAATAAGAGAGAATGTATGGACCATCCACTGGGACAAAAGAAAGTGGTTGTCGTAGAGAGGTGGTCATCGCAGGTAGGTGGCCATTAGTGGAGGCCCAGCTGTAGTAGGTTTATAACCCAACAGTGTTATGAAACCAACTATAGAAGATATTGAAGGATTTTATTGCGAGGAGGCAATGTGACAGAGTGAGGCATTTTGTCCCAAAACATAACACGGTACTGTTTTAAGAAGATCTAGCGGTGCGAATGGATGATTCCAGAAAATATTCATACCCTACCACGGGAATTCTGAGAGGGGGGGCTTCTTGGACTGGAATTCTGAAGGCATTGAGGAGGGGGCATTATGCAGTTTGGAATTTCAAATGCATTGGGGGTTCAACTCTGAATTTCTAGAGGGAGAAGACGGTAAAATCTTGACTTGAAATTGCTGATCTAAAAACTGTTCTAGTTTGTAAATGAAGCATGAACCGAATGCGGAAGCAGGATAGAGATCGACCAGGTAGGTGTTGGCCTACTCTCCTGAAAATATGAAGCTAATGAACTGAAAACAAAAAGTTTTATTTGGTGTTAAGCAACTTCCAGATATAACACTTAGAAAGAAAAGGTACAAACTTGAGTTGCTTGTTTGCTTGGCTGAAAATTGTGAGCAGAATTTTCTTGGAGGGGGAAAAAGTGCAAGTTTGCTGTTTGCTCATTAGAAATTTTAGGCAGTCAAACAGGAATTCTAAAGGTCTGGAAAAAATCAGAAATTCCGGAGGGGAGGAGGGGTTAATGATTTTGGAATTTGGAGGGCATAGGGGGTAGCACATTTTGGAAGTTCCGAGGGCAAGGGAGGGTGGGGTTAACATGTTCATGCCACCCATAGTAGGGTATGGATATTTTCTGGAATCACCCAATGGTCCTTCAAAAAACATGGCGGTTTTTTTAGCGGTTATGTGTGTCTCACAGTCTCAATTTTTTCGCAAAGCTTTCTTGCAGACGAGATTCCTAGCAAGCCTAAGAGAGTATCAAAGCACCAGTGTGTTTTTTTTCATATACAGCATCTGAACATCTTAGAATCTAAATGTCTCAAGCTTGCATTCAAATGACTTTGAAGTCTCGGTCTCGTAATTGAAGAAGTCAAAATGTCCCAGGCTCGCAAAGAAAAATGGTTGCCTGTCCTGCTAGCCTTCTTCCTTGGTTATGTATGGCAGTCTTCTAGAACTTAGGAAAGCCCTATCTACTACCAATGAAAATGTATTTATATCCTAAAAATAAAAGCAGTTAACATAAATCTGGTGACTGGAGAGTCAAAAATATCTACTGAAAACTGATTCATTAGTCCTCACATCTCTTACCTCTCAAGGGATTAGCATAACTTTCATGAAGTTTAAAGTGAACTTTTTTCACATAACTTGACATGTCCTACAAAATATAACTTGATTTAGAAAATGCTTCATGGTTGAACTGTTGACAACTTTCAACAGCACTCTGTAAATAAAAGAATGCCTCTCCACTCAGCCCCTACTGTTCTCAATTAGCCATTTAATTAGTCAGTCGGCTAGTCAATAATGATAAACTATTGATCAATCAATCCATCAATCAATCAATCAATCAATCAATCTATCTATCAATCAACCAATCAATCAATCTATCTATCTATCAATAAATTGTACACTTGTCCCTCTGTCTGTGAGTTTTTTAATAACCCACTTCAGTAGAACCATTCAAGACATGATTTCACATTATGAGCTGGAGGAAAAGACAAAAGAATTCTCTGGGATATTGTATCAAGTTGTGTACACGACCATGTGCAGGATGATATGAGAACTTTATTCGGATCACACGTAACTCGATATATCGTCATTGCACAATCACTACGAATAACAATCAACCGGAAGAGGCGTATATTGTAACATCTCCCCTTTTATCAACGCATAAAAAAACTAAACTTTCTCTCTAATAGCATCTTATTGTTCATTGTTCTGAAACTGTAACTGTACTATAAAGGTATGAGAACTATGGTCCATGTCCTTAACACACGTAGTCCTGGAATCTCACGGATGGTTTGATAGTCCTAGAACTCGATCTTAGTGCTGGTGGACTGGGCACAGGACCGGCTGTGTTGGACAGAGAGTCTGTGGGCGGTGACAGGGCTGTTTCGGGGTCATCCTCTGATGCTGGTAGTGCTTCTGGAGTTGGCTTGATTGCTTGTCTATTTCGCCGCAACACTTCTCCGTTGGCTTCTACCAGATAGGATCTATCAGAAAGCTTCTGTAGACAGGTTCCCGCTTCCCAAGCCTTGCCTCTGTGGAGTGGAGCAATGCGTACCTCCTGACCAATGTCGAGGTCCGGTAACGCTTTGACATTTCTATCATGGTAGCTCTTGGCTTTCTGACGTTTCTGCTGGATTTTGTCTGGCACTCCTTCAGGGACTTCAGGATACAGCAGGTTGGTTGCTATGGGAACTAGTGTCTTTGTTCTTCTTGACATCAGCCGCTGGACTGGGCTTGACTGTATTTCAGCTGTAGGGGTATTTCTGTAGGACAACAAACTTAGCCAGGGGTCTTTGTCATCTTTCAGGGCCTTCTTGAAGAGACTTTTGACAGCTTTGACTGCTGATTCTGCCTTTCCATTGGACTTTGGGTGGTAAGGAGATGAGGTGACATGTTGAAACTCCCACTGTTTTGCGAACTCGGCAAACTCTCTACTGGCGAACTGTGGTCCATTGTCGGAAACCAAGATATCCGGAATACCGTACCGACTGAACTGTACTCTCATGAACTTGATTATGGCTGACGAGGTGGTCTGCTTGAGAGGGCTGACTTCGACAAAGTCGGAGTAATAATCTACAAGGACTATATAGTCCTTAGAGTGAAGCGTAAACAAATCTGCAGCTAGTCGACTCCAAGGCCTGTCTGGAATCTTGTGAGTCTGCAGTGGCTGTTGAGGGTTACTCGCTTGATACTCGGCACACACATCACACTTCGCTACTGCTTCTTTGATGTCACTGTTCATGGCTGGCCAGTAGACTCGATCTCTTGCTTTTCTCAGGCATGCTTCTATTCCAAGATGACTGGCGTGTAGCCGTGATATCACCTCGGTTCTCAGCGCACGAGGAATGATAATGCGCTGGCTTTTAAAGAGTATGCCATTGTGCAGTGTGAGATCTTCTCTGAAATTCCAGTACTCTCGGATGGATATGGGAACTTGTTCTCTTGTGTCAGGCCATCCCACGAGTATGGTGCTCTTGAGTGTCTGCATTACAGGATCGTGTTCTGTGGCTTTTTGGAGTTGTGCTAATCTTTCACTGGTGATCTTGACTGTATCCAATGGGTTAATTTCTTCAAGTTCTAGAGCGAACACCTGAAAGTCGTCGTGAGGCTGATCGTCTTGATTCTTGAGATAAGCTCTTGACAGGTGGTCTGCTACATACATTTGGGATCCTGGTTTGTACGTCACTTCTAAGTTGTACCTTTGAAGTCGCAGGAGCATTCTCTGTAGTCTGCTTGGGGCTGCTAGGAGAGACTTCTTAAAGATGGGTTGTAGCGGCTTGTGGTCAGTCTCAACAGTGATTTTCCCTCTTCTTGTAATGTACTGGCTGAATTTGGAACAGCCAAAGACGATGGCCAGGCACTCCTTTTCTATCTGTGCATACCGTTGCTCTACTTGTGAGAGTGTTCTGGAGGCGAACGCAACTGGCTGTCCGTTTTGCAACAATGTAGCTCCAAGGCCCTTCTCGCTGGCATCACACTGTAGGGTTACCTCGGCATTCATGTCGTAGTACTTGAGCACTGGGTGGCTTGTCACTAGTTTTCTGATCTGCTCAAAGGCTTCATCGTGCTGTCTGGACCAAATGAACCTCGCATCCTTCTTGGTCAGTTCTCGTATTGGTTGGGCAATCTCTGACAACCGGGGAAGGAACTTGGCGAGATAGTTTACAAAGCCAAGAAGACTGAGTGTTTCCTGTTTGCAGGTGGGCTTGGGCATTTCGCTGACAGCTTGCACTTTATCTGGGTCTGGTTTGAGCCCTTCCTTGGAGAGGACATGACCCATGTACTTGACTTCTGGCTTTCGGAGGTTCAGCTTCTTGCTGTTAAACTTCAGATTAACCTTGCGTGCTCTTTTCAGAAGTTGAAGCAAGTTTTTGTTGTGGTCTGCATTGGCTTCCTCCAGAGTATCACCAGACCCTATCACCAGAATGTCGTCTCGTAGCACTTCTACGCCCTCCAAGTCACCAAGGTGCTCATGTAGTTTGCATTCAAACTCCTCCGGTGCGGCACAGACGCCAAACGGCATGCGAAGGTAGCGGTACCGGCCCATGGGCGTCCAAAAGGTGGTCATTTTGCTGCTTGTTTCGTCCAAACTAATCTGGTAAAATCCATCCTTTGCATCTAGCGTTGTGAAGACTTTGGCGTTGCTTAGCCGTGGAAGGACTTCTTCTAAGGTTGGCATCTGGTATTTTGGCCGTTTTACTGCTCCGTTAAGGTCCTTGGGATCTAGACATATTCTGATTTTGCCAGGCTTGGCAACGACGACCATACTGCTGATCCAATCAGTGGGTTCAGCTTCCTTTACTAGGATGTTCTTCTTCTCAAGCTCTTCTAGTTTTGCTTTGACTTCTTTGTGTAGCATGACTGCAATGCGTCTGGGTGCGTGATGCACTGGCGTGACTTCTGGGTCAACTGTGAAACTTGCTTTGCCAATGTGTCCGAGGCCTTCAAACACGTCTTTAAAGTCAGTGAGGACCTTTTCTTTGGTGAGCAGTGGTTTGGTTTCTTGAATAGTGTTAACTAACGTTGTCGGCTCACAGTTTATTTTTAGTAGTCCTAGCGTTTCACAAGTTTCTGCGGACAATAACGGCTTGCTGTTTCCTTCTACAACTTGAAACTTGAGCTCGTGCCGTTGCTTGTTTTCTTTGAGAACGTTGAGTTTCACTTCTCCAAGTGGTTTCATCACCGAGCCATTAAACAAACGGAGTGTGACCTTGCTTGTTTGAAGAGCCGGATTTCCGTTCTGGCTGATGACTGACAGGTCGTGATGAGTTAGAACATTGCACGTCGCTCCTGTGTCCAACTGACAATCCAATTTTGTCTTGTAACGAGCGTTAGCATCGTAGAATTCGAGCGAGGCGAAGAGCTGTTTCCCTTTGGCTTGCACTGACGAAACTTCTTCGACTTGGTATAAGAATTCATCGGAGTCTGTTTCCTGTTCGTCATCGGTTTCCTCGGCTATTTGTTTAACTTGTCGTCTAGGAGCTGATCTGCATACTGACGCGAAGTGGTTGGGCTTCTTGCATGCTTTGCATTCATGGCCGTAAGCCGGACAATTTTCGAGGTTGTGTCTCTGTTTTCCTCCACAATTAAAGCACTGCCACTCTTTTCGCATTGGCGCTTGATCTTGACGTTTCTTGGGATCACGTTTCTTGGGATCACGTTTCTTGTGATCACGTGAATTGCGTTCTCGAACAACACGGACCTCCTCTGTGGCTTTTTTTTCGTCTATCTTCATGGCTTTTAGCTGGTGGCTTGCAGCTTTGCTGGACCTACAAATGTTGAGGGCCTTGTTGAGATCTAGAGTTTCTTCTTTCAGGAGACGCAGTTTTGTTGAATGATCCTGTAGACCAATAACCAATCTGTCTCTGATCAGCTCGTCTGTCAGCATTCCGAATTCACACGTGGATGCGGCCTTTCGCAATCGGTTAATGAAACTATCCACGGGCTCTTCGAGGTTCTGTGTGCACATGTTGAATTGGTAGCGCTCGTAGACTACATTTCTCTTCGGTTTGAAATACGACTCTAACGCCTTAATGCATTCGCTTATGTCGTCTCGCTCCTCGGGGCTGAGTTTCAGGTTTAGAAATATCTGCAAACATTCCTTGCCCATTACGGAACGAAATGTAGCCAGACGAATCTTCTGTTCTTGCTTGTCGAGGCTTGTGGCGACTTCGTAGTCTGTCCACTGTTGCCGAAAGAATTCCCAATTGTTCACTGCATCGCCCTTGACGTTCATCGGCGAAGGAATCGGGAAATTCGACGTAAATGTAAGCGCACGTGGGACACTCGTCGACGGTTCTGTCTCTGGCATCGTGTAGAGCGACTGTGTTCCTTGAAATGAGTGTAATACTCGTAGTAACAGCAATGGTCGGCCTATACAGGCGTATTCACTAGTATTGGGGTAGTTTTACTTCTGACACCATGTATCAAGTTGTGTACACGACCATGTGCAGGATGATATGAGAACTTTATTCGGATCACACGTAACTCGATATATCATCATTGCACAATCACTACGAATAACAATCAACCGGAAGAGGCGTATATTGTAACAGATATTACATATACTTTCATCTAAAATCGTAGTTACAAATACACCATTTTACAGTTGTCTGCTCAGTAACCTGGCCTTTGTATGGCAGCGAGGCTAGAGTTGACCTTGTTTTGATACAGACCTCACTGCTTTTGTCATGTAAATGCACCTAGTTAGCATCAGAACAACTTGTTTTACGCAACAAAAGCAGTGAGGTCTGTATCAAAACAAGGTCAACTCTAGCCTCGCTGCCATACAAAGGCCAGGTCACTGAGCAGACAACTGTAAAATGGTCTGAAGTATATATGAAATAATTCATATTTGAACTGCGGTAGTAGATGAAAGTGAAGTATGATCATCGCAGTAAATCTTCCAATTTAAGCAACTGGAAAGAAGAAGCCTGAAAAAAATCAGGGCTTCAATGGGATTCGAACCCGTGACCTCCGCGATACCGGTGCGATGCTCTACCAACTGAGCTATGAAGCCACACATTAGGAGCGAGGTCAATTAATTGAGTTCATATCTTCCCGTGAGTGAAATGATGTGAAGTATATATGAAATAATGCATATTTGAACTGCGGTAGTAGATGAAAGTGAAGTATGATCATCGCAGTAAATTTTCCAATTTAAGCAACTGGAAAGAAGAAGCCTGAAAAAAATCAGGGCTTCAATGGGATTCAAACCCGTGACCTCCGCGATACCGGTGCGATGCTCTACCAACTGAGCTATGAAGCCACACATTAGGAGCGAGGTCAATTAATTGAGTTCATATCTTCCCGTGAGTGAAATGATGTGAAGTATATATGAAATAATTCATATTTGAACTGTGGTAGTAGATGAAAGTGAAGTATGATCATCGCAGTAAATTTTCCAATTTAAGCAACTGGAAAGAAGAAGCCTGAAAAAAATCAGGGCTTCAATGGGATTCGAACCCGTGACCTCCGCGATACCGGTGCGATGCTCTACCAACTGAGCTATGAAGCCACACATTAGGAGCGAGGTCAATTAATTGAGTTCATATCTTCCCGTGAGTGAAATGATGTGAAGTATATATGAAATAATTCATATTTGAACTGCGGTAGTAGATGAAAGTGAAGTATGATCATCGCAGTAAATTTTCCAATTTAAGCAACTGGAAAGAAGAATCTGGGTTCGAATCCCATTGAAGCCCTGATTTTTTTCAGGCTTCTTCTTTCCAGTTGCTTAAATTGGAAAATTTACTGCGATGATCATACTTCACTTTCATCTACTACCACAGTTCAAATATGAATTATTTCATATATACTTCACATCATTTCACTCACGGGAAGATATGAACTCAATTAATTGACCTCGCTCCTAATGTGTGGCTTCATAGCTCAGTTGGTAGAGCATCGCACTGGTATCGCAGAGGTCACGGGTTCGAATCCCATTGAAGCCCTGATTTTTTTCAGGCTTCTTCTTTCCAGTTGCTTAAATTGGAAAATTTACTGCGATGATCATACTTCACTTTCATCTACTACCGCAGTTGAAATATGAATTATTTCATATATACTTCACATCATTTCACTCACGGGAAGATATGAACTCAATTAATTGACCTCGCTCCTAATGTGTGGCTTCATAGCTCAGTTGGTAGAGCATCGCACCGGTATCGCGGAGGTCATGGGTTTGAATCCCATTGAAGCCCTGATTTTTTTCAGGCTTCTTCTTTCCAGTTGCTTAAATTGGAAAATTTACTGCGATGATCATACTTCTCTTTGTAAAATGGTCTATTGAAAGGATTTGTTTGCATCTTGATGGGACTTTTTGCTAGTGAAATTTATATTTCCCTGGGTTGCAAACTAGCTATTTTCATACCCTAAAACTTCATTAAAAAAAACATAAATTCTGGTCTGTAACCGTGTTCAACGAGTGTTACACACCTCATTCTTGAAAGGTCGAAGAAACACTGTCCACCCGTGTGTGTGACCGTCGCTTTCTCGTTTTTTTCCAAAGTAGTGCGACACATTTCCAAATATGACTGGCTTTACGACTGTCATACCCTTTAGAAAACGGAATGGAATAATTTTTTCTCAGTGAAAGGAAAAAACATTTTGAATTTTTCCAAAACACAAAACAAACCTTCACTCTTGCGTTGTCACCGGAGGACGCCATATTGTTTCAGTCAGCGGCAACTATCGCGGGCTCAACGTTTAGTCAGCTAAGGGCTTCAAGTATCCTTAACAAGGTTTCGCAGATTTTTTGGTCAAAATGACGTCAATAGCAGATTTGCACGTTGTCGTCATTTGACTACAACTACCAGAATTCCTTTCGTTTTTTCTTTATTATTTAAATTTTGAATTCCCGGTTGAGTTTAAATAACAATTGCCCCGATTAGCATAAGAAACAGAAAAAGTGAAGGATTTTGGTATTTGTAGTCAAATGACGCCATCATGCAAATGGCCTAAAATTAATGTTAACAGTTCATGACACCAACAAAAGACGGCAAAATCCCGACCAAGACAGAACCAATCAAAACGTTCGGATTTTCCTGAACACTACCTTGCCATATGATCAAGTGATTTATTTTTATCTTGTTTTATTTTATTTTATTTCACTACCATTAAAGTCGCACACGCTTTTAACTCGTTTCGGATCTTCCGTTACATAGAAATTTATTTCACCCAATGATCGAAACACGGTAAGTGAAAATAACAAAATTACAAACACGGGAATGAACATAAAATAACTAACAACCACCGAACATGAAGAATGCAGAAAAGCGGCAAAGCGAAATAAACGAAGAAACTTACAAGACGAATGTGAAAAACCAAAGACGAACCGAAAACCAGAGACGCTCGTAGTACCCAATGACGCTACTAACTGAAATAAATTACACGCAAACCGAACTTATAGAGTATGCAAATGAACATAACATATACAAAAAGGGCACAAAACAAAAGAAACTAATTACGCAAAACTTAACACCAAACACGAAGCAAGAAGCATGAACAAATGTCACAAATTCTGGCGCCTACATTCCGGCCCCTTAAATACGAAGGTGTAAACCGTGTATTTACCAACGAAACAAACAGGCCCAGAATTACTTAAGTAATTAAAACGCAAAGCGGTAGTCACTTAAAGTCTAGACGCCTTAAAATATCAACAAAAAATACTGCTATGAAACGTCTTTTCGAGTGCTTCCCTTGAAGGCAAGTCACACGATCTTTAGCAGTCAACAAAACAACAACAGTCACGGAACTTTCGCTCCAAGCTGTTCAATTGACTCTTGTAGGCACAGCTTCCTGATAGGGCGTTTCCAAGTCAAAGTCTCCAAAGTTGCTCTAAACTTGCTCCAATAAACAAAGTTTGCCGACTGGACGTTCCAGCGTCGACTTCTTTGTTATGACCTTGACACGTCAAACGAAACCGCTGCTATCAGGGTAAACCTCACTGACTCGACCAATCGGCCATAAATTCCTAGGCGACTGCTCATCTACAATAATAACGGTGTCTCCTACTGAGAGATTTCTCCTTGGGCGTAACCACTTTTGGCGCTCCTGCAACAACGGAAGGTACTCTCTTTTCCATCTATACCAGAAGACGTTAGCCAAATATTGAACTTGCAGCCACCTCCGCCTTGAATACAACTGATTTCTTTCGAAGACACCTGATGGAAGAGAAGCTTCCTGACGTAATAACAATAGATGATTCGGTGTTAAGGACTCCAAATCTTTTGGGTTATCAGAGACTGCAGTTAAAGGTCTGCCATTGATGATGCTCTCGGCTTCACACATTAGAGTTTGAAGGCTCTCATCGTCGAGCGTTTGCTCTTTAACTAGGCTTCCCAGAATCTTTCGAGTGGATCTTATCATTCTTTCCCAAGCGTCGCCATGATGCGAGGCCGCCGGTGGATTGAAATACCATTGGATGCCTTTCTGTAAGAGCTCTTCGTGGATCTTGGCTTGGTTCCAGCCTTCAATCATGACTCGTAGCTCCTTTTCAGCCCCTGTGAAATTTGTTCCATTGTCCGAACGTATCTCTTTCACTTGACCTCTTCGGGCAATGAAGCGTCTAAGTGTCAGGATGAAGGAATCTGTGTCCAACGTATATGAAATCTCCAGGTGAACAGGTCTGACAGCCAAACAAGTAAAGATAGCTCCATAGCGTTTAACCATACTTCTCTTTTGACGAACAAGAAAGGGACCAAAATAGTCTATTCCCACACAAGTGAAGGGGGGTTGATCTGGGGTCACTCGAGGGCGTGGCAAATCGGCAATCGTTTGCTCTCCAACAGCGCCCTGACGCCGTCTGCAACCAAAGCAGGATGTAAGTACACTTCGCACGGTAAGGTTGGCACGGATGAGCCAAAATCTTTCTCTCAAGACGGACAGAACATATTCTCTGCCAGAGTGACCACTCTTCTGGTGAAAGTGCTGGATCAGAAGCCGGGCAAGAGGAGAATCTTTGGCAATAATTATCTGGTGCTTCGAGTCATCATGCAGAGGTGCTTTGCTTAGACGTCCACCGACACGAAGAAGGCCGTTCACCAAAATCGGGTCCAATTTTGCAAGGACGCTTGACTTCTTCACACAGTTCCCTTTCTCGATGGCTCTTCTCTCTTCTGCGAAGGCACGACTCTGATCAAACATGATTACTTCTCTCTCTGCATCATTTATCTCTGAACAGGTCAAAGGTTCCAAACTGGCTATCTGGGAGCTTCTGTCAAGGGTGTCTTGCGTAGACTTTCGTTTCCTGGTAATAAATCTCTTTTGGCACCGAAGACAAAGCGCGATGAACTTCAATAACTTGAGCCAGGATGAGAACCACTGGACCATAGAAATGACATTGGACTGAATCTCACTCGGACGCGCACCGACAACAAAGGATTTTGACTCTCGTTTCACCTCCGGGTCATCACCAGACAGCTCTGTACTGTGTTTTGGTAGGTTAACCCTTTCGGAAGGAGGCTTTAAAAGGAAATCCGGCCCCCCTGGAATTTTCAGTTCATTCTTCAACAACTTGTTTAAACGAACTGACACAGTCGTGGCTGCTAATTCCAATCTTGGAATACTCATTTGCTTCAAAGGGGCGAGGCGGGATTTACCAACCAGAAAGGAGCAATGAACCTGACCGTCTGAATTGACTTCCCTAAGATATGAGACAGCTCCATAAGCGCACTGGGAAGCATCGCAGAAGTGATGAATTTCAGTGGTTACTTCTTCTCCTAGATCGTCACCCTTAACACATCTGTTGACTGAGAGCTGAGAAAGCTTCGGCAGATCAGCAAGCCATGCCTGCCAACGAGATAAGTGAAAACACGGAATCTCATCATCCCAACCGAGGCCTTTTCTGCATAAGTCCTGAAGGAGAAGCTTTGCTGGGAGAACGAAAGGTGCAGCCATGCCGAGCGGATCGTAGACTGAACTAACGACCGAGAGAATCCCACGTCTGGTACAAGCTTTCTCCTTGATGTTTACTTTAAAACCGAACGCATCCGTCTCGACAAACCATGACACGCCCAAAGCTCTCTCTGTGGGAAGCGTATCGCATTCAAGATTAAGCTCCTTCACGTCCTTGGCTCTTTCTTCCGGTGGAATGGACTCTAAGACTTGTCGATCATTGCTTGCCCATTTGGTCAAATTGAATCCGCCAATCAGCATAAGTTTACGTAGATCAGCCACATGCTTGACTGCTGAACATAGAAATTCCTTAGGATCGTATTAGCCACGTCGGGTGAGAATTCGTGCTTGTGGTCTTCCGCATTCCGTCGCATGGCAAAATTGGCACAACTCGGCGATGAAACTGCGCCGAAAAGATGAACAGTCATTCGATACTCTTCCAGCTTCTTGGTGAAGTCACCTTTGGGCCACCAAAGGAATCGCAAGAGATCTCTATCTTCTTTCGGAACGCGCACCTGGTGAAACATTGATTGAACGTCACCCATTACTGCAACTGGATCCTGGTGAAAACGAATTAGCACACCAACTAGACTGTTGGTCAGGTCTGGTCCTTGGAACAGCTCGTTGTTTAGAGACGTCCCATGAAACTGGGCGGAACAGTTGAAAACCACGCGTATTTTATCCGGCTTCTTATGATGGTAGACACCGTGGTGTGGAATAAACCACACCTTACCATCCGATCTATTCAGAACGTTCTGGGGTACCTTCTCTGCATAACTCTCACTGATAACCTCCTCAAGGAAAGCAACATAGTCCTCACGAAGTTTCGTATCACTGGAAAGCTTGCGTTTGAGGTAAGAGGCACTTCGTTCAGCTTGACTCCTATTTACTGGCAATTTCACGTTGCGGTTCCTTAACGGTAGTGAAACCTGGTAATGACCATCTGCACACTGCACAACCGAGTCCTCTACAATGTTCATAAACTTGAGGTCATCCCTTGACATACTTAGACCATCGGAGTAAGGTGCATCTACGAGATCAGTACAAGCTGCACACATAGGATGAGTTTTCTTGGACGTAATGAAGAAACTAGAGCAAGGTACATACTTCTGCTTTCTCCCAGTTGGACCATTAATGACCCAGCCGAGGTCAACTCTGGTCGCATATGGGCCTCCATCAGCAGCAGGGATTATTTCTCTCGGCTGCAAGGCTTCAGGAACATCGGCTCCAATCAATAAATCCACTCCGGAATTCAGATCGGATAAGTACACATGGCCTTGAAGGTGCGACCATCGCTCAACATCCTCTTGCTATGGGATTTCGTCCCTACCTACGGGCATAGCTGGTCTGGAAAGTACGTCAGGCAGGAGGATGGCAACATTTTCGTCTAGATCAGATACCACCAGGTCGTTAACGAGAGCAGTGTCTACATCTTTACTACTATCCATGGCGGTTAGCTTTAGTCTCGTCTTCTTGCCGACGACCATCAGGCGCTCCACCAGGCGCTCCATCAGGCTAGCTGAACAAAAGGTGGAATTGGAACCATTGTCGAGTAACGCATAAGTTTCGATGCACAGAGGACTGCCTTTAACTTTAACCTTTACAGCCACTATAGGCAAGGCAGTAACGGGGGAACTTTCCATCGTGGTTAAGCCACAGAAGTGATCACCAGTGCTCTGGTTCGTGTTCTGGACAGTGTTCGACTGGCTGTTCAAAGATTGAGGTCTGCCTTCTCCACACTCAGTTCCAACAGAGTCTTGTTGTGTTCTGACTCCAACAACAACTTCCGGGGTACTTGGATGCAACACAGTGGCATGTTTCCTGTCGCAATGATTGCAGGGTTTCTTCTTGTAGCAACCTTTGGACTGGTGGCCGCCATTCAAGCAAGAGAAGCAAAGCCGCTGCTTCATCACGAAGTCGCGCTGATCAACATCGGGCACTTTGGCGAAACTGGAACATTCAGCGAGAGTATGATCTGCATTGCAAAAGGGGCACTTCTTCTGCGAAGGGCTAGCTGAGTTGGACGAATCACGACTGGATGTACTGGGAGACTTCTTATCAGTAATGGTAACGAGGGCAATTTGCTTGTCACCACGCTTCTCAGATTTAGATCTCAGGCCCCTGTCCCTGTTATTCTTCTTTTCCTTTTCCAAGAAAGGGAGTTTTCCAAAGACTGGATTGGACAAAGCACGCGCCTTCTGCTCAACAAACAGGGAAATGTCATCAATACAAATGTCTCTCCCTTCGGTGTTGAGGATTTTGTCAGCGTTGTCACGCCAACTAGCTTGCAGTTTCGGAGGAAGTCGCTCGATAATCTTCCGCATACAATCCGGGCTTTCAAACTTGCTGGAGTAACCAATAGCTTTAAGAGTGTTCGTACAACTGGCCAGCAAAGTGGCGAAACCTTCTAGAGCTTCGGCGTCTTCGGCCTTAATAGCAGGACCATTCGTCACTTTATCCACATGAGCCATTGCAATTTTATGCTTCTGACCGAATTTACTCTCCAAAAGCTTCCTTGCCTTTAGGTAGCCTGCTTCAGCGTTCATGTAGAGACAGCTGCGCACTAACTCCTGGGGTCTGCCAGCCGTATGCTGTTCTAGGTAATAGAGTCTTCCGGCATAATCGGACTCTCTAGTCTCGATCACAGTTTCAAAGGCACGAATGAAGGTACAATAATCCAGCGGGTTGCCAGTAAACACGGGTACACGTCTCCTTGGGAGCGAGTTTCTTTGTTGTTGGCTCACAAACTCTTTCATAACGCGATTCTGTTGTGCGAGAATATCATAAGCCATGTCGCTCAGTCCAGATTTCTCGGAGCCCGAGCTTGAACCGCTTGCAACATGCACTCGCCTGGTCGATAGGCGCCAAATTGACACTTGCTTTAACTGATCCTTGCTCGTTTTTTTCCAGAAGGCACAATCTGTGAACTTTTAATGCCATCGGTCAACGTGACCTTGGTGTTGGAGGACACATCTGGAACATCAACAAGAGCGTTAGAGGCCGGCACTATGTTTGGAACAAAGTTTCCTGCTTCTGCTTGGGCATAAGCTTCCTCTCTAGCCAGAGCCTTAGCGTATTCCGTTTTGAGGTTCAGCTCATCTTTCTTCAGCTGAAGCTCGTACTCTTGACGTTTGAGGAGTAGCTCCGTCTCCTGAAGAGAATGGCGCTGATTTAAAGCAAGTACCTCGGCTCGAAGTTCGGCGATGCGGGCTGCCTCTTTGGCTCTTGCAGCTGATATAGAGCTTGTTTTGGAGAGCCTGCTTGACCTAGATCCACACTCAGAGGGTTAGGGTTTGTTTCGTAGACCAATTCCAACTTGAGAGGCACTGTCATCAGGCGTTACCAGGTTATCCTGAAGATTCGTTTCCGTAACCCGTAACCAATCGTTTACCGTTCGACAGAAGAAATCCAAACTGCTTTCGATTTCAGCGAAATAGACCTCTGATTCTTGCCTTTGACCTTCGTCAGTCAAAGCCGTATGATACGCGTGCTGGGCTTCAGCAAACTTGCGAAACAACGACGTAATTTCCGGCAGCTTTATTTTCACTGCTTCCAAATTGCTTTCATCGGTTAGAAGGTTGTCAATCTCTCTCCGTTTAGCAGATAAAGAAGATAACACTCCTCCTCTCTTCTTTCTTAGTTCTCGAATTCGTTCAAGTGACACTCCTTCGTGATCCAAAGAAGAGTTAGGTTTACGAACACGTGTACTTGTGCGTTGAACAGGTTGACCGCTCTTCCCTGTAGAAACGGACAAATTAACATCCGCAGCGTCGGAAGACATCATGATAGACCATAAATACAAACCCGATTCGTCTTTTACGAATAAAGTCGCACACGCTTTTAACTCGTTTCGGATCTTCCGTTACATAGAAATTTATTTCACCCAATGATCGAAACACGGTAAGTGAAAATAACAAAATTACAAACACGGGAATGAACATAAAATAACTAACAACCACCGAACATGAAGAATGCAGAAAAGCGGCAAAGCGAAATAAACGAAGAAACTTACAAGACGAATGTGAAAAACCAAAGACGAACCGAAAACCAGAGACGCTCGTAGTACCCAATGACGCTACTAACTGAAATAAATTACACGCAAACCGAACTTATAGAGTATGCAAATGAACATAACATATACAAAAAGGGCACAAAACAAAAGAAACTAGTTACGCAAAACTTAAAGTGCACCTAACCCCCAAATTTTTTTTTCGCTAAAACAAATCTAGACTTTATTTGAAGCATTTGGGCGAAGAAATTTTTGAATTTGGTTGAATCCTCGATTTTCTATGCCCTTTCAAAGTCGCGATTAAGTGTTTCACGACCGCGTTTTAGGGAGTCTGGGGCGGCGGTACCTGATGACGTCTACCCAGGAACCAAACACAATAGCGCCTCAGTCAACTCACTGTATTTGCTCGAGAAAATAGAATGCAAAACTAATCGTTCCGATGTATTTTGGGACTAAAACGTCCAAGTTTTGTCTCAGAATCATTTCTTTTTCGTCACTGGAGTCAGAGTTAAGTTTCGATTCGGAAGGCTCCGAAATAAACTTCGATCGAGCACGTTCGACAACTGTGAACTCACTGCTTAGAGCTTTGAGAGCAATTTACAATATTTCAAGCGACGACGGGGAAGACGTCTTTGCGGACGAGCTGCTTGTATATTAGGAATGGAAAGCTAGATACGAAGTGGAGGGGCAGGCAAACGAACAGCAGGAAAGAAAACTCAAGGACTGCTTTGGATGGTAATTTCGTCAACTAAACATAAGATTCCCACGCGTGTTTATAGCCCGTTTACATTTGTCCTTACCGAGAATGTATTTTGTCAAGGTTCTGTTAAATCCAGTTTGTGTTTTACTTTCAGTTGAATGCTTCATGTTTATAAGAGCGACGTACGTGTTGCAGTTTTCGAGACTTGATGACCTCCAAAACATTGGCTTCGATCGATTGAAAATCGTATTGTTTGGAGCTGTATTTTTGAAGCTGCGGGAAGCAAGGCGGAAGGAAACATTTCATGCAATTACCGATTTCACATTGTCACACGTTTTAAGTCGTAACTCCAAATAACCAATGTAAATTGTTCTCAAAGTTTGCAGTGAAATTCGTCGGATAAGCGAAAAGGGTGTGTTCACTAAGCGGTCCGGAGATAATGTTACGCGGTCATATTTTCGACGCTATTGCACAGAATCTTTGTCACACTGCTGATTTTCAAACCTTCGAAAAACTCTGTGAGTCTAACAATTTTGTTATCATGTAATTCTAGAGGATTAATCTTCGACTTTCATCTAAATCGAAAGAGAAATAAGTGTTGGTTAGCGGCGTACAGTTGCGATCTATTTACATATCAGTATAACGCTTCTTGATCATGACCGGATCACACAACGTTGCCGGTTATGTTATAAATACTGCGGGATTGGAAGATATAGGTTGTCGGTGGTATTTCTACAAATTGCTGGTTAGCTTTAAGCAGAAAATTTATGAAAATAGCGTTCGAAAGTCTGCGGAACAAATTCCAGTGAGAGTTCTTCAATGGTTCTCACAGATTCAGTTCGCTTGTTTCGGTTCGACAAAAATCAACCATCGTTTACGTCTTTATTGCACCATTAGCCGATCATCGTCAGTAAATTGTACAGTATATCTTTCTTTAAATCTGGAATATTGCTGCAACAGCCGATAGCGCCTCTGGAAGGCGTTTCTGCGCACTTTTCGAATGTGTATTGCACCATCCTGAAGGAAGTGAGAGGAAATGAGATATCCAACCTTCCTGGGTAGACGTCACAAGAGCCGCTGGACCCATTCTCCTCAAACTCGGTCGTGAAACAAAATGGCGGTGTTTTGGAGCTATTTTCGAGATTTCGTCGTGGCACAGAAAATCGAGGATTTAACGGAATCCAAAAATTTTTTCGCAGAACTATTTCAAATAATAAGTAGATTCGTTCTAGCGAAAAAAAAATTTTGGGGGTTAGGTGCACTTTAACACCAAACACGAAGCAAGAAGCATGAACAAATGTCACAAATTCTGGCGCCTACAACCATTTAGATATTCCTTAACCGATCTTTTAGAAGATTTGAAATCCCGCTGTCAGAAAAAGTGAATTCTTTAAGCATTTAGTGTAAGCATTTTATAAGTGTATTTAGTGGAAGAAATCTCACATTTTCGTTTGCTTTGATATCGTTCACTTTAGAATATTTTGCTCTTTTTTAATTTTGCTTCAGTCATCTCTCAATTCAGATTAAGCCAATGACCGCAAGTGTCATTTAAGTTTTATTAATATTAACTCTTGATCTCGCTCTTTCTTGACTTTCATAATCAAACCGAAACAAGTGCACAATTGACGGTTTGTCAGCGGGTTGCAGATCACTTGTCTTCAGTTTCGAAACGAGAAACGTCGAAAAAGGTCAACGACGGTTCCACTTCCTGCTGTCAGTTACTGAATCAAATGCATGTTCGTCGCGTAATGTCATCAGTAATCGTGACAACGGTAGATTGTCTGAGGATTCTTTTAATTTTTAACAAATTACTTCCAGTTATTTTGTTAAATATATCATGGCTACATTCCCCGGAAGAAACTAAGTATTTTAAACATTATTTTCGTCTACAAAGACCAAAAAATGTAGTCTTTCAAAGCCTTAAACTGAATTAGATGTTTATAAATTAAAAAACATTATCACCTTGCCACTTTACAACAAAATGCGATCGCGATGTGACCCCAGCCAAGCACTGAGTTCAATACTTCGATGCGTGCTTGGTCTCCTGAGGAGGTTAATATTAAATGCATTAGACAAGTTGGGCAATAATATAACTAATATCGTATTTTCATACGAGCTAAAGAAGATTAAACCGCGTTACGGCTGAATAAATATTTTGCGTAAACAAGCTGACAAGTTATAGTTCATTCGTAACGAGTTATGACAAACTCATGTTGACCCGCCGAGATTTCTTCCGCAAAATATTGAAATAAAATCTAAGACTGCACTATAAATATCCCAGTTGCTTTTTAAAGTTTTTTACTAATTTCCAATGTGTCCTTGAAAATGATATAGATACATTTAGAATTGTAAATATTTACATTAGCGAACAATTCCGAAACATTCCCAATGCAAATTTCACGGGTTTGATACCCGCTTGAAAACGCAATAGCTATCTTCAAATGTACTTTTTATCGACAAAGTGTTGATACTGAAACACAATCTAACTTGATGGATTGTCGCTTGATATGTTGTATGTTCCAGAAATCGCTCCTAAAGAGTTCATTGAAAGGTTCAACTGTGCGGAGACTGAACGCAGCCTTCGCATAATCTTGCCGCACGTCAATATTTTAGCGAAGGCTTTACGGTACGGTTGCAGCCGCCATGCGAAAACGAAAGGGTTCATGCTTGAATTCGCCATGATTAAAATGTAATTTATATCCCTTGCCCAATGAATAAAGACACAGTTGCAGGTTCCGCAAAAGCTGATCACGTAAATGAGGACCAGTGACGGAAGAAAACAACAGATGAATAGCGCGAGCATGATCAGGAAAGTTTTTGTAATTTTCTTCTCCCATTTCATCGCTCTCTTCTTAACTTGGTTGTCTTGTTCATGGCCATCGTGTAGAGAGTCCCAGTGCTTAATTTGATGCTTGAAGTTCCTGAAGACTTTCGCATAAGTGAGGCACAGCACTGCAAATGTAGCTACCACTGCTGTGTTAGCGAAGAAGAACTGGTACTTCAAATAACCCACCTTGAAGTAAAGAAGAGCAAATCCGATGGAAAAGACCCAAAGAGCAACTGAAGCGATGGCCGCCCTTCTTTTAGTCAGCCTGCTCTTGTATTTCAGTGGGTCGGTGATAGCAATGAATCTGTCTACAGTCAAGACAGCCAAACTCAGCAGCGACGCGGTCGTAGAGATGAAAGATCCAACCCGTCTAGCATGGTCTCGGCGGAGAAGTGTCGGGTGATGGCTTAAGGCCTCGCGCACGTAGAAGTCGACCGACATCGGTAGCGCGAAACATCCCACGACTAAATCTGCCGTCGCTAAATTAGCCACGAGGAAGTTGAACGGAGATCGCAGATTGCGATTTGGATCGATAATGACGGCCAGGAGTACAAGAAAGTTGCCCGTGACTGTTGTAGCCGTGAGAACAGAGCAGAACGAAGCTGAAGTGATGCTCAACGCGGTCGGAGCAGAGATATTCGCACACGGGTACAAACCGATCAAAGACATCGCGCCTTTAAGTCCCTCTTGTTCTCCGTAGATTTCTTTTTAAAGCCAAAGATGTCAGAGTTGTGTAATCGCTAAGAACCATTTACCGGAGTTGTGGGAGTTCTTGGATTTAGTCAGCTGTCAGGTTAATAAAGACGGAAATGAAATTTACTCTCCCTAATTTAATTCGCTTGTCAACAAAACGGGAAGGTCACGTTATTTGGCGGGGGTGGGTGCGGCCTCATTATCTGTCTGTCTGTGAAAATTTGGGAAAGACATGAGTGGAATGGACTAGAACCAATTGCGGACAGTGTATTTTCGAGTTATCTGTTCATTTTGAGTGATGATTACAGTGCTTCTTCGACCATCGAACTCCTGCTACAGATGACGCATTTTGGTATACGTAAAAGAACACAAAAATAAGAAATATTGTATTAGTCCCCCATAGAAATATTGACTGTCTGTCAAACCAACTCATCACATTCACAGCTTTCCAATTGACTAATGAACAACTTTATATTATATGATTCTCCGACTTCAATACAAGCTCCCCAAGATATGCTGATAGGATAACTTGAACATGAGAAAACTACAGCTAAAACATACGAAATGCAAAATTTAAATTTGAAAATTTCACATCCTGTGTGGGAGAAGTCCAATTTCCTCGGTGCGTCGGATCTGTGACTTTACGCAGGATGTAAGCCTCAGCAGGGTAGCAAAAGTAACAAAATGTAAATGGTTTTAATGTCGTATAATTTAGGGCATAATAGGATGAATAATTAACTAATTTCATGCAGAAGTTGCGCGAATGACGTAGGTGTCTTTCTGTCCTAACTGTAGCAGACAGGTTACAAGGAGTTGCGGTATATTGGACAGCTTTAAGTGGACATCTTTAATTGAATCCTTCGTCATCACCAGGTCATCACGCTTGAAACCATTAAATTACGCAGGAAATTGATCATGTTATGAAGATAACACTGTCACTGCCATGACAGCGAGCTTGGCTGAAAGGGCAATAGAACGAATTGATTCGAAAGTTAATTAACACAGAGATTAAACAAACTAACGAAAGTAACCAGCTTCAAGCACACGCACCTGCTGAAACGAACTAAACTGAACGAAACAAAAAAAAAAATGTATGCACGTGTTACAGAGTACTACGAAAGACTGAGCTCGCTAATACTGGGGAGTTAAAATAACAAACATTTCATGCTTATTTAGTCTGACTGAAGCTTGGGTAGAAATTGAAACAAAGCAACGAATACAGCGTTTTCGCAATCGAACTTTTTGAACAGCTCGCTTTAATGGAGCAACAAAATATACTGGGTTGAATTTCCGGACATTTCAAGTAGTAAATGGAATTTCCTAAAATGGTGGCAGCTTTGAAAGGTTAACCTATATTTTCCAATTTTTTTTATTGGGAATTTTCGTTCAATTAGATTTTGCTCAGGGAATTTCCAACGTTTTTTGTTTGAATGGTTTGCATGTTGCGGTCGGAAATTGAACAGTTATTGGATTTTCTGGAAACTTTCCCGGGAAATTTCCACACTATTTGTCGCCGTTTGGAAAATTCGGGAATTTTGGGTCTAATGGAAAGCGGTCAAGGAATATAATCCAAGATACAAAATAATAACTATAAATTACAGTAAAAGGAAATCTAAAGGTGACTAAGCGCAAGGGCTCATTTAGCAGGACGCAGCGACATGAAGCTGTGACAACATCGTTGTGTTGTTCACACGAGGGAACGCACTGTTCACACATGGTTAAATAATGGTGTGAACAGGACACAATAATTTTGTCGCTGTCACATGTTCCTACAACATCTCATGGCAGTCGAAAGTGGCTTCAAACCAGTGCTTTCTCGAAACTTCGACGAAAATGTCAAGAAATAAGCTGTTCTTTGTTCGATGACTCCCATGAAGTATATAAATACCGCGCTCCTTCCAGTGTTCACATTCGGCCTTCCTGTGTTTAGGGGAACATGGATGGAGCAATAAAGTGAGAGCGCTCACCCCCTACCGGTGTGGGTTCGATTCCATGTATGGGTGTAGTTTCCTTTTAGTTCACGCCTTGCTTTGAGAGTTTTTCTTCGGGTACTCCGGTTTTCTCCCTCCCGAAAAAAAAAGAAAAAAACGTTTTCAAATTCCAGTTCGACCCCGCTAGAAAACCAGCTAGGGCTGATGTGGTGTCCTGTCGAAATATTTTAACATTCACTGAAATTTGTTAGATTTCTCCGAGAAGTAAAAAGAGATCACAATGTCAGGTATGGTAAATCATTGCGTTTTTAATTTCATTCAATTAACGTTCATTTCTTCTTAGGGTAGAGTGTTTTTTAGATTTACATCTAAGTCGAATGATTACAGAAAAAACTTTTAAATATCTCAACAACGCAGTCAAATCTGCTTGAAAACTTCTCAATCATCAGTTTGCAACGATCAGTTAAACGTGATATTAGTTGAAAATTACTCACCGAAGTGGAGGAAAATATCCTCCACTTTCACCGACAGCGAGGTGAATAATTGTTTCAGTATATACCTTACAAGCTTAACAACTACCGAACCAAATGCACTGATTATTTGCTCCTCGGTAACCGAAGCAAACGGAAGCCATTTTGTTATTCTTTGGCTGCTCAGAAGTGAATTGTACTTTGCTTATCACTTTCGAGTTAACCAATCAGAACGCGAGAAAAGCACTATTCACTTGCGTGGTATAAACCAAACCTTGATAGTTTAGACTTAATCTACATTGAAGGTAATAACTCTTAAAATAAATATCTTTATCGTTCTTTGCAACGGCACTGATAGACTCAGAAATCAAACTCCGATATCGAGGGCCAACAAGACTGTTAGGGTTTTGTTGACTGTACGTTTCGGAAGTTTGTTCTGTCCATATATTAAGTAAAATTCCTCTATGAAAACATTTTACTCGCATTTTATCTGTTCTTTGTTGGCTGAACTATGTTATATAGCGTTCTTTAGGTAAGTTAAGTCTGTTTTTATAAATTAAATAACAGGTTGGTTACATTATATTTCTAGTTTAGTTACAGTGATATGAGTTATACTGTGAGCGCCAGAAAGGTCTCTGAAAAGCTAATTTGTCGTTATCGATCACAGGCGAGATGAAATTAAGTAAATTTACTACAAGCTGGGATAATTAGTGTAAAACGTTTCATTTCCGTAAACAAAACTTACATAAAGGTTCTCTTCCAGAATGAATCCCAGACTTTACTCTTACGGTTTTTTGGCGGGAGTCCGTTTCTTGCGACTCACTGGTCCTGGGTTCGAGTTCTGGCTATGTTAGAGTATAAAATGAATACTGTTGAATTTCTAGTGTGACGCGTCAAAGTGGACAAAAATACTTCCTTAAAATATATAACACTTGTTCTAAATACGTAAAACTTGAAGCAAGTCCTATATTTGTGTGAGGAATGGCGGATTTTGATAACGACTTTTAAATATTTATGTCAATCTGTACACATAGAACAAGCACCGGTCCGTACACATTTTAAGAAAGTGTAATTGTGTATTAAAAAGATGTGTTTATTTGGGAAGAAGTGCTCATTATTTACATCAAGTTTTATATATACGAAACACGTCTTATATCAGAGAAACAACAAATTTTCTATATTAAGAATATTTTTGAATAATTTATAGAACAAGTGTTACCTATTTTAAGGATGTATTTTTGTCCGCTTTAGCGTGTCATATTCTACGCTTCACGGTATTAAAGGAGCTCTGTCATGGTATTTTGAGTTATTTTTGCTACATACAGAATTACCTTTTAATTGAAGGAAACCCGAGTATAGTAGTTTACTTAGATAGAAAAAAATCAAAGAGATAATAACAAACCATAAAGGAACAAACAGACGACGAACCTGAAAATTTAGGCTTAAGTTCTCAAGATGCGTAAACTAAAAAGAACTATAAGGTGCAGTCAGAAGACGTTTTATCCAACCGGCATAGCATGCTCTGGGAAAAGAACTGGAGTGGCCACAACACCAGCGCCAGTTTCAAACTTCCAAATAACCGACCCATCGTCGCCATGCAACGCGTACACGAACTTATCCGAGCTCGCGGCGTACACGACGTTATCACGTGATACTGCCACCGATGCCACGATGTAGTCACGTGTTGTTGGAGACCATATATGGGAACCATCGGTTTGTTTGAGAGCCAAGACACGACCATCGCCTGATCCAACGAACACCTGGGGTTTGAAAATAAATCTTCAAGCAATGAGAACTTTTAAAAATTTCATGAAGCGCCATAGCTCCCGCCCTACTTCATAAAGTCAACAACGTGTGTATGGTAGATTAGCGACCCCAAGTAGTTAACAAGTACCGTAAAACTCTGAGAACAAACCCTGGGCTTATAATGTCCAAAAGACTTCTTGGCTGGCATGATTTTCACGAGGGAGGAGGGGGAGGGGAACGAGGATTATAATCGAATGAAATTCAGCCTAAAACAATAGACATCAGTACGAGGCTTTGGGGAATAAGCCCCACAAACTCTGTAGTTATTCCCACAGCCTCGTACTGAGGTCTATTGTGTTACGCTGAAAATTGGTCTATTTTCCGTTCGTAAAACCTCTTTTTTTTGGGTGGGGGTAACAATACGAGACTCAAAAATTACTTATACATACAAGAATACCGCATAGTAAAACAATATCCAGTGCGGTCGTTAAATGGACATTACGAGTCCAAGCATACTGCAATGACATAAAATATCATTGCCACTCAATCCGGAGACGAGCGCGCTAAGCATTGGGTCATAGCGCCTCCCACAGAAGAGGGATTATAATCGCTAGAGGATTTGAGCTCATTCTAAATACAAGCCAATAGTGGTACATTGCAGGATATAATCGTTCTTGACACAGGCCAATTAATTATTCTTACTCACCCTCCCATCCTCAGTGATAACAGGTGACGACACCACCTCCCCGCCAGTATTCACTGTCCACTTGATTTTTCCCGCCAAAGGTCCATCGATGGTATCGACAGCAATCAACTGATCCTTGATCAAGCCGACGTACAGTGTGCCATCTAACTTACTCACCACTGGAGAAGACTCCACTTCGGAACCCGTGTCACATGACCAGTACAGCTTACCAGTTTCGCGGTCAAGAGCGTAGATGTTATGGTCTAGGGAAGCAAAGAAGACGGTGCGACCGCCGGGCAGGAGAGCGGGTGAGCCATAAACGCTTCCGGCACTGTCGAACTTCCAAACGATCTCACCCGACTTAGCGTTTAAGGCGAAAATATGAGATGCGTCCTGTGAGTCCGAAGTGTTCGATTTATCCGAGGCACACCCGGTGAATAACAGCCCTCGTTTGTTGTCTACTGTAACAGCACCCCATATGGGACACTGAAGATTTGTAGTCCACAAAGCGAACTCGCCTTTGCCATCCAGCGCATAGACAAATTTATCCTGGGACCCGACATAAACTGTTCCGTCCACAGCCACGGTTGGGCTTGCCACGACAGCACCTCCGGTCTTCACTTTCCAAACGAGAGAACCATCGGCCGCAGCAAGGGCATACACGTTGCCATCGTTGGAACCAAAGTAAACAATCTCTTCGTCCTGGCTGAGAGCCGCAGATGACAGGATCTTGCCAAGAGTTCGGTATTTCCAGATGACGTTTCCGTTTGCGGCGCTTAGTGCGTACATGTTGTGATCTTCAGAACCCACGAAAACGAGTGGTTCGACTAACGAATCACCGCTGGGGTCCTCGTCATCTGTTAAAGGAGAGAAAAGGGCCTGAATGAAACGTTTCTTACAAATAGTCGTTCGATTCAGAAGTTTAATGCCTGTTACTGCTGTAACCTTGTGTATGCAAGCAGATTTTTTGTATACTAGGAGGTAGTGTAACAGCTCTCGTAAGCTTGTAATTCTATTTGTCGTCTTTGCAGCAGCTGTTATTGTTTTGGGGCCACGGGGCATTGTTTCTGTTGTTTGTCCTGTTGTCCTCTCAAAGGGTTTCAAGTCATTCATGAGAGACCTTACGAGAGCTAGTACATGACCCACTGGAGAAAGCGCTCACTAGTTTCAAAATCGAGCTTTACGACTGTAAAAACGATAACCGGGAAACGAGAGGAAACCTTGCTCTTCATTAACCTGCATGCACATCTTGTTTTCAAAGAACTTTCGTGTCTTCTTGGGAGTGAAAGAATGTACAATGAACGGGGTTCAAAAATACCTTATCAAGAAACAATAATCAAAATAAACACTGTTCTGAATCAAAAAATAAAGAATGATACAGACGTTTACGGCATTAGTAGATTGAGTGAGGTTCCAGAGTCTAACATACGTCTTAGAAATCACGAGCCAAAAGAAAACCGGGAGAGTTTTCCGGATTTTCATTCGCCAGTCGGAAAACACGGCAAGCCTTTCTCGTCAGTAGTATTATTATACATCATGTCGCTTAGCAACCTGAGGTAAGGAGACCGCCGGATTAAATAGCAACGGGCTCGCGAAATGTTCTTCCTGTAACAAATATAAAAATATTATAAATTCCGTAAGTTTTGAATTCAACTCACAGCACAGTCCACAGCTCTGTTGACAGTTAATCAGCATCCAGTCTGGGTTTGCTTGACATTCACCAGAGGATGCCCACTGCTGACAGTTTGAATGCTTGTTTGCGCAAGCTAAAATGGGAATAATGAATTATTAACGCTGTCTACATGTATTCGAGAATAACCATTGCTATTGTCACAATTGTGACATTTATTTTCCATGACTTAACAAAAAGTGTATTTGCTCTGGTTTAGAGTTTTCATAGAGGTCTAAGATTGGTAATCAGGTAATTAGCAGATCAGGAACAAAAGCAAAATCAAAAGTGGCTTTAGAAAAAAAGTTTTTCGCGCTTGCCCACGAATTCACATTTTCCCGCGCTTCACACTGGCTTCATGTTTTCCCGCGCTCAACACTGGTTAAATAAATTATTATTTTCCCGCGCTTCACACTGATTACATAGTCACATGTTTTCCCAAGCTTCACACCAGTTACATGTTTCCTGCGCTCGACACTGGTTACGTGTTTCAGTTCCCACGCTTCACTCTGGTTACATGTTTCTGTTTTAGTTTTCTCTTGATAATGGTACAAAAAAATTATATAAACCAAATTGGTTTAACAAAGTTACGTCATAGAAAATGCTTCTTGAAAAATTAAGACTGAAATAACTTGTCTCGACTATCGTTTATTTTAACTCTATTTAACTCAAAACCACTTATCGATCAATCATTTATCTTAGGCTTGATTTCTGTTTTTTGCACTCATAATTACCCATTCCTTTCTCCATCTTCTGTTCCAGAGGGTGATATTCAAAGTCAGTGATATTGTTAAAATACGTGATTTCATCGTCATTCAGAGAGAAGTCCAGCGCTCGGAAATTCAAGTAAATGTTTCGAGGGTTCTTGGATCTTGGTATGACTGTCACGTTCATGTGAATCGCCCAACGAAGGACAACTTGAGAAGCGACAAACTCGTAATGACTGGCGATCTCCAAAATCAGCGAAGACGTTAGAACGGGATTCTTTTGCAAACCGTGGAAGTAGACCCATTGAGTTCCTGGAAGGAAGACTTCAATTTAGCACTTCCAATATTTAAAGGTTCGTTTGAGTTGACTGAAATCGTGATCGTTACTGTGTTTTCACTTAAACCTTGTTGGTATATTACAATTGAAATTTCCAATATTTTAAAGAGGCTTAAAGTGGACAGGTTCTTGGACAAATATTTAGAGCTTTGCACTGAGTCAAGTCAAGTTTGACATCAATATCGAAATAGAGCTGTTCTTCAGTAATCATAACCATCACTAACGCTATAATTTAATTACTTTATTTGAACCACTTTAAACCTACTTAAGAATTTTGGGAGTTTCTGCCAATGTAACGCCTAACGAAATTTTCGCTTGTTGGAATATTGTTCTACGCAAAAGCCATACTTTGAGCTGAGGCTACCCTCCATTCCTCTTCAGTGGGTGTGTTTGTGGCATACCCTCTCAAAAAAGTATAGAAAATTGCAGGTTCATTCAAATTCACTTTTTAATCACACAGAACAGGTCCGGTCTTTGCACTAAATACGTTGTTTAAAGCTCAAATTGGCAAACCTTTTCATAATTTATCTGCAGAAAAAACTCACCAAGAGTAGAGAAACCAATGTACCGAATATTGTGCTCATCACAGAACGCTCTAACCCGACGGTCTTGATGAAACGGGTCAAACCAGTTTTGAACTGCCGACACCGGTACTGTGGCAAGCTTAACTAGTTCTTCCAGGTCTTGGAGATAAAAATTGCTTACGCCAAGGCTACGAATCTTTCCTTTCTTCTGCATTTCTTCCATTGCTTTCCAGCTCTCTTGCCATGTCCCTTTTGGTTCTCCTGAAGAAAACAAAAGAGTTTGATACCGAAACACCCCGTAAGGCCGGTTGCAAACCTATTAATGGCTCAAACGGTATTAAAAGTAATGACTGCACTTGGCCTAAAGTGACTCATACATACCTAACTGACCGGGTTCAAGGTCCGTATTGTAAGTTATGGACCGAGTAAATTGAAAGGGAAAAAACGGGGATCCATAACTTACAGTACAGAGCGAGAACTCTTGAAACGATTTCAAGCCACGGGAAACGCCTTCGATTTACGTCAAAAGCAAAACGGGTCAATTCGATCTCGTTGTTAAGTCTTTAGCTCGTTTCAACGCGTAGTTACAAGTTCTACAGTTTTTACGTTTTAAACTAGTTAGAACACGTGGAGATAAATAAGGAGACATTTTGGCAACAACTAAGTTTAGCGGGCTGTATGTCAGTAGAGTACGGCCCGCTAAATTGACCAATCAAAGCGTGCGAAGTAACTGAGAGACGCAATAATGCTTCTTATTTCTGTGTTTACCCTGGTTTTCGTATCATGGATGCTATGCTAAAATGTAGTAGCTGGGTTACTTGTTTTAAACGGTAGTGTCGCATAGCTCAAAATAATCATTGTGTTCTTCTGCTGTTTTCATCCATGCTTTTGGGTCATCTTTAGACTTCCTTCCCTCGTAGAAAAATGACTTGTGTACCACGTGAGAAGAACTAAATATATTTTTTTTTCGGGGGGAGGGGTGGAAACGACTCTGTTCACTAAAATCAGGCTGAATCGCCCAACATTTATGACCTATCCAGTGAAGGTTAGCTGTGTCAGGTTTCACCAATACTTTACCGGTACACCTTTAAATTCCTGGGAAGGACGGGGGGAGGGAGAGTCAGCATTGCAGAGGTAGAATGTCTTGCTATGTGCCACTGTGGTCCCCCTGGATTGGATCTACCTGTCAAAGCCTAACAACCACCGCCCACCTCGTTCTTTGTCACTTCATGCCTCATAAAAGCAGTAGGATTTATTGTGTAATTGCAATATAAATATTAAACTTGCCTTCTTTACAGGTCAGAAGAAAGTCATCACACTGTTGAGAGTGTATTAGAAACAAATCAATGTAGTCTGTGTTCAGAGATTTCAGAGACATCTCAATTGCTTCTAAAGTTGTATCATATCCTAAAAATCTGGGATGTAGCTTGGTCATGATAAATATTTCCGATCGCGGAATTTCACTCTGTGCAATGGCTTCAGCGACTTGGGGCTCTGAGTTATAATATCCTTGGGCAGTGTCTATCAACCTAAACAAACATTGAGAAAGGATTCCAGCATCAGACCAATATTGCTTACGAACTACTCTCAGGGGTACTCCAATAAAAATTGGGTGGGGGTGTGTGGCCGGCTTTCCAAAACTCTTACCCTCTTTAAGGCCAAAATCTGCGATTTCCTGTACCTAATTACGACCTTCAGGAGCACAAATTCTAGACCCTATTTAAGACCTGACCATTAAATCAATACCCTGTTTCAGACCTGCTTTATAATTAGCTCCCTCATTCAGACCGATGTTAAAGGCATTGTGAGGGGCTTTTGTTTTAATGGTCTTCTCAATAATGATGAAAAAGTAGCTTCTCCTAAAAAACCATACCCAATTCAAGACTACAGTGCAAAAACCATACCCTATTTCTGGCCAGAACGGCTAAAAAACATACCCTTTGGGACTGCACATACCTATATAGCCCATTTAAGCAAGCATTCTCTCCCTCCCTCCAGGGAAACTACTTTTTGCTCTTTGACATGATATGTGCTTGATGTACAAATAATTTGTGCTCCTTTCTGACCTCTAAGAACAGCCAGTGAAGTAGAGAAAGAGATCTCTTCTAGAAATTATACAGTAAGTTACACTTCATTGAGTCAACAACTGTCCAGTCTTACGTATATAAAATTATTTCTCATCTAAGGTACATGTATGGAGGGCTTGCAGTTGGCAGGAATGTTTTAGAGTTCATCTACAAAAATAAAATGAAGGGGTTAACAACAAAAAGCAGTCCAGTTTATCAGTGATCACTTCTAAACACTGCACTGTAAACCAGAAAGCAGTTTGATTTCCACATTAGAAGATATTTATAAGAAAGTTATTATGGCTTAGCAGCCAAGTAACAGTGCTGAGTTGTGCCTTGTTAAAGACCTGATAGATGTATTCAAATAAGTTTTAAGTATGTGAAGTAACAGAGCCAAATGTGGCATTTAAAATAAGTGATGATTTCCTTTTTATGAGTCTGATCACCTGTAGCCAACTTCAAGCGCTGTTTTAACAGCAGCCGTTGTGTTTTCCATCAGAGTAGCTGTACCGAATCCCATTACTGGCACTGCAAATGTAGAAAGAACATGCACAGTGAATGCGTCAGTTGAATAACAGTAAGACCACAGCTCCTGTCTGACTAATTATTTAAGGTAGCTAATTTGAAGCTCCAAACCATCAGTTAAAATTAATAGGAATGGTGATGATGATGCTGCTGACAATGATGACAACAACGACGACGACGATGACGACAATGATGATGATGATGACAAGGACATGTAAAAAGGTACCACATGTATGTATGCACCACTCAAAAGTGCTGCTCAGTAGCTCTCAACGATTTGAATGGGCTCACTGATTTGGGGCTAATTCCAAACACAAAAAAATAGACGACAATAAACTTTGGTTCACTTCACTCATCCTGTAACAATTTTGCTACTGGTCCATTCATGACTAGGTTTTCTCTAATACACAATAACCCTGTTGACGTTGTGATAGTCCCTCCATTCTTGTCGACAGTAATGGATGCAAAATACTCTTACTTACTTGTGTATCCACTTGCAAGTTTGATGTCTGCTGGTCTCTCATTTTGTCTTGGAATCCTTAACGGTCCACTGCTGGGGTCACTGGCATTGATTTTCAGAATGGCGTTCAAGGCGTGCTTCTCCTCTGGGCATTGAATCTTGTCTGGTTCACCCTGCACAAGCTTGTCAAACAGCTCTGTTACCTACAAAGCATATGTCAAAAAAATTGATAGAATATCCTACAATACATGTAACTGTCAAAATTCTCATTTTTTTACAATACAAGTCAAACCTAATGATCATTGAAATGCACTAATTAAAACTTGGATAGCGTGAATACCTGTCTGCACTTGATGCAACCTTGTTACCAGGGTCTCTCTTCCTCCCACCAAGAGGGATCCTGGGAACTAGGCAGCAGTTGCCAGGACCTCTCTTCTTCCCACCACGAGAGATCCTGGGAACTAGGCAGCAGTTGCCATGGCCTCTCTTCTTCCCACCAAGAGGAAGTCTGGGAACTAGATAGCACTGGATGACACATTCATTTATTAGTTTTACTTGTAATGGGAAAACTAAACTATTGCAGGCTAAAACAAATTACCTTCGTCACATCTGTATCTTCAGAGATCCCAGCCTCACGAAATTGTTGCTCAAAGTTGAATATAGCAAACCAGACATTGAGAGCAATATTAGGAGCATTGTATGACCGGACAAAGTGCCACCAGTACTGAGGAATATACAGCATGTCACCTGTTGGTCAAAAACAAAGAACAATGAAGCATTTTTTGTGCAGGCTTCATAACGTAACATTTCCAACTGTATGGGTTAAAAGGACTTTTCAAAGACAGTTAATTACTTTTGCCAGGATCACTGATACATGTAGAATATGTCTAGGCTGTGTGTGTGTCTGTGTGTGTGACTGTGGGGAACAGGGGAAGACAAAATACTACTTGTACTTACATAGGAGATATGTTATGTGTTATGAAAATCAATGTTTTGAGAGACTGAGGGATTGAATTTTCTTTCATTTAAATTATAACAAAATGATTGGAATTTTCACATAATTATTATAAACAATAACTATGGTAAAAATATTGCCTGAGTGACAATCATTTTTCATTAGTTTGTAATATTTATTTTTATTAACAGAGAATTTAATGTAATGAAGGTTTCAAAAAGTCTGGAGATGAGTTCGTCCAGCATAATACTGTACATATGTACATACTAGTTATGCAACACTTTCAATACTGTGGAATATCCCATGACTCATTTGTATTTTCTTGGCATTGCATAATTATTTTATTCCAGCCATTCCATAGAAAATACAAGGTAAAACACAATCAATGTGACATACATGTATGCATGGTGCATGATGTGAAGGTTGGGTGTAATACTGTAGAAGAGACAATGGCTTTCCTATATTGTAATCAGCTGTACTTCCTATGGCATAGTAGAGATGTATTGACTATTTTTCTATGGAATCCAATTCTACAGTTACCAGATGTGTGTTATTCATACATGTAACTACCTGAGTTTGAAGCACTCACCTTTATTCAAAGTTACCTCATAATAAGGCACATCTGCTAGTGTTGGGTAAGTCTCCAAGTCTAACTTCTCTGGATCAATCGACAACACTCCTGGGACAATGGTAAACTTATCAGCGTAAAGATCCTTGCTGTATGTGCTATTAACCAAGTACACAGTCTTTGCGCCAGAGATGAGTGTAAGAATATTCTCCAATCCATCATGATGGAAGGCTGAATTGGCATCACCGCTATTAAACAATAAATTAAGGCTATCAATTGATGACGATATCTCATGGCAGTTTAAAACTGAAGGCAGGATTATGTCATTTAACATAGGACTGTTTGGCGAGAATGAAGAATCGAGGTAAACATCATCAGATTTATATATTTTCAGGAATTCCCCAAATGATAGCGGTTTCCTGAGCGGCTGTTCATTCTTGAATTTCTTCCGATATTCCACAGTAAAAATGTCAGATCCAAAATTTGATGTCAGATAGGATTCATTTTGCCATAGCTGTACAGCAGGCCAGTGATTAGCACTATTCCTGATAACCACGGGTTTCCTTTTCTGAATGTAGTTGTGGTAGAAGTCAACGCCACTTGGAGCATATTTCAAGCTTGTGATTTCACCTTCTGATGGTCTGTGTTCACCAAAACGTTTCAGGTGGCCTGTTTAAAAGGCAGAGAATAGTTGGCAAATTGATCAGCAAGATGAAATTCAAATCAAATCTATTCCTGACCAGTACTTACAAAAAAATCAACCTGGCAATGGAACAACCTGATTAGTTGATTTTCATCATTGGCCCTCTGAACGAACTAATTATTTACGTAGCAAGTTTAGGTCATAATTTTAAGGTGAAAAGTTTTACTCTCACAGTTAATCTTTCCAAACAGGTCCCAGATGGGTGTGTTAAAACACAGAATGGTGAAATAGTAATGCTCTGGTTAGCCTTAATAATTAATAGCACTCAGGTGAGCTTAAATATCACTGAATCGACTTGCTCTCAAGGAGACACCCATATCCCACATTGACTCTATAAACCCATGGTGCCTTTTCGTCATTTTGCCATTTCATGTTTTAAATTTGCCCTACCTAGGGCCAGGTTGTCCAAAGCCCAATTAAGGTCATTCCCCAGTATTGCATTGCACATCCCTACTGCGCATGATTTCATGCGTGATTAGCGCGCGCGCATTAAAAAATGGAGGCTTTTTCTTTATGGCTGGACCTTGCCATATAGAGGTGAATCGTCATTTTCTTGAAAACGAGTACGGTGACCTATCATTTTTTTCTGTTGTGTTGAATTGAGTAATATATTTCTCTATGTAAAATAAATATGGACCAATTCTCAGTGTTGAGCAAGAAACAGTCATCGGAAACATGAATTTAGCAAGCAGTCATGACTATAATCATGGTGTTATTTTAAGTATTTATATGGTATAAACAAGGTGCTGTTGCTCCTAAACGAACATGGGGACCCCTCATTTTTATTTCCAAATTTAAGTTCCTACAATATAAACAGTCAATAGGCAAAGTTTGACAGAAATCTCAGTGCAGGTTCTATTTCAGTGGAATGACCTTAAGCTAACCCAGGATTGGCGAGAATTTTGATTTGAGTTTTGCAACTTTTTGGTGAGGTTTTCTGTTTACACTGTTTGTCCTTCTGTTTTGAGCTTGACTAAGCTCAAACTACACTAAACGTAAGCAGTAAAAAACATTTTTATACAAGAAAAATTAATACTTCAGTTAACTTTTAATTCTGGGTTAGTGTTAACCAGCTTTCGAAAACCTCGGCCCACTGGATATTGAATTATTCAGCCTACAACCAGCCCCAGGCTTTTAAATGGGTACCAGCACATTTTGAGGGCAACCTGGCGACACACTGGAGGAAAACCAGTAACTGACGGCCCTACATCCCTTCCAGGGGGGGGGGGGGGGGGGGGGAGGGTTGCAGTGCTCCCAGCTGCTCATTTGTAAAGCTTATAATCATTTCTAATATGTGCAAAAGTTAGAAAATTTGTGAAACCTCACCCACAAGTCTCTTCTTTTGTTGTAAAAATTAGCGAATTTATAATTTCTTCGCTGTGTTAAAGCTTAATTCTAAATCGCTTGGGAGCTACATGCAAGCTTAAGTTAAGCTTCAATTGTATGCTCATATCTCTGTAAATTTATCAGCTTTATGTTTTGGGCCATAACAATAACATAACATAATCGAGGCGACGTCTTTTTGTTGATACCTTCAGACTTGCCAAAGCTTAATTAAAGCGGAAATCATTCGATTTAAAGGTTGGTAAATTTTACGACTTTAACAAAACTTTAAAAACTTTTTCTCGCATCGATCGATCGGTGGATTGAAGCAACTATCAAATCAGTCCATTTACTACCATCACAATACCTTTTCCAATGATCCCAGAACAGCCATCTTTGTCGCAAAATTCTGGAGATGAACATGAAGTGAAGTACCACAGCGAAACAAAAGACCACAGCATAAACAAACGCCCGGCGGGAAAATATTTTACACTGTGAGCAGTCAACAACATGGTTGCCTGTGAAGCGTCAAACTTGACAAATTCCCGCAAAGTTTGGAACGGTAGTGACCAAAATATTGTGTTCACTATCTTAAAGATGCTTCAACGTGTAGTAAGTCATGAATAATCAGCTGATTCCTTGCGACCATCTGGTCTTTTTTCATCTCGATCGCAAATTTCCATAAAAGCTTTTCTCCCACACGTTCTTTCCTGCGCATAACGGAAGTTGCGTGACTACATAAGGAGAATCCACTCTTGTATCAACACGTCACTAATAACCTTATGTCTGTTTTTCTGCGATTAACCGGAAAAAAAAAAATGGCTATTTGCATAATTAATTGCTGATCTAAAATGAGCTCTGAATTATCCTGAAAATACTCTGATTTCTTTTACTTCAAATATCAATAAAATTTAGACTCGCCGGGGTTTCGGGCGTTTGTTAAAAAATCGTCTATTTCTTAGATCTTGTCAGAACAATAAAAAAAAAAAATCCCTTGCATTTTACGCTTGGCAATTAAAGTTTATGCCACAAAAATCGTTATCTTCCCTGACAGTTTCTTAGGAGACATAAAACATAAATTAGCACTGATAATAAGTCTTTGTTTGTTTCCAAGGAAAAATACGACAGGTATAATAGTGTTCCTTTATAAATTGACTGATTAACATATTCTCCAAACATTCCTAGGGCGCGCTCTTGGCGGAACTTCTCAAACAAAACCAACATGGCGCCAAGAGGGTTATGGTGTGTTTTACTGGTTCTTTTCAATGAGTTTTCTCCCTGCCTCGCCGACAGTGCAGATCCTTCTGTATGGGATACGAAGGATAACATAAAGTTTGGTGTAGCTGAGCCAAATGTGGAGGTTTGTGTTCTGTGTTGGTGTGTTTGGTTTGCTGTTTTAGCGGGCGATCACAAACAGCAGCAAACAGGTCAAATTTTCAAGGAAATACACAAACTCGATAGGAGGCGTCTGAAATAGCTCACTGCATTTGCTATCGTTGATCAAAGAGACAACGCAAATATTGTTTTGATTTATTAGCTTTTATTGCGGACATTAGCCAGCGGATGTATAGGTAAAGTTTACCATATTTACAGTGGCTATTAACTAAGCTTATATGATTCAAAGTCATCAATGACTTGTTCAAACGTGAAGTCACATTACTGTAACTTAAATTAACCTTAAGCTTAAGTATAAACGTAAGCTTAAGTTTGTTGATGATTCTGGAGATAGAGTTATCTTCCAGGTGTAGGGATTATTTATTGTTTTTAAGATTTCAGGAGTTAGCTCATTAAAATTTTTCCTGAAAATTTGCTAAACTGGTTCAAATTAATAAATATTAAAATATCTGACCAAACATTTGACTTGAAAAGATTTACGTACATACATACATACATACATATTAATTTATTTGATAAAGCAGGTTGGAGATCAAAATTGGCAAGACGCTAAGTCCTGATGTGGACCTACACTATCTAAAATTAGATAGTTACTTGCAGTTACTTGTGAATTTTACTCATATATTAATATAAACTTAAATAATCTATGTGCCGTCTCTATTACTTTCTCTTCCCATTGAGCTCAAATACAGTTTCCTTATTATTTTAGAATTATCATAAGACTAAACAATTACGCAAATTAGCAACTATCAACTGATTTCACAGGATATTTGCTCTCCAATTAAAGTTTCATAACTTTAATTTCATTTTTGACTTAAAATTATTCTTCAAGCCCAACAAAATTTAACTTGCAAGTGAAGTGTATGCATTCTCACTTGGAAAGCTTGTTATCTGATTCAAACTAATAACTAAAACAGTAGCATAATATTATTTATGAAAAGTACATTTTTTCTTATTCTTTTTGCAAAGAAAAAAAATTTAAAAAACTTACTGTTTGCATAAATTTATTGTTTTTAGGATTCTATCCTTGATGCTGACTTCACTCCACAAATCAGCTTCAGATACCATACAAATGATGGCCGGAAAATTTTTGTCTTTGACAAGATTTTAAAAACAAAGCACCTTGGTCTATTTTTAGAATATTTAAATGTGGACTTGGGCTCTTGGCAGTTCAGGCTCTATGAACCATATGATGGCGGCATTGAAGAGCCAATGGATAATATTCCATGGATTAATCCAGTAGATTGCCTAGAATTTTCCAGAACTCTAGTTGGAAGAACAATTCAAAAAGCAGTTATGGATGCTGCTGGAACTGAAGATATTTACTATCCATACAAAGTAAGAGGAAAAATCATGCGACGAGGAGACTTCACTAAACTGCACACTGATGCTAACAGAACAGATGATGAATTTTCTGCCTTGATGTTCCTGAATCCAACATGGAGAAAGAACGATTATGGTGAACTATATCTGTAAGTGATAATTGTCTAAATCCTGTCCTTTTCCATTCAGTTTAACATACATGTATGGTATCTGCAGCGGCCAATAGGCATGGCTTGGAATAAGTGCCATCCGGTCATCCGGTTGTCCCGGCAAGTAGATTTTCTTGCCGGGTAAGTAACTTTACATTCCCCTTTGCCCAATGGGCAAGGGTTCAGGTACATTGTTGGTCAACTAAATCAATAAAGGGCAAGCTGGAGTTCCATTTCTTTTTTCGAGCCCTGATGGAGCTCAGCGCCTCTCCCTAGAAATTGTCAGAACTATTAAAAGTACAAGCAACACTATAATATTGAAGTAAACGGTTACCTTTAAATTACTTCATTGTAATTGCCTTTAAATAGAAAGTTCTGTTAACAATTATGCCAGCATGATCATCCGTTCTTTTTTGTGGGTTTTCGTGTGCTCACTGCTGACTACATGATGAATCTACAAAATTAGTTTTTGTATATGGAAAAAATCCCACAATGTATATGCAGAGAAAAATGTAATCCTTGAGCAATCAAAATTTCTTTCTCCCAGTCATTCACATAATGGTATCCTGTATGCAGAGCTACTAAAACTTGTGTTTACAAGTGATCGCTGTGCGCTCAAATTAAGTCTCTGTTTCAGCTACATTATTTGTGATATTACACCCTCCTCAAACAGGTACATATATTTTGAACCTTTTGTACCGCTGTGTAACCTTTCCAATTTTCTGTAACATCAAAGTGCCCCTTACCTGTTTCTGAGTGATCGCTAGTCAAAATCCTGCTGGCAATCACAAATTTCTTAGCCAACTAAGTTAGGTGTCATCTGAATGCTTAGTGACAACCCTGTTAGGAAATAAAAAGGTTAAGTCTGTATACGTGTCAAGCGGTCCATCAGGCTGGAGCTTATCCTGGTTTCTATGGCATGAAGCCACTTGGAGTATTTGTGTATTCCCCCCCTCGATGGGATGCTTGTCCGTCGCAGGGTTACCCCCAGCATGAAATTCACCGGTACCCATATATACACCTGGGTGCATGGAGAGAGGCACTGTGACAATAAAATGTCTTGCCCAAGAACACAACACAATGACCGCAGCCGGGGCGCAAACACAGACTGCTCAATCTGGAGTTGAGGGCAATAACCATGAGACCACTGCACCTCCAAATCTGTTAGAGTGATGTAATATTGCTGAGTTTTGTGTCTGAAATTTGAAATTTTGTTATGTGTTTTTTTTAAATTCTATTTGCGTCTGGCTTATCAAGTTGCATTCTTTCCCCAGGTATGATGAAGATACTGAAATTGTTGCTGGAGCTGTTCCAAAGTTTGGTCGTTTAGTCGTATGGCAGAGTTCCATCTCTTACCTTCCTAGGCCCCCTAGCATTGCTTTCAAGAAGGGTCAGGTGTTACTTCATGTACAATTCACAAAATCAAAGGAGAAAATGCTCAAAGGCCATGCAGAGATAGTGGCATCTAAACATGAGCGCAAAGCTGCTTACAATGCCGGATTCATTGGAAGTAACAAGCCTGCCCCTGCTAATATCGATGTGGCACAGCATTTTGTTTCTGAGCATAAGTCTACACAAGGGAAGAGAATACTTGTGTTTGATGATCTTTTTAACAAGGAAGATTTGGATAAATTACGAGCCTTCATTTTCAAACATGGCACATATTATTATGATGACAGTGATGAAGGTGATAATGATAGTGACAATGTTCAATGGATTGCGGGGTTTGAGATCAATGATTACATTCAAAGCAGACTGTGGAACATCATGCAGCAGGTGGGTGAGTCATTTGTGACAACACTGACTGGTTGCTGTAAACACTGGCCAATAAGCCACGGCTTTTAACCAAAATTCTGCAATAAATAGGACAAATGTGTTCTTGTTAGTACACAAAATTCTATTGAAAAACTGACAGGATTCAGGGCTATGTTATAGAAGTGCCCGGGTGCCCACAGACAACTAACTTTTGCCTTTGGGTAACTGGAAAAACTTACTTTTTCATGTATAAGTTTAAGTGCTCCAGACACCCAGGATTTCATGGTTAGGAACCTTTGGGCTCCTCGTAATTTTTCTTAGACCACAGCCTTGGGAATATATAAAAATACTGCTTCAAAAATACCAGAGAAAAGTCAAACATATATTTAAGCTGGTAGACATGATGTCCACATGGTTACAGAGCTAATAAAAATTATAGGTGAGGGAAGCATTCTCTGTTTTCAATGTTAGTGAGTTTACAATGGTTTACATTCAATGAAGCAATGAATGTACACTAAAGCGTCTTTCTCAAGTCTCCAAAAACCTTTTTCCAAAATTTGAGTTGCCATTGTTTATGGTAATTCTGTAGACTGCTAACTACTGACACTGGAATCCAGATTTCTCCAACTCTCAATTTTTTGAACCTCCCAATAACTCAAACCAAAAATACGTTGAACCAAATGTTGTTTCTCTCCCCTCAGTCAAACATTGTAATTTTACCCTTGATTTCTGATACTACCCAATTTTTCAAACCAATTTTCCTTTCTCTGGGAGGTTTGAAAAATTGGTATTCCATGGTACCTAAGTTCTCTTAAATTCAATTTCAATGTATTGCTCAAGTGACAGTGATGAGAACATTCAGGAAAGCTACATTTATCGAGGTAAGGATTGTGTAGCATTATGACAAGTCCTGACAAAGGCTGACTGTACATTGTATGTACATAAGTTACTTGTGCACACGCTTAGGATTATTTGACAGACACCTCGCATACATTGCTTTGTAGACTTTAAAACATGTCACTGGGCAGGATAAGTGGTTCCCGTATGACATCTCCTGCAACCTGATCAGAAGTGCCGACCACACCCGTATTCACCAGGATTGTGAGCCTCATGAGGATGAATGGACGTACCTCATATATCTGACACCAAACTGGACCAAGAACGACTATGGAGAAACTGCCTTCTATGAGACAATGACTAACAACAATGAGATCATCACTGAGGTCCGGCCAAAGTATGGACGGGCTGTAGTTTTCCAAGGTAAATTAGTTACTCATTTTTGTAGAATGTAACTGAGTCTCACGGGCCTGTAATGCATACAAAGGACTGCAATCAATTAGCCTTCTTCACTCATTATGAACCATACGGTATGCTTGCTTTAGGGCTGTGAGGGGTTGTCACGACCAGTCTTGGGTCATTGCGATCCGCCAACTTGATGTCCTTGACAACTCATCTCGGATCATCACAATCTGCAACTTGTTCAGGGATAGGTCTTGACTTACCTGAAGTTCACTTCTGCTTAGCTTTTTTCGAAGTGACTTCTCGTGTGACAATCGAGATAGTTAGTAACAATCCTTGATGGATCATTATGACACGGCGAACTGTCACGATCTGTCATGAAGCATCGCCCCTTTTGCAACCCGTTTTGGATCAGATGTGTCGGATATAAGTGAATGAGTGATGCTTGGTGATAATCATTCTATACATTCAATGATTGCTCTAATGTGGTGTTTGATCTTGTCTCCATGCCATTGTGCTAGAAAATATCTGAACCTCATGTACCAGAATTAAAAGTATTTGTCTATTTCAACATCATTTTAGACAACCCAAAACCAAACCTAGCAATTTTAATAGCTTAATGTTGTAGACTAATATGTAATGTATGCAATGTGTTAATGGCTAATGAAATTACTCACTCGTGAGCAAATTTGAAAAATTTGAAGTATGCTTTTTTAAAGTTTGTTTTAGCGAAATTGTAAAATGCATATATCTATATGTCCGTCCATCTGTCCATATATCCATCCATCTGTCTGTCTGTCTGTCTGTCCAACCACCCACCCACCCATCCAGAAATGTTTTGTCTTTAATCCATATAAATTCTATATGTGCTACTGCAGTTTTAGGAAGAAGCTTCTGCAAACCCTCTTTAAAGACATTGAAAATACAAGGATGGCCACCTTAAACAATGCTCTAGATCATAAAGTATATACAACCATTTTTCATGAAGCATGAATCCCTGTTGAATGTACTTAATCTTTAAATGCAATCATTTTTAATTAATTTTCTCCTTTACAGGTATCATTCCTCATTCAGCTCGGCCACCCAGTACTAACCAGTCACATGCACGGCTCACCTTTGTTGCTAAAGTGTCTGTGGATGAGATGGTGGGTCGGCAAAAGGCATTCAGAGAGGAAATGAGACATTTCCAGCCTTTAGTAATGCCAGAAAGTATGCCGAATTTGATGGAGCAAGGACAAGGTACATGTATGAAATATGAATAACATTATTATTTTATCGCATGCAATTACTAGGCCTGCTTCTTTGAAAGTCAGTTAACCACCGGTGGACCCACCAGGGTTGAATGTTTGAATGTTTGTTGAGCGCATTGTCAAGCAGTGGAGGTGCAAAGGCCTCATGGTTATTACACCTGACTCCAGATTGAGCGGTCCAGGTTTGAGACCTGGCTGGAGACATTGTGTTGTGTTCTCGGGCAGAAAACTTAAAAAATTGGGTGGGGTGTGCGACCCGCTTCCCAGAACTCGTACCCTATTTAAGACCAAAATCCCCAATTTTCCCTCCCTTTTTATGACCTGACCAAAAATATGATACCCTATTTAAGACCTGACCCTAAAATGAATACCCTGTTTCAGACCTGCCTTATAATTAATTGCCTATCAGACCAATGTTAAAGGCATTGTTTACATACCAATATTGGGTACGTTAGCTTCTTCTTAGAAACATGCCCTATTCAAGACCAGAGTGCAAAATCGATACCCTGTTTCTGACCAAAACGGCCAAAAAAATCCTACCCTCTGGGGCCGCACATACCTATATAGCCCATATAAGGGAGTACTCCCCACCCCCGGGATGGAGGAGGGTGGTGAATCACACCGATCGTGTCTTCTCAGAACTTATCATTTGTTTTTTCTACGTTTAAAATTTCAGACGCGAACATGGAAGAATCCGAGCCGCCAGAAGAACAGGAATCAGGAAATGATCACGTTGAGAGAGAAGGAGATCAGGAAGATGAGGACGAAGAGGACGAAGGTGAACTCGGCGAGTTTGAGGAGGAGCCGAGAGAAAGCTTTCATCATGAAGAGGAGCCGGACCATCCGGTATTGAATGAATTATACGCACGACTTGAAGAAGTCACCCAGAATGGAAACCTGGATCAAATGAGGAGTCTTCATGGTGAACTGCACGCGCGACATCTGATGGCAAGACAAGAAGCTGTTAAGCGAATTTCGGATCTGATTTAGAAGATTACTAACAGTTTTAACTGTTGATTCAGTAAAAATCAATCACAGGTTATAAAAAGAAACTGTCCTAGAGTATTGTATGTTAGGTTTCAATCAAAGCCCCCATAATAGAACCTATGCGAATTAAACTGACAATCGAAAGGAAAGGTTCACGTCATACCGTAAATAAAAACTATTTCAACCCCCCTCCCTCTTTCACCTCTCCCCATCCCTGCACAATTTGTACGTGAAACATGTCAGGTTATAAGGTGACGAAGAAAGTCAGTGTTTCATGCTTGAAGCTAGTCTCCTTCACCCCTCATCCTTGTAGCGGATTAAAACACTAAGTTAAATTGAATATTGTTTAATCTCTGTACACCGCCACAGTGTTTGTTAAGACTGCACTGACTTTTCGTAATGTAACGTTATTGAGCATAAAAGCTATGTGACAGCTGAAGACAAGAGTTTTCATTTTGCACTTGGTGAAGGAGTTCCCTCCCCCGGGAAACATTTCAAGCCACGCTCACAACAGGATCTTGGTACCCAGTCCTAGAGATTTTCTTCAAAATTTCCGACGAGCAGCCCCGTCCTTTTCATATGGGAAAAGAGTCCGCTGACCACTATGCCTGAACCGACTCCTAATCCCCAGTAACATCCTCACACGGCACCTGTTGTCAAAATAATAAACATGAAGTTAAAAAATGCCGAGAAGAAAAGCCTCAAATAGGCCATTTCCGACTGGGCTTTTGCCTCTGTCAACACTAGTGTTCGTGCGAAACCATTCATGTGAAAATGTGTTTCGCCTACAGGTTCATTTTCATGTACTCAAACTCATTTTCATATGAAAGGTTTTTACATGAGGACTCGTTTTCAAACAGAGGCACAAGGAAACTCGGAAATGGCCTATTATCTGAGCCGGCGATCAATTTTAGGTGGCGTTGTTGCTAAGAAACAGACCATCGATGCCCAAAATTTCCGCTACATATTTTTTCAAAAGGTAAAGGACTGGGTTACGTCACGGTTTGCATATGTTGAAAAGTTTGGCCTCTATTTTTATCAAGCTCACGGTCGATTGCAATCCTTAATAATTTCCTTCAATCTTTAACCATCCTTGTTACTTTATGGGTTATCTATCTTTGGTGTTTTTCTATCTTAGTCAACCGTTGTTTTCAGGTTTCCTTCAATTTAATTGAAGGTAACTTTGCTTAGTGCAGAGAACTCAAAATGCCGCGACTGAGATCCTCCAGTTTAAGCAATGACGACGGCGACAACGAGTACGACGTCTAGTAAAAAAAAAAAAAAAAAAAAAAAAAAATGGAATTTTGCAATTATCCAGATCTGTATAGTCCGTCGATCGGTTTGAAAACTCACTAAATTAAATATGTAACGCCAGTGATCAAATGCAAAAGCAATTACGAAAAATTAGCCGTCGTCGCCTCCATTCTGCAAAATACGCAGAACTTGTTCATTTTACGTTGTTAGGGACTTAAGAATAACAAGACGGCAACAGCAACAAGAGTGTCCCCAAACAGTGAGCAAAGAAATGAAACTTCGACGCAAATTTGCGGCACCAAGATAATTTATTAATAGGGAACAAGAGAGAAAAAGAGATCAAGGGAACAGGTATCTCCTTCCCCTTTTCCCCTCTGGAAGGCCCTCAGATTAGATCAGTAGATAAGCTCAAAAACACGACTGGGAGAATTACATAAATCACAAGCCACGGGCGAGGTTTTACTATATGTCACAAATTGATGACCAATGTGCTTTCTGACAATATTGCTAGTATACCGACCTGTTTATTAAAAAAGTTGCTCCTGATCGCAAGGTTACCCTCCCTCACTTCACCTCAACCTCCCCCCCCCAACCTCTCTCTCTCTTCCATAAATCTTTTACGACGAACGTTTATATGGAAAAAGCTGTCCCTGCTGACCAAGCTAACAATTCCTCCCTTGGGAGGCTTGACGGGATCGAGGGCAGATACGCGCGCGCGGAGAGTTATTAAACACTGTGGACTAAGAGCAACTTTTCTATATATAAGCCGGCCATAGCTTCTTTATATTACTTTATGAGCTTGGAGGATTATAATTCCAGAGGCCGCAACCACTTTCGGAATATTTTAAAGTCTATTTTCCTGACTTGCACACAATGAAGAAGTTATTTACTTTACTACTTTGCTCGGAACTTGTGCAATTTTTAACCTTTCCAACTAGTTACCAGGTGCAGCAATTTAACTGCAATTGTATCAGAAAAAATCACAGCGTAGTTAAATTCAATTCTATCATGCAGTGAGTAAAGCATCCACCTCAGTTTATGTCAAGTGCTTGCACACTAATGAAAGACTTATGACTTTAATTACTATATTTCAATCGTCACAGTTTCTCCAGAACTGATGTTTTCCATGGTTTCTTTAGACACTAAATAATCCATTTCACGTGTCTTTCTTTCTACCATATAGCATTTGGATTTCCCCAGACAAGAGCATCCTGTAGAACCATTTCTGTGCTCTCTACACTGATGTGCACCAGAGGAGGAGTTTGTATGGGCGAACGATAATTCAAGATCGCTACAATGACGACAAGGCCTAGCACTGGCATTATCCGCTGACCTGTTATGTGTACCGCCTTCAGCATTAGGTTTGCTTGTTTCGACGTTCGCTGGGAGTCCAATTTCACTGTAGTTTTTCCTATTCTTCTCTGTCATTTCGTCAATAAGGTCTAAAATGTTCTGGAAATGGTTTCCCCCGGGTTCACGCCCCGCTTTCACTTTTGTTTGTTGAGGGATACCTCTTCTTGCTTTTGAAAAGCCGGATAACTTCGAACCCTGTTCAAACATTTGCAGCTCCTCCGGGTTGAAGTCCAGCGGTTTAATGTAAGACGTGGGACCGAATAGAATGTGAAAAGCGTTTTCGTGATCAGCGTCCTCATCTTCGAAGCCATCTGACAACCAGAAACTGTGGTTTGCACTCAAGGCAGCTACAAGGAGAAGGAACAAGCAATTTTCAAGACAGCAATTACGATCAGTTAAATGGGCCACAGATTTTGTAAAATAGTCAAATAACATTTGTTTTCCATTCACCGGCCCTTTTAAATGTGGTTAGCCCTAAGCCTGTGCACAGGCAAAATTTTCTAGCTTTGATGCAGCGGTGGCGTGAAGGCGTCGTGTTGACGGTCAAGTTTTGGCCCTCTCTGTATCACGCCATGCTACGCATTTGGGAGAGGGACTCTCTCTTCCTAGCGTTGGGTGACAGAGAAAGGGTCAGGATTGGACTACCGTGTAGGTGTCAGTAGTCTTGTTACGATCCTCCTCCCTGCCCCCTCCCCCCTCGATGAATCCGTGCTATAGAATTCAATTACACTTTTGTTTGTAACTGTCCACCCTCCTGCCAGTTGAGGTTCTAAGGTAGGTTGTATTTGCTTGAATATATATTTTTTTAAGTACTGAACACCCACACGATTCTAGCTCCTAACCTGTTATACTGCCTTTTATATTGCTTTTAAGGCAATATATATGGGTTATTGACCAAGTGTGAGGTCATGATGGCTGGATATTGGCCAAGTTCTTTTTTTTTTTTGCGAGTTTATGAACCGAGACGGAGTCGGAGTCTTGCCCGCTCACGGAACTAGCCATATAATAAAACAGGTTAGAAGTTAAATTTCTCACAATTATGGGCGGACGACACAGCACATTAACTTTTCCTAAAAACTTACAGTCCAGAGTGTGAGACCTTGTATGAGAGGAACTTTTCCTATAACAACACTTGGCCCCAGGCCACCTTAAAGCCCGGATGTAAGCTCGTCTGTAGGGCGGCCACAAGATCCCGTATAACAAAGGATTCAAGAAACCGCTGATCAACGGTAACTGAATCGCACACAGGCCGAAAAGTGTCGGATACTCAATTGCAAAAATACCAAGACTAACAGCCACCTGGGAAACAAAGAAAGAAAAGTAAAAATGTTTTCAATCGGTGAAGATATCCCGTTAAGATGAAGTGAATTATTAATATTC